>NW_026623443.1:38738-77743 GCF_030028575.1 Malurus melanocephalus | reverse complement strand
ATTTCTAAGTTCATCCTTTTTGAACATGAGTGACCAGAACTGCACTCTTGATTCCAAATACACAACAGCTATAATGCCCCTCTCTATTAACTGTACTGAGAGGATTGAATTTTCCCTTTCCCCAGCTGCATCACATTGGCATCTTATGCTACAAAATGCAGTACAAGTTTTWAAAATATATTGCACAAATTAACCCAGTCCTTTTTTTGTAATAAAATAATTGAATTTCTAGACAAAACAAATGCTGCTAGTCTTATCTGGACCAAACCACAAGCACTAGTGCCTCACTCCTCTCTAAGTTATGATCCCATTTTCCAGCAAAGCCGATTATGTTTAATCCTTAGGTGAATAACCTTGTACTTGGTACCATGCCATTTTACAACATTTCTGCTGCATAATCTTCAAGGTCATCCAATTCTTCTTGCACAGTATCTTGATCTTCCTTTTATTGATGTGTCTCASAACTTCATGTCAGTAACAGAAAGCTATTTCATTAACTCTCTCTATTTTCTGAGCCAAAGTAACTAATAAAAATATTAAACAAGATTGGTCCCCAAACCAATTCTGATTGCCTGATAAAGTCGCTATAACCTCCCTCTAACCTTCCTTCCCTCTACAGTATCACTTCCTGGCATCTCCTTGTTACTCCTGTGCTTCTGCTACTTTCTAATCCCCATCTTCTCCAGTTTATTCAACTCCCAATGAATTGTGGGTTCTAATATTTTCTGTTTATTGCATTTCCTTGCCAAGATGATCAGTTATTTCATTACTTAAAGGTATCATATAAATTTGGCACAATCTCTAAAAACCGTATGTTGCATTTATTTGGTCACTCGCCGAGGTGAGCTGCTCTGGCTCAGGCACGTTCTGCAGTGGAGCAGGGAGTTGCAGCAAACCAGGCACATTTCTAGAACCAGGGGAGCCACAGAGAGCACCAACACCAGCTGGGAGCTGACAGCTCCCCGGGGAGTGGCTGCAGAGGTGTGGATGGGATTGGGAAGGACAAAAGACACCTCCGGTGACACATTAAGTGATCCTGGGGACTGCTGGCAAACGGTGCAGGCAAATAGGGTGTGGCACGGCAGATCACAGGGACGGTGCACAGGATGGCTGCTTCTCCACAGGAGGTCATTCCATTGATCCAGAGGGAAAAACCAAGTGCACACCACACAGCAACCGGTCAGTCCTTGTGGGTCTGGATATCCTTATCAGGATATCCCTTGTTTCTTTTCCCCCTACTTTGCATTCATTCTTTGTCATTCTCTGCTTCCCAAATTGTTCTATAGTCCTGAATATGAACTGAGGTTAGATTAGTATGTCTACCTATCTCTAAGATTTCCTGTTGTTTAGTAAAATGGTGTAAATTCAGATTTCACATGTTTATTTTAAAAACCCATAAAATTTTTACTTTGACACCAGGACTTCAKATACAAATTGTAGCAGAATTCTGGGAAAGATATAACCCATCCCTCAAATATGTMCACTGAAGTCTCAAAGTTTTGCACCACTTAGAATAAGGTGGTTGTTTTCCCTTCATACCTCAGAGCTACTGGCACCTTCCTTTTGTGCATCCACAGTACTCAACAGGGGTGGGAAAGATGATTTAGTTGGACCTGATCAAGCCAATAATYTTTCCCGAACAGAAAGGCAAATCAGTTTCTTAGTTTTGGATCTTCACTGATGTTACATTTAATTGTAACCCACTCTTATTGCATTGCGTATCTCCCCCCAACCCCCAACTCTCACTTTGTAATTATTTGATTGCAAGATCTTTTTTCTATTTTCTTTATTTGCCTTTGCTTTGAGTCCAGCTCAAGCTGGTTTTTGACAGTTCTTGCTMTCTCTCTAGGGAACCATGTGAAATTTTCCTCTTAGTTGTAAACTTTMGTGCTTATTTAAGTTACTTCATTAATTTAGACCTAGGGCCTAAAAATTCTATTTTTGTTTTTTAGAACTTTTTAATGTCAAAAGTGGGAATCACCCTTGGGATAACAGTAATATTAAGGCTGAGATTGTCATGTTCACTGAAGTTTAAACATCCATCCTGARTAAGAATTTTCTAACTCAAATGACCCAAAGACTGAGAGAAACAAGAAAAACTCTCAGAATAAATGTCATTCATGTTGCTTTACTCCTCATTAGGTACTACATTCTAATATTGTTTCAGTCTTTGAGGCTGAATAGTTGATTGTCTCCATAATTAATTCTTYCACTTTCTCTCAGTGGATTATCTATTAAATAAGATTATCTAATTATTAATTAGACTATCTAATAAATAAGTAGTATGTTCACTCACATTAAAAACGGCAATGTCTCCCAGGGATCCCACATAATAAACAAAAATAACAAAAGATGACAAGGACCAGAAACACTTTTTCCTACTAAATACACATTGCAAAAGATAGGAAGACCAGAAGACAAAAGGTTACAGTTATTGTTCGCTCACTGGCTCTGCTTAAAAGTTGGGGAGCTCACACCCGTAACCATGACTCATTAGCAATTCCCTTCCACATACACTGGACAACATGGACAATGAAGTATTTATGTGAAAGGCATCCCTGTCCTCACAGGGCTTCTGATGCCTCATTGCACTGGAGCAACGAGGTCTCCCTTCAGACAGGGAACTGGGGACAGCCCCTGTGACTGCAATGAGGGGCTCCTATGCAAAGCTGGGCTATGGCAGCTCCCTGTAACTTCCAATGGGCAACAGCTCCAAGGGATGAGTTAGGGTATCTTATGCATTGTGGTGTCCTGGGCTCTTCGCCTTCTCTTCTTCAGGCTCCTCTGGAACAGTGAATTTAGTGGAGATTATTTTGCAATAGCAAATGTCTCTTCCAACAACTCACTTTATAGAGTAAGAAGGGCAGAAAAACGGAGCAGTGCTCTTTTCCATTAGAAGTGTATTTAAGAAACGAGGAAAGTAGATAGAATTTATATCTAAATGAAGAATAGAATCCCCCCTCTCAAATGCCCTCAGAAGAGTAGGGAAAATGTGCCACAGAGACATCTGGATGTTTTTCAGGACCTGAGTGCTTTCAATCTGGGACCATAAATAAGCTCTGCAAAAATTTTCCATTTCTAGACCAGACAGTAAAATTACCTACCCCTGGAGCCATTAGATGCCAGAAGAGAAAAAAGCTTAATTTTTAATAATCATTGATCAAAATTGAGCTGCATTTAGGTGTGACAGCAGCTAGGACAGAATGGTAGCATGCCTGCAGGTCAGTCAAATAGACCAACACAAATGGCGCATCCAACATGAAGTACTGATGTGTGCAGGCACAAAGCTGAGATGCAGCACCTTAACCTTGGCCTCATCCTGTTGCCCATGTGTCCACCAGAGTCCTGCCTGAGTGTCCCAGGAGACAGCTGGTCAGTGTGCCAAATTCCAGGAACCAGCTATGCTTCTCAGAAGACATGTGCACTCCAACATAGCTGGAAAAAACAGCTGAGAGCAAAACTCTGGCAAGAGTCTACTGYTATACTGGCCAAATCCAAACATTTGCTCAAAAACCCAAACAAAGCAAACCAAAATTCTCACTGCGGTCAAGTGGACTCTTGTATAAACATGGCTAACCAAGATCTTTCAAACAGTGACTATTCTCTTCCTACACCTCTGACTSATTTCTGGAAGCACTTCTCTAATTAATGCAAATGAATTAGAATTAATACTGCTAATAAGACTGATGTTTCAGAACCTGCTTGGGCAATATGGATAATATGGAGGCCCACGTGCTTCTATTTTTAAAGGGAAGTCAGCATTCAGGTGTCTTAAAACACTTCTCTGTTCCCAAATAGCACATAAATCCCCTTCATTGATAATATGCCATCACTCAGTGGCACAATCCTGTCATGGACACCAAGGTGGTGACCTTCCTCTGAAGYAAAAGTGTTTCTCCAGGTTTGCTCCAGGCAGAGAGGATTGAAGCAGGAACTGCCTTTCCCAAGAAGCTGGAGCAGAGCAGAGTTTTTCACCACTGATCATGGCATGTGCCCTTGCCTGCCCAACACACACACACACAAGCTGGAGAACGTTTAATGAGCCACTCTGCCACCTAATGCAAAGGTTTTATACCAGATRAAACAAGAGGTAATTGCAGCTTTAAAATGGAAAATGTTCTCGCCTATATGAAAGTGCATGATTTYACTAAAGAGGGTATTTTACATTTATTGTTTAAAGAGTGAGTACTGCATATTTCTTGCAAAGTACACATAGTTTAAAAGCAGAGAATCATATAGAAATGGTTTAGAAAAACATCTCGTGAAACTATGAAGGGTGTTTCCATCCTCATCTTCAGGGTAACCTGACCAGCTCAGGATTYCTATATTTTGTCCTCAAACCATCCCCAGTTCCAGTGGTGAAATGTCAAGTCTCCAGGCTTCTTGTAATGTAGCTTCCCCACTTTGCCCGGGCTCATCAGAACACAACCAGACCAGGAATTAAAACAAAACCCTGCAAATTAACTGGAKCAAGTCTATGATCCAATGTAGGATTTCAGTTCTTGCTTTTCATTTCCCATACAAACCACTTCTGATTAAAACCAGACAAAATACATATAACAGTTCACTGCCATTGGCTTGGGGAGAGAGTGGATTARTTACCAAAAATGTTTTTCTACATTGATTTCACAGTCTGGTAGCACCAGGTCACTGAGGTAGTTTGCAAGGTTTGAGCACCATTAAGTGTTGCCTCTAGGGCAATGTGTGGCTCCTGGCAGAAGCAGCACTGATGCTTACACTGCTGTCACTGCACTTAGGAAATTGTCCTTCACCCATGTAGCACTGGCCCTGTCTTAAAAGAGGATGTAATTTCCCCGCTGTAATCTCCATAAGCGTTTCTGAGTGGCACTTTGATGCCATGCCTGTAACTACTGATGCCAAAGAACAACTTAAATTAAGAGATAATGGGGCAAGCATTGGCCTATATATTGAATTCCTTTTTATTTTTTTTTCTTGCAGGGTGGTGCTGCACACAAGAAGAGTTCTGCATCTCAAGTAAATCATCAGCAAAGAGCACTGCAGTCACACTCTTACTCACAGTAATATCTCGAGGTTCAGTGTGTCACTGCTGATCCACAACTGCCTGGAAGGTGAAAAATTCTGGTCTCCTTTCACAAAAAAATGCTTTCCTCTCTAGTTTTGCATATGTTTGCACMGTCTGCTGCTGTTCCTAAATTTAATTTGGAGTTGATACTTGGATGCTTCCAAAAAAGACCCCATAAAAAACTTTCAAGAAAAAAAAAGTCACCAAGGTTTATACAATCTCCAATTGAAGGTGYAACTTACCTGAACTTCAACTGAAGTAATTACTGAAATATGAGATAGGAAGGATGCCAGACCTTCAGTGCTGGAAATACTTGGCATTTTTTGGAAAAGGTTAAAAAATGAGCCAGAACCAAAAACTATAGCATCTTGTATGATTAATCTCCACAGCTCTGCYGCTTTACACAATGGTGAGGTGGGGGGTTGGAGGAGAGGGGAGGAGTGTGACCAAACTAAATCTGCTCCCTTCACTTCTACTAAACAATACAGAAACATGTCCCAAAGTTATAAACCTTGGATTCAGCTATGAAATAAGGTATATGGAAGTCTTGGCACCAGTAACTGATTTGACTTAATATGMTAAGATTACATGAAGAAGTGACCATAGGACCTGGGAAGTTTATTGCCTGCATCCCAGTCTCTTCTAGCATAGACACAAAGCAGCAGATATCAACCATTATAAATTTCCACCTAAAAAAAGCAATAAAGTGCAGTAGTACCTATAAGAGCTTATCCATAAAGGATTATTTCCAAATCAACTAAGAATCTATTTCTGAAGTGCAACAGCTATKTTGCTTTCACTCCCCATCTGCAGACTCCCCTTTCACATTAAGAATTCCTCTTTGCAGTTCAGCGTCTGAAGTGATTRTGCCTGAACCACATGACAGCCTTCTTGGTGTGGAAAAAGTGTTGATCGCAGCAGGGGCAGACTGGTGGTTTCAAACCCACAACTCCCAGCTAGCTGTCTGAACCAATAAACCTGAGAAGAAGCCTTGCTCCTGCATCAAAAATGTAAGTAGCAATGGACCTACTGGGTGCCCCTAGAAATTGCTGTCATGTACACGCATATAAACACAGAGGTCAAATTATCTCTTTCAAGGTGATGCAGAGATTTCATTACTCTGAAAATGATAGAATCCAGTGGAGGTGAATCCTTATTAGATGGAGTGGTCAAGTGAAACACATTGTTTTATTCATKATGAGATCGTGACTGCATTATCAAAAATGCAGCCTATGGGTTTCTGCTCAGCATCTTCCCTACCTGTGCTCCTCTGATTTAAACTCAGTCTCCTGTTCTTCTGTTTCCCAGCCYTTCCCTCTTTCAACCTCTGAAAATGAAGCCAGTCAGTCAGATACCTGAATGCTTAATTTGATGATTCACTGCTCAGGACTCAGACCTGTACCTTACAGTCCTGGTGTGAAGTCACAGATATTTTGGGGCCAGCTGGGTCTAATAGAATAAAATGGCACCAGACTTACTTACCAAGACATGGGCAAAGAACAGAGACTGGAAATCCAGAACAGAACTCTGGTGATTTGGGATTCAGCATTCCAATCTTTCCTGCCGCTTACCTCATCAGTGACCCTCAGCTGATCACAGCACCACTGTTTTCTCAGCTGACTCACAGGAGTATTGGGAAATTGGAGTAACTTCTGTGCCTGGTGATACACAAAATAGCTTTGGTTGGTTTCCAAAGAGCTCAGACCTTCAAAAATCTTAGAGAGWGTCAGGACACGATGTAAGTGTATGGTATGTAAAAACTCACAKGTTTTTCTTTGCAGAGTGACCACTCAGTAGAGCTTGGGTTAAGTGGAGAGCTGTGGAGTTTTTTAAATGCCTCCCTTTGGCCCTCTTCACTCTGCACAWGCCCTCTGGTCTCCTGGTGCTTCTCTCCTCCTGTACCCTCCCCACAATCTGTAATTCACATTGGCACTTGGAAGTTCARTGCTGTTTGAACTCCAAACATCTGCCACCAAATTATTTCTCTCTCCCAGTTCACTGAGCAGACATTCTGCATCACTGAGCTACAGAGTTTATCCACTGACAACAGGCTGATCATGGCAGCGCCAACCTTTCACAGATAAAGTGAACTTATGTGAGGGAAAGCACCCAGAGCACTCTGCAAAAAAAAAAAAAAAAAAAAAAAAAAAAAAAAAAAAGAAAGAGAATGGTTCTTCTGATAAATACAGAGAGTTCCTTCCCTCCCCCAGCTCCAAAAGACCCTCAAAGCAGGTATCTGATACAGTAAGTGGTCCATTAAACTGAGCCAGCCTCTAAATGACAGTGAAATGCCTTCGGCAGGCACAGATGTGCCCGTTGTGTATGCAACAAATTGATTAAGGTCCATGCTGTCACAAGGAAGAGTCAATCAATCCAGAAGGGCTGGTTGCTAATTTCTAGCCAGGAGGAAGCTTCCCTGCTGYGCAGAGGATTATGCAAGCCTGAATCTACAGGCATGCTTTTCCTTTGCTCATTGGCAGAGCAATGGATGTACGGATTCTGCTTTTAAGTGTCCCTTTACTGATTTAAATTAGGGGAGAAAATAATCTAAAGTGCTCATGACATCTACATGAATGCAARATGATTTCATCATGATTGGCATTATTACAATGAACAGCAAATCCCTTCACAATGGCAGGGCATTTAAGAAATAATGTGCTACTGGATCCCTTGTCTATAAAAGTGATAATAAGGAGATGGCTACATCACATGCATTTAAGAGAAACTCAGCTACTGGCAAGCTGCTGCTTCRAAGACTCAAAAGAGWAATGCAAATGCTTGTGTTTTTTAGCACCTCAGCTGCACAATTATTGTTGCTCTGTACTTAATGGATCTTTTTCCGTCTCTAAATCTGAGCCATGTAGACCACTTTACAGTGCTGAAATATTCCCTACAGGATACTTGCTACTGCTGTAGCCAACCTAATTTTCAGACATCTGAAAAGGGAGGCTTTCAAGCATTCCCTTGGAAAATTTTTTGCAGTCTCAGAAAGGTTAAGGGTTGGAAMAAGCACCTGTAACATAACCTAAATATCATTTCTCTGTTCATTTACAATTAGGATTAGAAGACATCTAAGGCATGCAAGTTTCATTTCTACTGTTACATCCATCAAAGAGCAAATTAATCTCACTGAAGGAAAAGCATTGGTTGCTATAAAGCTCACCTAATTGGAAAAAAATGCGAAGGGATTGTACAAGTGTTCATGTGCAGATCAGTAASGCCAGAAATATTTCCTGGGACAGATATTCAGACTTCTCATGCAAATGCCATATTTGTGACAGTAAGCAATGGTTGTGACCAAATCACACCAGCAGCAGAAGTTGTGTCAATATTTGGCAATTCTGTTTTTCTGTATCCCTATGATGGAAGATTAAAAGCATCTCAGGTAGTCAGCTATTCATCTCAACAACTCAGGGYAAAAATACCCAACAGGAAGCAGAGCACCTGGGAATTGTTGACATAAATCAGTACAGCACCACTGAAAAACAGGTGTTGTATTGGTCAGTGCCATGAGTGCTAGTTTTGTGTCATTGCCTTCAGCACATTAGGGAAATCAGAAGCTCTGTGGCTGTCCCCATAGATCTCCTAGGAGCCTCTTTGGGTTTATAAAATATCCATGATCCACAGTAAAAGATCTCCGTTTCTGACTCCTCTTATGTTGTCCCTCACCTTCTACATGTGATACAAACTCCTTTTTTATCAGAGACAGGCCACAGCAGGGTAGTGGACTTACATTTTAAGCTTGCTCTATAAACTGAAAAATTAGAAACTCTACTTTTTGCCCTTGAAATGAGAAGAACCATTTCCTGGTGCTGCCTTAAGAGGATTCTAAYGCGAATGCTTTGACAACAAAAGCATTTATAACCTCAGCAATTTTATTAAAAAAATTAAAAGCTCAGATGCTAGGAACAAATAGGTTTGAGCTCTCATACACACAAAAGCAATCTTTGTAATCAAGTGTCATTAAGCTTCTATGAAARCTAGTCGCGTTGGTGTTTTCAGCTRCTTTTGGAAAYAGATGACTAGGAGGAAGTTGTTCCTATGTGCTTTTAAAATGTGACTCCATTTGCAACTAATTTCACAATAACTTGGTAAACTAGCTTGAAAACACCTCATATTTGTTAGAGGGTGACAATACAAAAAAGCCTCTCATTCAGCAGCTCTGCTTTTGTGCTTTCACTTTGCTTTAACATAAATGTTTTTGTAGAAAATCGTCACATTCAACCAAGCCRTATATCAGGCCCAAAAAGACACTTGTATTTCTAAAAAGGGAACTAGAAAGCAACCAAGAAATTGCTTTGCAGGCTGTGGACTGGCTGCTATTGCTCAATAATATACAAAATTATTGCCATAGTGAATTTGTGAGAAGGGTAACATGCTTTGTGTTTTTTTTTCTGCTGGCTTCAAACCCAGTACAAAAGAAAATAATGTCTCACACAGTTCTCTCCCCATATTCTCAAATGCAGTCATGAAGCTGCTCTGTTCCATTTCTGAAGACCCAAGTGATTGGGAAGATCCTGAGCTGGGCTTTCCACTGCACCTTGGCAGAAGCTATCAGTGGCCTTCTGAGAAACAGCCAGTGCCCAGTTAAGCCCAAACTCTGGGGTTTCCAAAATAAGATATATTTCTCCTGTTGTCTGTGCCCAGCTTTTGGATGCAAAAGAGGAATCATAAAATTCTTGGGTTTTGGTCAGACCATTGATGCAAGACTCAATTTTCTCTCTTTCAGAGACCAGCTCCACTACTGAGGCAAATGAAACACAACCAAGAGAGGTTCCTTCCTAAATGCTACCAAAAAAATTGCACAGTGACAGACATTCACCACAGACAGGCATCCCAAGAGTAGTGTATCACACTAAAACTGTAAATGTTGCAGAGTAAAACTGCTAAAAAGGAAATTATCAGAAACTTTTAAAAAGGAAAAAAAGCCAACTTGGAAAGCCTGCCAGATATTGTGGCTGGATGTCAAATTACAGTAGTCCAAAAAGTTCTGTCTTTCAAACACAAGAATATTCTACAATGTTTCAAACCCAACTACAGCAGTGGCTAAGTACACATTTTGCACATTTCCCCCCATATTTGTCTCACTATGACAGGAAAACAAACCAGTGGAAAAAAAATCTAAACACTAAACTTGTATCCTTYGAGTAACAGCCTTCCCTCTGCTTTGTTGCATACAAACAGGCACAAAAACACTGACAGAACAACCACTGATACACGAGATGCAGATAATGAAAGTGCTATCTCCAAATAGTTTGACAGGCAAAAAAGTGTTCCTGTAAAAGCCACAAAAAGGSTTAAACCCAAAGGGGACCAGGGTGATGTGGTTGTTAGTGTAACTCACAGAGGACCCTGAGACCAGAAGTCAGGCAGGCAGTTTGGTACATCCCTTGTCTTATGAGACAGTTCACCCCCTCCCATGCTGCATTACCATTCATCTACTCCTCTGATTTTGATGAGGCTAGAATTGAACTTGAACAGGTATCTCAAAACCCGTGTCCCATGCAGAGATCTTGCTGGATAGGTATGCTTCGGCTGAACAAAGGYTGTGGGTGCAGTGGAGCAGCACCAGATAAAATTCCCAGCCGTGAGTTTTGAGGATGCCAGGAGAGGTGATCTGACAGTCCCTTCTAACATTAACATGTGGTAACGCGCTGAAATAATGCTATTTGCCTCTACTGACTTTTTATTGATTGCGATCCARTGGAGCCTTTACCCTGTCTTTATCCTCAGGAAGCATTGCCTATCAAACAGCAGTGGAATCAATTTGCCTTAGCATTGAAATCATAAGTTAAGCCATAAATAACACCACAGTATTTGAGCAGATRATAAAGCAATGTGTACAGTTTCCAGAGAAAAGAAACTTACCCAAGGTTTTTGTTTACTTAATAAAGGGAAGTGTTATCTCTGCTGACACTGACTCTGACCTGGTTTACCTCCACTGAAAATACAATTGCATTTGGCAAGTGAGACTTTTGTAAAAACAGATGTAACAGCAATGTTTTAGGAGGAAGAATGTGAGAACCTTGGAAATCTGGTACTGTTTCAGGTGAGAACCCATACTGGTTATCCATGCCTTCCACTTCCACCATTAACMCCCCTGATAATTAGTCTTTGATAAGACTTCTAGTCTCTGTTTTAACAAAGAGAGGATGRGTACATAGAAGAGCAAAACTGAGATTCTGTTATGCCTGCAACTGGCTACAAGGAAGTAATCAAGTCCTGTGTGGCCAGAAGAGCTCTTTCTATGATTTTCCTACTTAGAAATATGAAAATCCTACTTGCAACTCCATTGAGACACAAATGTATATTAAAAATCCTTTCAAAGAGTATATTAAAAAAAAAAAAAAAAACCTTTAAAAGAGTTGATGTTTTTCAGCTATAAAAAAAAAAAAAAAAAACCTTTAAAAGAGTTGATGTTTTTCAGCTATAAAACTGCTTCACTTAACTCACTGTGGCTTTTAAAAAAGACGTTTTGGGAAAAGGAGAAACTGTTACTCTCCCTTGCCCAAGAAATGTAACCGTGGTACTAACAAGAGGACTGCAAGCCCTTCTCTGCTCACCTCAGAGTGCTTCTGCCTTCTTCCTAACATGCTTATCTGTTTAGACTGTAAGATGTTTAAGTTAAATAAGATACCCTTCAAAAAGCATTTCTTTGTCATAGGACATCTTTGTGTTCTAAATTTTCATCAGGTCCACCAATGCAATGTTCTCAGACATGCCACCCTYGCCCTGGCTCAAACCATAAATTAAAAACATTTAACATACAATGCCTTGCACAAATACCTTTGGACATTACTAGTGTATGCACCAGAATTGAAAGTTTTACAACTCCGCAATTTATTGCATCTCTCCTATCTATGATTGCATAAGAATAATAAACATATTGTTACAAGTTGGTGCTATCTAGCTCATGAGAAAACTGACACTGCATCAAAATATATTTCCTAACTGCAGCTCACTATGCTGTGCTGAGCAAATTTTCAACTTACATCAATTTGAAGTAGCCTTTCCCTACTCCTATTTCTACATATTGTCTGAAATGTAAATGAGATATCAAGAAACCCAGAGGATAAGCAATGCTTTGTTTATCTATTTTAACAGTTAAAGCAGTTAAGCGCACAACTTGTATGCAAGAGATGTCCTGGGTTTAACAAAGGGTTTAACACCACTGCACTCTATTACAATACATCAGTGCCCTTCAGGTAAAAATCAATAGTGACATTGAAGACTCTACCATGTGACATTTCTCCCTTTTTGGGATAGAGTTAACTTGTGGTTTTAACTTTAAAAATATTTGTAGATGGTGGTAGAGCTTTCAATGGAAAGAATAGCACAGGACAGTACAGACTGGACTCTGTTGCTSTTTGCACACTTTGCCCAACACAGAGATCCCTGACCCATAACTGAGGTTCCCACAGACCAGCMGTGCTGGTAATAAATACCAGCTGTTTTTCCTCTATGGCACTGGGCAACATCTCTCAYGTTTAATGCAGCAGCAGGAGGCTGCAGCTCACCCCCTATCCTGGAAGGGAGGAACTCCCAAACTTTCTGTGCCCTGAACATTTCAAGAGGATGTTTACAAGTAGCACAACTGAGGCAAAATCAAAACAGATGGTGGACAGATGTGAGTGGAGTCAGGAAGGGGAAATCTGCCTGGAAATGTTTTTAGCAGTGTCACACTCTGGCTTACCCCAAAACACCCCACAGCCGTCAGAAAAGAGTGGAAGAAGTCTTGTGTAACTGAAAAAAGCACTTGCATCACCTACATGATGTCCCAGAAAAGCCTGAATTGTCACATGTTGATCAAACTACAACCAAAGCAATAGCACCCATTTCCATCCCTCTGTATTCCCAATTCCAGCCCCTTCAGAACACAAAGGTCCTATATGATGGCAGTTGCTGTAGTCCATGATGAGGGGTGCAGACCTTGCTCCATGGGAGCTGGAGCACTGCACAAACAGCCATTAATCTTAGATGACTTGTATTATTATCCACATGTTATAGATGGAGAAAGAGAAGCAGACAGTAGAGGGTCATGTTTGCAGCTACAGAAAAAATCACTGATCAAAGGAGTGATGCCAGAAGAACTACCTGCCTGCCCATTCTCAGCTGCTCTGACCTCTGCTCCAGGTTCCCCCCTGAACCCTGGGATTTCGCTGCTGATGTACATGCAGCAGGACAAAGGAAGTTGGACACAGGTTATTCACTAGCTATCAGAAAATGAGTATTTGTCTTTTAAATAAAATCAACTCCTGTATGCCCTCACCAGACAGGAGAAGATAATTTATTTCTTTAGGATAAAACCTTGAATATATCACCCTAGCAGCCTCCTGCATTATGACCCCCATGCTAATCTTATTAAGAGAGWGGTTTCTGGGCTTTTTGTTGGTGAACAGCACATTAATAAGATCTCCTTGAAATAATCCCATCTCTAATATGCAGGGAAAATTACATTTTCCAGCGTAATTACTATGTCAGTCAAAAATCCCTACTCCTTCATTAATTGCTTTTCTCCAAATTCCAACAGCTTCGTCTCAAGCAGTAAAACTGCTGGAAGGAAGAGGAGGGGGCAAGAAACCCTTCCTCTTATTAAGTAAAACCAACAGCAACTCTGGAAGGCTTTGCCTGGCTGGAGTCCGTTGTTTTAACAGTGGGAGCTGCAGACATCCCGGCAGGCTGGTCAGGAGTAGGTCACTTTGTTAGGGCACATCCACCTTCCACATCTCCTCTCCATACCCTCTCCTGCCCAAAGAATTCTGGAGGCAGTCCTTAGCGCACCACAGAGGCAGCAGAGCTCAGCCCCAGCCGTGGCCCAGGAAGCCAAACCAGGCTCCCTTTGAGCTGTCAAGTCTCACAGAGGGGRCAGGGTCCAGCTCAGTTGCACCTTGGGAGGGCTGGCTGAGGAGAAACCAGAGCAACAAAGGGAGCATGGTAGGTGACACCCATGTCCTTCCAATCAGCCCTAAGCCAAGGGCCAAGGCAACAACAGGAGAGAGTTGCAAACTGTTAATCTTTTAGATAAGACCTTAACTTGACCTAGRAAAGCTGCTTCCTAGGGAATGTTTAATATCCTCTCAGGACAAAGGAGCAGGAAAGGCACAGTGAAGGATAAGAGGAATGCTGCTGGACAGAGGTGAGAGGTGGGATGTCACAGGGAKAGTAATACCTACTGTAGCAAGAGGATTTGTACCCAAATGACAGTGTGGCATTCTACCAGCTCGCATTCAGAAAGGGCATTCAGCTCCCTTCTTAAATYTGAGGCATTTCTGTTTGGTCTTAAAGAAATACATTTGAAAGGCTCCTACCTTTCTATCAGGTAACAAAATGGAGCTGAAGATCTCTTTCAGAAATGAAATACAGGCAAGTGTGAACAAGAAACGTAAACCTGGCACCTTGTTGGTCTAAAATGCCACCATAACTTCTTCCACTTTCAACTACAAGAAAAGCTTTGTCCAAGAATTGTAAAACAATAAAATATTGGTCTTCCAGAGCCTCTATCATAAAATGGGCCTTACAACAAAAGGTTTGATGAATATGCACAAGTCATAATTTGGACCTCAGTAAAATATTAACAGCTTTGGGTCAGTAATCATTGAACAGGTGCTTTGTGCAGAAGCCCAGGTGGTTATCACCATATATAGACCAGACCACAGAGGGCTTCCCTTTTATCCCCATCCCCTTAAAGGGGAATTTAGGATAACTGACAGAGCATTGCTTTTAGTTCAGAAGTGTTACTCAGCTGAGACATACCAACTCCTAAGAATGGGTATCTGAAGAATAGTTCTGACATTACATATCCCGGTAAATCCGGSAAACAGTAAAAAGGAAGGAATACATTTCTAATGAGCACTTGTTTGCTAATGAGCAAGCAAGTGGAAGCTCCAGAAAAAAGAAGTACTTGACAAAGCAGATATTTGAAGAAAGAAAATGAGAAACCAAATTATACCTTTTTCATTACTTTCCTATGAGGGTGAAAACAGGAAACAGTCACAAGATGTTGTGTTAACAACAGAAAACTTACTAGGCAACAAAAAGTTCATCTGCACTGAAGACTGTGGAGTAAGGGCTCTGAGATAGCTGCCTGAGAGGAAAGGAATAAAGGGATCCCCAGCCACTGAGATCCTGGGAAAAGGGAGAGGGGGAGTAGGGAAAGGAAAAGAGGCAGGAGAGGTGTTCCAATGTGGCTTTAAAGCAGCTGCATAGAACAGTGACATACCCAGATGTCSTTTTCGTGCCCCATGGTCTGTGCCAACAGCCTCAAGTGAGTTTGCCATGTAAGAGCAACAACTGCAGAAGGAAAAGCAGCCAAGTCTTGCCCACATTGTGAGCCCCTTATGAGACCCTCAAGACAGACTGACCTGACCAGAGTGCTTGCTATGATCACCATTGTGCTTACAGCTGAGCAGCTGGCAGCCTTCTGCACATCTCTGCCTTGTTACCACATGAGATCCTTAYCCACCATAAATGCAGCTACTTACTTCAAATCCTACATAACACCACATTGACTGCAGGATGCTAAATGCTAAAGAAGGTCACCCTTCTTAGGAAAGAAATTACGGAGTCAGAAGATACACAGRTCCCTCTTGGGGGACACATATCACCAAACCTATTTTCTCCCATCTCTGTCATTTTATGGTCCCTTTTCTCAGTTGCTGATTGTATTGTTAGTGAGGGCACATGTGGGTGAGAGTCAAGAGGTTTCTCAGCAGCAGTTTTTAATCAAATAAGGCTTCATGCTGAGAGGGCCTGACCCACCCATTAATTTCTCCCACAATATCCTGTTTTATTCCACTACAYGTGAAACACAACCCCTAGGGAGAGAAGAGGAGAAGAAAACCCTGCACCAACAGGTTAACTAATGAACTTTCCTCTTTCCCTRGATGCTCAGCCTCTAGGAGGCAGCTGAAAAGAGCAGCTCCACTAGGAGACAGGAATATATCCTCTAYTGAGTAAGCATGGGAGCAGGTGGCTTCMTGCAGCTGCAGGAAACTGCTCATGRTACAGTGAGACAGGTACAGGCAAGGGAACAGGAAAGCTTTCAGCAGTGACTTATGCCACCTCCTTCCCAGATGCTGCACACATTTGGCTCTTCCTGCCCTGCTAATGGGTCAATTCCTGCAGCTTTGGAAGAGGGCAACCTTCCTTCCTTCTGCTATTTGATGTCTTGCTCTCAGCAGCATCTATGAGAATCATCCTGATGACTTGTGCGAAAAAAAAAGGGGGCTGCACAGTCTTGGCTGGGATTTAAAAAAAAAAAAGACACTTTCCCTAGCCCAGATACACACACTAGCAGAGAAAAGAACACCCAGGTCTCAAAAAAAGAGTCAGCAATGAATGTTAACTGCTATTTGTTATGCGAATATTATTTATTTTTTACATTGATGATCTCTCCTTTTTAAAGAAGCTGCAGATATATTTTGGACATGCCTGTGTTCAGCCAATACAAGGACTGTAGCAAGATTTGGAAACAGGAGCGAAGCTAGATGTAGGCCCTCATTTTAATTTATTTTTGTAGCAGCATATGGATTAGATAGGAGAAATAACAGCCTTCAACTCTTGACACACCTGAGTACAGACCCTTTGTTTGCAGAATCAAATTCCTCAAATTCRGGGGGAATTCTCAGTGTGGGGCAGGGCTACATACAGCTTTGTATTGCCATGGCTCCTTAAAAGGGTTTGAATGTGTCTTGTGCATAAGATTTATTAACTGCTTACTTAGAGATGAATCTGTGGGGTTTGAGTTTTTCCCATATGAGAAAACTTGGTATTTCAAAATGGTCAGATTAAATCAGTGAGAAAAAAACTAACTCATTGAAGATCCCATTCCAGCCTGCACGTCCTGCAACACAAAATGACATGACTTTGACAAAGATATCACAATGGAAGCTCCCAGATAAACTTAGGTGATCATAAAATGTATGTGAAATTTTACTACAGATTATATGATAGTAGTAGAATCGTGAATGTTTAATACTGGGCACAAAAGTAAACCACATTTCTCTGACCTTGTCTTTTATTTATTTCTTCAGCCTTTTCTAAAATTGAGATCTCCCTCTGCCTGCCCAGCTTGACAATCACTTTAACGATGCACAATCAACAGGAACAATGTCCCAACCAAACCCCCACATATCAAGAGAATACACAGGCCAATAATTAAAACAAGTCAGACCATTATTACAGATTTCTGCCACGTCCATACTGACAGGTCACCTCTGAAAGARCCCTTGTAAAATGGTCTTTATTAACTATGTATGAAGTGGTTGGAGCAACATTTTAAAACTGAAAACAATGTGCTTGCTAAAATATTGCCTCAGCATTTGAAGAGTCGATCACAATGTGTAGAGGAAGTCTACATACCATGCATACTATTGGTAAGGGGTCATCCAGACCACCAGAGGATACTACAATGGGATGGATGGAGCGTTCCTGAGGTCTGCCTGGGCCCTACTGACTGGGGTGCTCTCAGGATATAGAAGTTGCTTCAAAAATAATGTAGGCATGGCCTGAACATGGCAGATTGTGTATTGCTATTAGTTTACCAACACCTGAGCTGTTTTTGATAGACAATAACATCAAAAAGGAAGATAGCCCACACATGCCAGAGGGACTTGCATTGAGGCATTTATTGAAACCTTTTGACAGGACTGCACATCCTGTGTGTTCTGATGTTCTTCAAAAWGCAGCACAATGCACTGCCTGGCTGCCTGCTGCTCTGAACAACCTGTCAGCCCTTCACCATGAGAACACCAACAAGAGCAGAGTAGAGAGCTCTTCGCTATGAAGGCAACTGTAAATACCCTTCAATTATCCTTGTACTTWGTGGTCCAAAGTTTGAACTGGAGCTACTGTAAAATCTCACTTCCTCCAAGGCAGTACTGAACAACATAACCAATAACAGACAGATATAAGGAAAGTGCTATTTACCTGACTAATTGGCCAAGAAACTTTCAAATCTTTGGCTKCTGCTATGGTTACCTGTAGAAATTCAGCAAAACTTCCCAGTCTCCATTTCTCTATATGTCAAATGGATGAGATATGTCTTCTGCAAAGTGCCTTGCATCATGCATGCAACACAGAGCAAAGTCTTGTTACTTCAGATTTTATTGCTGCCTGTTGTGAATGCTGATATCCTTCCCATTTAATTTACATGCAAAAGGTATGCCTAAGAAGCTTGTGGCATGTAGGCGAGTCCACTGAAGATGCTAGTAGAAAATAAAGGCATGAAGATTTCTGTTAAACCCAAACCATCTTAAAGAAAAATGACCTCATTGAATCAATACAATAAGCAATTAACAGRCCACTTCACATGTACTGTTTTGGAGGAGAGTCTGTCACAAGCGTGATGAAGCTTTCAGAGTGAGAGCTGCAATTATGAGCTATTTATTCTCAAAAAGAATTACTACTCTGCTTTACTAGAAATTAAATRAAAAGAAAAATGGCCTAAATTAATACAAAATGTTTTTCTCTTACRTGAGAAGAGAAGAGGAACAGGACTCAGGTTATCTGAGCTGTGAAAGGCCTTCACCTGTCAGTCCTACAGGAAAGCCTCAAAATCTCTTTGAACGATGAATGGCAATGATCCCATATCCTGTGCTTCCTTAGCATCATGCCACATGTCTGTGTTTCTTCACAAGTGCACTGAAATTAAACTAATGCAACAAATGAGAAATGGACCAATATCTGAAAAATGGAAATAAGTGGCTGAAGTAACATTCTTGTTCTTTGGGCCACAAAGTGGCTGAAGAAGCATTTTGTGTGTCTAATGCACAGCAGCAGGCAAAGGATTAATGAAACAGATGCTTCAAAGCAGAAGATTTAGCTTATCTTAATTAGATGTTGCTAATGTTGAAGTGAAAACAGAAGCCTGAATYTCCTGTTATGTATTCCTGTGGAATATGGGAACTCTTCATTAGTTTTTGAATGACAGGGTTTTTAACCTCAGTATAAGAGGAAGCAGGCCTCTATTCCAAGTGTGGGAAAGCTCATCGGTTCTGCAAGAGYAGAGTGATGTTTCTAAAGCTAGGCTATCCTTACATGAGGAGTCCCAGCATAGGAAACACTGAGGTCTGTATTCTAGCACCTGCTAACTGCAAAGATGCTATTGCTCAAGTTTCCAATTATTTCTTGCCTTTTTTTTACATACAACTTACTACTAATATGAAGTATGACTTATATAAGAAAAATGAGATGAGTATTATATCAAGCCTGGGAGCTGCAGCATTGCTTTTTGACATATAAAATAGTAAGTATTTGCTTTTTCATGATCCCAGGAATATTTCATGCTTGGGCTGGTAGGCTTCTCCATAACCTTTACCATAATTTACCATTTTCCTTTCAAATTTAGCAGAAGGGCAAAGCCAAGCTGGACAGAAAGAAAACAAGAGCAGAAATAGAAAAAAAAAATTATTCTTCAAAACAGGAAGCTTCCTCTTTAAACAGCCACWCTTCAAAGGTATTCTTTGCAAAACCCCTTTTAAATTGACTAGGAATTAGTTAAATCTCCATTTCCACACACTGAAGCCATTTCTAATCAAGCTGAGACAGGAGATGGGCAGATGGAAGTCAATGGATAACCATTCCCCAGTGAGAAAGCTAAGCTATTAACTCAGTAGTGGTCTGTGTGAGGTGAGCAGATTGTTGTGGTTCATGATTTATTCTTCTGCTGGGATCCTGTTAACATCTCATTACTGTGAGGAAGACAGGTTTAGCTTGGCTTGGACTTCCCAAAGGCAGTCCAGGTTTGAATGGGTGCCCAAAGTCACTTTTGGAAGTTACTTTAACAACAGAGATCATTCTTGATATATCAAATTGAACTCTTTGTAAGTGGGGCTGCAAAAGCAACCCATGGCCATAAAAAAGCAGAATTAGAGATCAATATCAGCAAAATTGAGARAATTCAGAGAACTCCATGTAAGCTTTCTATACCACATGTTGCACCAGGGTGTTCAAGGCTCATTTTGTCCTTGTCTGTTTTACTATCATTTCTTCATCTTTCTCAGGGATATAGTGATGCTTAGAATRATTACTAACWGGACCCAGGAAAATGAKAATGTGGTAAGAAAGCATAGTTTCTGGCATACCACAGTACAGGAGCATTGCCAACACAGAAACGGMAAGAAGAAACCACGCTATGAGATGAGCTATTTGTTATGTTGCAGAGAGGATTGAAGAGAAATGGTGAAAGTAAAATCATTTTGAGTTAGTCATTAAGGCAGAAAAATTGCCTCTTGCATTTCCAG
This sequence comes from Malurus melanocephalus, assembly GCF_030028575.1. Classification (NCBI taxonomy): domain Eukaryota; kingdom Metazoa; phylum Chordata; class Aves; order Passeriformes; family Maluridae; genus Malurus; species Malurus melanocephalus. Next base: position 57,457 of record NW_026623443.1, on the reverse strand, counting down.
AGGAGCTTTTTTCTTGCTACAGAAAGGCAGTAAAACATAAAACCACTTAGAAGGGAACAATATAAGATGCAGAGAAGACCATGAACATCAAGGAAAARCCGATCTCGGGAAGGACTCCTGCTAACAACCGTACAAACTCCTGACTTCAAAGGTTGTAACCATAAAATATGGACTTTCACAGTAGATCATGTAAACTAGAAGCCTTCTGATTGGTGCCTCCTCCTAGCAGAAGGAACCAAATGCCCCAACTCTYGGCCACCACTTCCCACTTTCAGACAGGCTTCAGCCTGCATAGACTGTGGCTGTACTGTGAGTGCAGGAGGAGTTATGGTGGCAGGGGAAGACTTTCCAGAATTTCCAGAGTTCTTTGTTGCATTGGAAATAGCACAAATCTCCTTGTCCAATGCGGTTTTATCGTACATATGGAGCCAGACAGCTTTTTACAATTACTCCTTTCTCTGCTGCAGCAGCCAGCCTCACTGACAGCGGCGACAGCCCAAGTAAAAAGGGTCTCTTATATTTAGTTGAGAGTTATTTCTAAAACCTGTTGCAAGGTCCCTAGATGCTGCCCCCTCTGATCCAAATTTTTCCATAGTTTCAGCTGTATTCTATTTGCAAGGCTTAAATTTAGCCTACAGAGTAGGTCCTGATTTCTTTTCCCTTTTCAATGTGAACTATATATATAGACTATAGAGAGAGAGATTTGTATATAGTGTGCTTAGTTATAAAAATGTACATCATATACATATATAATTTCTGAGCTTCTCATTCTAGCAATTTAATCTATTGTATCTTTTTATGTTACTACATAGACTAAAGAGGCAGAGATGGAAGGGATAAACACTGACCGTAATTGTCTATAGCCAATAAGGTATCACATAGTCTGGGGCTCAGACAATTCAACCTGRCAGACAAACTACAGCTGCAATTCTGAGTGTTATTTTTAACTCATTCTCCCACTCGGGCTGTCTTGTCACCTCTCTCCATCTCTGAGACACACATTAAACTGCAGCCTGATAGTGTTATCAGCACCTTTGTCAACAAAATAAATTTGTCTCCCTGGRATGGTGAAATGTGTGTCACATATGAATGAGAATTCTGGAGTTCAGCAGCAATCTACAGGGAAGTGCTAATTAGAACAGACTGTGTCGTAAGGAAGCTCAACTGACACAAACTAATTAGCACCAACAAGTGTAGCAGGGCTGCTCTGCGGAGGCAGCACTCCATCACTGGCTTCTAGGAAGTTAGCACTCTTTCCTATTCCCTGGCTCTAATCTCAAARTGGCATTAAAACATATGGCACCACAGCAAGAGTCCCACAAGAATATGGGAAGATCCTCTTTTGCTCCATCCCACAGTTACCTTCACCAATTCATTCTCACCACACAATTCAGCTCAGTCTGTCCAAAGTCAAAGATCTCCGAGATTTCATCCAGGTAGAAGAGAGTGGGTCCTCAGAAAGGTATGCTTCCCTCCTGAGTCTCAGCTCGAGTGGTCTATAAACGCTATCAGTATCCGTGGGGAAACTAAGAAAATTGAGTGTCCMTGCAGAATTAAACTAGGCTTTTCAGTGGGGAACAGCAAAGCATTCTAAAAGTCCAGCAAAGATCTGGGAAAAAAAGAACTAGAAAGAACCCTTCAGCAGGTCATCTTAAAAGTTTGCAGCTTAAATATTGCTGAATAGCTGACATTAGAAAAAAAAAAAAAAAAAAAAAAAAAAAAAAAAAAAAAAAAGGAAAATAGCAGTAGGAAGTATTAGATACAATATTTTTTCTTAAGGGAATATATTTCAGACTGAATATGGGTGATACATAGTACTAGTAACCAATGGGTCATCATCCAGCTGGCTTTCCTTATGTTTACAGCTATAAAATTGAAAGTAATCCTGCAAGCAGAAGAACCCATACCCCCAAACACCTAAGACTTCAATAACTTTATTTGCTAAATTTTTCCTTTGTAAAACACTTTATGTCCACCAGTTCATATTTCCCTCTGCCAGTTTCTTGATTCAAGCACAYAATTCCTTTAATAAACACTACAATGCTGGAACTCTTTGGTACCTTGTTCTCTTACCTCTTTTTGTCAAAAACTTATCTCATCTGAGGATGAGAAGCTTTCTTTCCCACTCCAGTCTAAAAGTGCTTGACAGTCAYAAAAGAATGTAGTGTAAAAACTGGTTCCAAAATGATCAAAAGTCAAAGCACAGGGCCAGACWAAGCTAATGGGACCTGTGGATGCATAACACATGCTAAGAACAAACCATTTCAGCCTGCTTTTAGATGTGTTTGGGCATTTTTAACAACAAGCACCTTTTGGCACAAATTGTACTAGAAGGTTTCACAACATTAATGCTGTGACCAGTCCCTATTGGCCCATACAAGTTTGTAAAAGCTTCTCCTCTCAAAACTGAATTTCAGATATCAAAGAAAGCTGGAATAGAACAGCAGGGGGAAAAAGGTATTCTTGCCTGAGTTCCTCATTTTGGCTCTGCTGGCAGAAAAAAAAAAAAAAAAAAAAAGAAGAGAGAGAAAAGAGAGAGAGAAAGTCAAGGGTTTGGATTCAGCACTTTAGAAAACTATTCTTTCTGAACCAAACACTTAACAATAGGATATTTTCTCCTGCTGTCATTAGGGGAGACAAGACCTTACGGTCTGATGGCTGAGGGCATCATCCTTACAGATGACCAGACCATGAAGGAGCTAACAGGCCAAATGCTTTTATCACTCCATTTAGGTAACACAACAGTATGTGATCACAGCAATTCAGGAAGAATGAATATACATGTACACCCTCTCTAAGACTGTTTTCTATCCTCTTACCCTAGTACAGAACTAAGGACCAATATTATCAATTCACAGGAACACCATGTTACCTGCTGCGACAGAAAGGAGCTGATCAGCTATCCATTGTGTATTGAAGCAGATGGTGTGTAAATACCAGAAGCCTTATCATACTAAGCATTTCAGTGATCCCATTTTGTTTTCATAGCAGGGTTTAAATTAAACTGCAAATGCTGCAAAACATGTAGGGACACATTCTTTCTCCTCACAATCCATTGCAATAAGAACTAACTCCAGCCAAGTCAACAAAACCAGAGGGTCTGAGGTATCACAAGAGAATCAATGTTCTCCAAAGCCATATATGTTACAGAAGAATTAATATTATTTGCATCAGGTGATTGTAACTGCATCAATCACACAAGCTTTGTGCAGACTGGAGTTCTTGCAGTGGGCACACATAAAAACCATTTTTTTCCTTACTCTCCACTGTTTTCACCCAGAAAACAGTGACAGAACTGCAGTAACCAGGCATTGATTGCTAAGTACTTGGACAATCTAGAAGGGAATTATGGTACATAAACCAAAGCAAGCATACAATTTAACGTGCTTTGCATAACTAAGCAACTAAACATATACAGCATAGCTCAATACAGCTCAGATCACTTTAACCACAGATCACCTTTTAAGCCAGCYGAACCCTTGTGGACAGCAGTTTGAAAGACATTACATTATGCCACCTTTGCTTACAGACAATTTTATTACTGTTATTTAGGTATTTACATGAATATGACAATGTAGATTAATTTTTCCTCTTGCTGCTAATTCCTTACCATTCATCAGAGCGAAGACAGAAATCTGGCACTGTATTTTCACTCATTCTACTATTTTTCACCCTTGTAGGACTGAAAGGCTTGTACAAGCCCTGAGACACAGAGTAAAAAAAAGCCTGTGGACAAGTGAAGAACCAGTTGTGTTCTCAGAAATCAAACACCTTCTCTGAGACTCTTCACCTGACTGCTGGCTAYGAGAGATAGAATTCTAAAAACATGGCTTTCTTTTCACTGTTATGCTGTGTGTCTTTTTTATTTCACTTTCTCACAGGAGAAATGGATAAGGGAAACACTGTTACATTTGTTTGCAGTTCATTTTAATTCTGAACTCAGAGGAGAGCGCAAGTGAAATCCAGTCTTGCAATCCATTTCATTGCTTTGACTTTGCTCTGTGAAGTCTCTTCACAGCGACATTCAAGTAAGCACCTTTGCAAGAATCATATTGATGGACTTACTTGAATGAGGAAGCAAATACACAAAATATCTGTTTCTGCTACCTCTCTCCCAAACCCGCAAAAAATTCTAAAAATCAGTTTCCTTTCCTTTTGAGCAATAAAAAGAGTAATCCTGTGCATCCATTGCTTTCAGGCACCAGGTGCAAATTTGCTTAATACCTGATCAAAGGTTCTGTGTTACATAAGGAAATCCAAATTCCTAACACATCAGGATCCAGTTAGTGGGACACTGGTAGAACTACTCCGGAGTCTCTAGGTTAAAGCATGTACAGATTTGCTCCTTTGGTTTTGAAAAGAGCTCCTGTAAAGGGACTGCTTTGTCAGAAAGCAGGTTGTAGAAGGCCCGTCTGACTTCACACAACATGCTTTGAACTCTCACAGTTGCACAAACTGATCATGAAATTAAATGTGATGATGAAATAYGCTAATTATCAAATTCCTAGACCAGAATGGTGGGGTTTTTTTATYCAATATTACTCATGTGAACAGGAAAAAATGGCTAAAGTGTCTTTTGAACTTACTGTGTAACAGAGCTGCTATGGTTCCCTGCAGCCATACGGATAATTGGGAGACCTGGCATAGCACACAGCTGCTACACAATGAGAAGAAGAACMGAATAAAAGATCAACTTTCCCTCACTATTTCAAGCAGACCAGGAAACTCCCCTCAGACTATTTTATTTTCCTAATTTCCTTATGGTGTGGCAATCTATAGACRCCTTGGTGCACCGTATGTGATTATRTTGGAAGAGCTGAGCCTATGCCTCTGAACTGGAAATCCAGTGGCCCACATGGTAAAGCCATTCATGACCCAAAACCTATGACCCTGAAGTTTCTACTCAGATGTAGGATGGTAAAGGWGAAAAACACCTGCTCTGTCTTTCCTTGGCACTCTTGGTTGTGTACCATTCCAAAGTGTAGAAGGTATTTCTGGATCCATGAAGTACTGACTTTTCTTATATACCTTTCCACAATACATAATATAGAATAGAATAGAATAGAATAGAATAGAATAGAATAGAATAGAATAGAATAGAATAGAATAGAATAGAATACATGGAGATATATAGTACTCTCCTATGACATCCTCTGAGAGATGAGCAGGACAGTGCAACTTAATCTGGTAGTACTCACAAATTACATCTTGCACGTAAGAGGAAATCCAGTTCAGCTCATATAGCAGAAATGGAAAGCTATGACAAACTACTTTCCAAGTTATTAATGACTTATAATATGGTAGTAGGCAAGGGGTCAAGTCCCAGACAAGGCATATTTCATGTACGTCCTATAAAGTGTGGTTCAAAATYGTAGAGACCTTCACACACATAACCYRCTATATGCTCCCAAATGCCTGGAGACAGTCACTTGCTGCTACAAATTCTACTGTACAACCTGCWCTTTAAATGCAAAGCCCCCTGGTGCCAGCATTAACGATTTGGATTAGAACTTTATTTCCCACTGCTAGGGAAATAAAAATCTCTTAGAACCACTATCAGGGATTTTTGTGGCAACTCAGTGAATAATGGTAAAAGCAGCTGCAAAATAGCAAGCGAACAAAGACTACAGAGATAYAATGGTGACTCAACAACCTTTCAATTCAGATATTAAAGTGTCTGCAGTTCCTTTTATGCTGCAGGTGAATAAAAGGTGATTGAGCAGAATTAACCTCTCCCTACAGCATTAAGAAAAGTTAAAGTTCCAGTGCAGAATTGCTGGGTTCTTTCAAACTTGAKTTTCTTACAGCTTTTACTGCTGTAACACCATGAACTGAATGTCCAATGAACTGAATKTCAGCAGGGTTGAACTTTGGAGGACAGAGTTAAAAGAATTACGTGAATAAAAAGTGCATACATTGAGATGAGAAGCTTCCAGCTGAAATATATAAGCATTCAGGAAATATTGATACTGAACTGCAAACTCTCRCTCTCTTCCCAAGAATCTATACAGTGCTAAGCACAAGAGGCACTCACCCTGCCTATGGAACTTTGATTGACTCCATGAAAATTTGTTTAAATTCCACACTGAGACCACAGGTATTGAAGTGTGTGCATGGTTATTTTATGGATTTAGCACTAATTTAAACATCAATTAAGGAGCCTCATGTGATGAACATGCTTCACAGCTTGGGCTTGGAAACCTGAAGCCCTGACTCATACATGTGTATCCAGCACCTGGGTTGCTTTCTGATCTAAACAGAGCACTTTTCCTCACCTTGCAACAAATACTGAAACTATAAACAGCAAGGGTTTCATTAAGCTTTTGTTGAATGGAAGACAAAGAAAAACAAATTGGTGAGTGAAATGATTAATGCCAAAAAGTCAAAGCTGTCTGGCATTTCCAAAACATTCAGATAGGCTTTTCTTCTCCTTCCCACAACTACAATTTCTCCTAAATATCTTCATGTTTTGGTTCAGACCAGAACTGTAGAACCAGAGATGTCACAGGAGACTTACCTCAGGTGCATGAGCTATGAAATTTGGCTGTAAGTGAATTTTGGCTGATAGTTTATCCAACTCTAATATTACCTATCCAATACTTAGTGCCAAAGTGCGCAGGTAATAAAAAAGTATGAAAGCACAACATTTCGGAGGGTTTTGTTTGTACATAGTGCTACCTCTAAGGACAAGTTTACTAATGGAAGGTGATCAGCAGTCATGCCTATTTGAGGAATACAAAGAAACCCAGTTAGGTGGAGCTGCTGTTGGTCCTGCTGCYCCCTGCAAAATTCTTTCACTCTGGGCAATCACCAACTGAATGAAGCTTAACAAGGGCAAGTGCTGAATTCTGAACCTGGAATGGGGCAACCCTGAATGTATGGACAGACTGGGGACCAAGACATTTAAGAGCAGCACAACTCAAAKGGTGCTGGTCAGTGGCAAGTTGGATACTAGTCAACAGTGCCCCGGCAGTCAGGAGGGCCATATACCAGACTATTGGTGAGCATTGAATACCTGGGTTTCTCCATTTGTCATTTGAGTTATAAAAAGGATAAGGCACTCTTTCACAGCAGCACTCAAGAATTTTATGTACAACACACCAGAAATCATGTATTTAGTGGCTGAAGACTTTTGGCTTTTCACCCTTCATGACCACTGCCAATATGTGGGCATCTAAGTGTGATTGCACAACTTGTCCTGTATTATTATTCGTGTCATGGCTTATCTACCATGATACTTAATGGCATTTATGAACATATTTAATACTGATAAGATGTTCTTTTACTTCAGGTTTGAGCAAGGCCAGCTCACTGAAGGCAGGTGTTGGGTTGTCTTTAAGTTTCTGATGATCAGATTTGTCCCAGGGACATGGAGTCCAGTGAGCACCACAGTCAGAGAAACAGGAGCCACTGCTTCCTGCAGGTTCTCAAGCTGGAGAGCATTCTGGTCCTCCTGCCAGACAGTTTAGCAATACTGCTGCTGCTGAGTATACACTTTTGCCTCTCCAGGTTACCTGAAGATTTTAGGAAGAAAAATCTCTTTTCATAACGCCTACACTGCTTGTCCTCAAAGGACCATCTGGCTGCAGATAAAGTGTAGCTGAAGCACATAACTGGACTTTGGTTGTACTCTTGGACATGGCCTCAGAACAGAGTCCACACCGGATTGTGCCTTCAAGGGGAGAGTTTCACCCTGAAGCTCATTCTCCCCTTCCTTGAGTGACTAATCCTCAGGAAAAAGGATGACAATCCTCTAGAAATRCAGCTCTCTCAGTTCCTGGGATACAGCATAGATCTGCTACCAAACCAAGGAGAATGCAAACCTCTATTATCTGACAGAATCCATAATATACCTTCAGGGTATATTATATTCTGAATCTCTATTCCTAGTGAGAAGAACATCACCAAATATAGAGTCTTATAGAAGATTCTGAGAAGCAAAGAAGAAAAGATTCTGGAAAAAAATACTGTCTAGGAATTAATGTATGACTTGAGACTGGGGCATATAGAGGTGAGATAAGCTAAAGCTGCTAAAGGCTTAACTAAGCTGACACAGTCAATTACCAGATAATGGCCACTTCCAAACTTCTTATCTCATTTGCTAACTATTTGGCTGCAAATAGTAAAAAGAAACTTCATTAAAATAATTTGATTTTACTCAGGAAGGTTTTAAAAGCTAATATTAAAAAATGGGCTCATGGTAAAAAGTAATTATAAACAGTTGCAGCAGCAGGGTGGATGACTATTTTCCAAAAAAACTACCATTCCTTCACTGCTTCAATGCCTCCTACCTTACCTAYAAAAAATTGCTTGGTGAAAAACCCATTTTGTTCATTTGTTCCTGGAAAAAAACATGTGAGTGGGCAGAGGCAGGGTCTGTACCTTWGCCAGGAGAAATGAGCAAGATTCCTGTGGCCTGGAAGTGCCGGGGCTTGCAATCAGACATTCTCAGATGAGACAAAACAGTAGAGCTGGGAGAAACAGAGAGGCTTTTGGGCACACAAGTCTTAAGTGCTGACTGAGTGTTTGAAAGCATCTTTGACTTTTCCAGCTGTAATTGCTGGTTTAATGGAATACATTATCTCTACAAATCTTGGATTATATGTGTCCTTAAATTGTCACAATTTTGGCRACACACCAAGCAAAAATAATCAATGAACAAAACAAATCATGCTCAAAAACTATATAGCAGTTACAGGTTCAGAATGCTCCTAAATGTAAAGCTTGTTAAACTGATTTTCTTCCTTGTCAGAGTATATTCTATGATGGGTCACAAAGGTCYAGAGACATGAAGTTTAATATCATAACTGATTTTCTGGTTTCATCAGAGTGACTGGTATGAATAAACAAACAGTTTCCTCTTATCACTTATTTTCCCACTCTCCATATAGAGCAGAACATGCAAGASTAGKAAACATATTTTAAATTTATTGTCTTTATATCTAAACAAAGTACTTTGAGAAATATGTTTCTGTTCTGATATCTGTGGAAATGAAAGCACGGGGTCAATGCCAAACTAAAACTCTTTTGTGCGAGATTGACAGAGGCAGATTTGTCCTGCTAGAGGCAAATTAGTAGTCATTCTGCTTACAGGATCAAACCATTCCTGAATATAGTGAAATGACTGACCATCTTTTTCTATCTAGCCTGTGTCTACAGACCTCAGCAGATAATTGGCATCACATAAATAAATAGGAAGTTTTTGAAAGGTGCATTGAGTTGACAGAATGAGTCTTAAACCAGAGAACAAAAGGAATGCATTCATTATGCTGGCAGCCTGGTTTGATACCTCTCATGCAGAAGATGYTGCTAATCCTGATGAATATTCATTCTGAACAGGAGCCTGAAACAAAATGCATAAATTCACACCTCTCAAAYAGGACATCATTTGAAAGCCATCAAAATACAATATTCTCCACACATTTTTCCACTTTGGCTTGTCCCTTGTATTTCAATTAATTAAATATTAYCTGCAGATGCTTATACGTACATAGCAAAGAAAAACAGTGTATTCTCAAAGTGCAGACCTTGATGACCACACACATACTCCTGGCACATGAACAGGAAGTATTTTTCTCCCCTCAGCACACACTGTTCATGCAGTAAAATGCTTCCTTGAGATATAGTAATTAATTGCATTTTATGGCAAAACAAACATCCTAAGGAAATACAAGCACACATTTAGCATTTTATAAYGAGTAGCTGGTACCAATCCCAAAGGTTTTGGGGCAATGCAAGCTCCATACCCTGATGTAGCCCCAGAAATAAAGCAAAATTCCCACAAATCTTCACTTTTATCTTCACTAGGAAGCCTGAAGAGACAGTCTCATGATCCAGAAGATACTGGGGGTAAACAACAAAACATTCTTCTCCGTGGAAAGGAGAATCTTCTAGAGAAAGATTACCAATACTCTTTCTACAACTAAATTCCTGTATTGACGCCAATATTCCCAAATTGCACAACATGAAACATGATGAGCACTCTGCAACCTTTTTCCCTTCATSCCAGTACCTGAAGGGGGATTTCCATCCAGTGCTTATATACTGTGCTCACCTTTCCTCACACAGCATTTCAACATGTCCTTCAACATTTAATATTCTAAAAATGCACAGTCTCAAATTCTCCTCTGGAAGAAGAGCAAGAGCTTGCAGAGGTAACAACATGTCTTCYGAACCCTGTGACCTCAGAGTTCTGTCAAAAGATGCTCATATAAGATGTGAGAACTGAAACTTGGAGAGGCTGCTATCCACCTTATCCACAGGTAAGCAATGGGATCAGGTTTGTGAGTAGCTGCTCTATTTCATTAGTCAGAACTAGGAAACTGGGGAAAGTAGCATGACTACAGCAATTCCAGTGCAAGAATGCCAAAATGGACATCCTAACTTCCCTCTGYATCAGAAGAAAAGTAATCTCAGATCCCAGGAATGCAGCTCCAGAAAGCTTTATCTGTCAAGTCTGTTAACAGAATCCTCTTATCCAAATCTTGCTCTAAATGCAAAACTCACTGAAAACTGCTGTTACCGGGCCCTGGTAAAATATACTCCCTGTGGACACGTAAGGAAGCATGCACCTCCATCTTTGCTCAATGCAGTTTCAGTTACTTTCCTGGGTCACCCCACAAAGAGCACAGTGCAGTATCCTTACAATTCTGTGAATTTTGCAAAGATACTTGAACTCAAGGAAAAATTTTCTGACAAAAGGAGGGTGGCCTTTCTTCAGAGAGGCTTCCAGTGCTCCTCAGGGCAGAGACCATCTTTGTGCCTTGTATACACAGAGAACAYAGACTTAGCAAAATAGAAGCTTTGATCTAATTTCCTCCTTCACCTACATGCACTTGAGCTGTGCAGARTACATGAAGTAAAATCTCATCTGTTCAGGGTCTATTCAGAAGGACAAAGGAGTAACAATATTGAGACTCAGTGTTCTGGACAAAAGGACATAACCTCCCAACAGGGTCCTCTCCTCACTTTAAGAATTGAGTCACAAATGAAAGAAGTATCTTTGTGTGAGCTTCTAAGAAGCTGCTGAGAGGGCTAAGCACTTCGGAAAACAAGAGGATTACAACGTTTAAATATTAGAATTTCTTCAATTAAGATTATCAGGACATATTCTTCAAGTATCCATTGGGATTTTTTTTGGGGTGGGGAGGAGAGGTGAGAAGAAAAAAAATCCCTGTATCAACTTGTGTAATTGCCTTAATTGTATCATTAGATTTTTTTTCTCCTTGCCTATTCCATCCACTCCATAAAGTAGATGACAAACATAAAGGGATTGAGTACCTTTAATTCTTCTCTAACCTCATTAATCTCAGAGTAGGTCTACCATGGTCAAAACTACCTGCAGTCTCAATAATGTTCTTTTCTACATATRTTTCATATGTAAGTCAAAATCAAAATTAACTGCAAGAAGAAATTCTGAAAAAACCCACAGAACAAAAGTACCTTAAAATGATCTCATATTGTCACCCTCAGAGATCAGTGGCAATGCTTTGCCTACCAACCTGTTTCACAGACCTCCTTTGCTCRGGCAAACACATCATCTTACAAGCATAGCAGTAGTTGGCACAGGTTAACACTGATTGATGGGCAAGGCTGGTAGCAGCATGTAACTTTCTCTGTTACCAGTTTGCTTCCAATTAACATGGTTAGGTACTGGTGGAAGCCTGTACAGAAAGTTCTCTTTACAATTGCTCAAAAGGCATCTTCCAGTACGAGCTCACCAGGGCAGTGGAATTGGAAGTGGAGATCTAATAATAAAAATCAAGACAGGAGCACCACTTCAGACACTTACCTGAACGGCTGCTGTTTTGAGAAGGAGAAAGGTAAGCAAAAGAGCAAGAGGGCACACTCTTCCTGCCAGGGTCTGCTCTGCCCGGTCTGCAGGGCAGCAACAAGTCACTGGAGGCCTATCTCATCAAGATTTTAAAGTTTATAAATTTGGAGTGGGAATTTATCTATTTGTCCTGTGATAGAGGTTTATCTGGCTGCTTTCCAAAGCTCTGGTCTGCTCCAGAGGTGATACATTTTGTTGTTGTTTTTTCGAGAAGTTTAATTAGGTAACTGGAACCAAGTGCCAAAAATAGCCTCTGCACAGAGCTCTTCCCAAAATAAAACCTGATTACTCTAAGTAAGGGCCATGCCTTGAGAGAATTTGCAATCCTCCCACTATTTTCAGCTCAGCTTTTCTCTTCATGTATTTGGGAGAATTAAAAAAAAAGTAGGGACAAGTCACGTGGAGGTATTTCTCAGTGGTGCTTACTGGCTATCTGCTCATCAGCTAACTGCTTTTAGCTGCTTATGTTGCACATACCTGAAAATTTTCTCTGCACATGGGGATAACTGAATAACTATGCATTTCAAAACTGAATTTAAATTTAATGTCTCTCTTGCAGGAGGCACTGTATGCAGCTTCTTAAGAATTCAGGGAATTGGCATCAATGTGACAGCACCATGTCTTACACTTTAGAGCTACCTACTTCCAAGACTACTGCAAAACTACTGTAACTTTCAACAACTTTTGACTGCCACATTACTCACCAACTGTTGAATGGTAAAATTCAGCACTGTCTTGGAAAATTAGAGAGTACTCACACCTACAACAAAATGCACAGAAAGAAGGCAGGCAGTCTTCCCACTTATGCTGCCTAAATGGGACTTTCCAGCATGAGAGATAAACCCAGTCTATGGTAGGAAGAGTCTGGCACTGATGCCTTCCTGGAAAAAATCCATGTTTTTCATGKCATGGAGGAAAGCCCTCAAGCTAGTGAAGCACCTTTTTTTCTACTTCTTGAAGTACCTTCCAAGTTTTATTGCTTTCTAAACAGAGAAAAAAAAAAGAGTATTGCATTTTCTTGCATATGTTCTTCAGAAAACAATGGCTGCTTGTCAAGGAATAACTGAATGTAAAAATAAAATAAATATTTTAAAAAGCTGAGTGTGTCCTGCTGAAGCAGTTCTGTACCCCACTACTGGAGCAGGTGAGGAGATTCCTCTTCTCCACCAGACCCATACCAGGCATTKTTCATCACCCATGCTAGAAATCCCCCATTGGGCAAAGTCACCTGCTGTGAAGGAGCACTCCTCTTGCAGCCAAGGGTCGCTTTACTGCTCTCTGGATATCAACAAAACTCGCTGGTGGCAAGGAATATTTGAATCGTGATGTTAAATGCCACATCCACCCTGATCTACAATCTCCACACATACMAAAAAAATTGTCAAAGGGGTCTTAGCCCCTCAGTGTACCAGGGAATTGATGAGAGGAGAAAGATCTCAGCCTTTGTCCAAAAGCCCTGAAAGCACATTAAAGCCTTAGTGAAAACATAGCAGCACYAGCAAGTGATCAGGATATTAAATTCTACTTCACTTTTAAACAATCCATGCCTTTTGCAGTACCCTTGTTGGGTTCTCAAAGAGGAATATGCAGATGGGCAGTTGACTTACCTTGTTTTAGTGGGTTTTTCTGTTGGTTTTTTTTTAAGCATAGCTTTAACAGTTCTATTAGATTTTTAAAAATCTGGCTGTTCAAAGGGAGGCTTAAAATCAATTTCATGGATCTCTAAGATGCAGTCATGTAAGACTTCAACCACTGTACTTYACAAAAAGGAAATCTTTCACTTGAGAACAACAGGTCACATAATACAAGAGTGAGACAMAGAGCAGCTGCACTAAGCAACTGCAGGACTAAGGAGGACTCATCCACAGGCAGTCCCCACAGCAGCAGTGCTGTGACACAGCCAGCGCCGAGCAGCCRAGCAGGACCCAGGCTGAGTGATTGTATGAGTGATTTGTCCAGGGTCAGATCATGGTTATGCCTGACAAGACACTGAGTTCATGCTTTTCACACCTCTGCTGCTTTGCACCTTGAGGGAGGGCAGAGGCAGCCTGTCTGCTCTTTCAGGCAGCTGACAGGATAGAACAAATGCACTTCTCCATTCCTGGTCCAGACATTCATGAGWGTGAAAAGCAGGCAATTAAAGCCACATTTCCCTCTCTCAGCAATTTCAGGAACAGTCTTATACAAATATCCAARTTCATCTGCTTAACAGCCAGTTTCGTTCCTCAGAAACCGGTCTCTAACAACAGCTCAGCACCTCCTTATGACAATGTGCACTTTATTTTATGATAGCCGCTTGCTTGGAGTGGCCAGGTACATTAGCCAGTACAAAGCAGGGATAATGAATGACAGCTCTTTTTCAAGACAGCTGAAGAGTTCTGTTTTCTACATATTCAGCTGGCATTTTGTCTTGCAARAGCATATCTATTTATTTACCATCCCAAACAAGATTCTAATTTCTCTGCTGTAAAATAATAAACCTCAATAAGGAAATGATAAAGAAACACATGGTCTAAGAGCAACTCTGCCCAGCAGGCCTCCAGTGTGATGCTACCTGGTCATAATTAACTCTCAAAACATTGGCATGCACATGCCAAACCCATGCAGGGTGGGATTATCTGTACCTAATCCCTGCTGTTCCCTGCTCTGCTGTACAGCAGCTGCAACAAAAGCATGGGCTTCTGACCTGGTAGTGAGAAACTCTCCAGTATCTTTCYCACAGTCCCTATAATTCTGTGCTCTCAGCACCTCCTCACAGCTACGTTCATATCTCCTTATTCTTTGGAACTGCTTTCAGTGTGTTTATCCTTCTGTGGCACTTTACTTTCATTCCCCAGGTTCTAGTCTATTTTCCTGTAGCTTTTACCCTTAGACCTACTAAAAAGTGAGGTGTTCTCTGCTCAAGATTCTCAAAGAACCAGAGCTCTGATGACTTCCCTTAGCAKTGATGGTTGAACTAATGTCCATTTATGGTACATGAAGTAAGGTAACCAATGTTTCCTCTTCCTGCAATTCATCAGCCCCTTCATCTCCTCTTTGCTATCCCACTCAGGCAATGAAAAATCTTACAGCAGACGGTGCAATTACACCAAAAACTGGCAAATATCTTCTTTCTGCTTTGTCATTTCATAAATGGCACTATCATATAGTGCTTCTATGYGCCTGACATATTAATAGCACAGCTAATTATTCCAGATTTCTTCAGCCACATACTGCCAAACCTCCCCCCACTTTACTTAATGAATTAATCTGAAATTCATGTTAGAACTTCTGGTATGAAGCACTTTTGCAAGTGGGAACACTGAACAAGCCACTTATTAATAAGGAATAAGTACTTGCAATAGTTAYTCTTAATGAAAAATGGAAGGTGGTAGTGGTAGGAATACTCAAGAGCTAATAATAGTGGGTTTAAATTACAGCAAGGAATATTTTTAAAAAGACATTAGGAAAAGCTTTCTAATGCTCAAGGTACTAACAGACTTGGACTGACTTCCCAAAGAGGCTGTGGAGTACCACACTGAAGGTTTGGATTACAGGGTTAGACAAATATCTGTTTCACAAATGATCCTGCCCTGAGGGAAGGGCAGACTTCAACACTTTCTGGAAAATCTTTGCATCTAATTTTTTTGTGGGTTTCTGTATTCTGCTCTGGCAGCCCCAATGGGATGGCTGTGGCAGTGGCTACAACCTGCTGCAGACAGTCCCCTGTGAGCTCCATCGCCTCAGCTCCTGCTCTCACTAGAGCCACTCCTGCTATCACAGAGGTGTGTCTCCTGTAAAAGCCTAAGCCATGGTCAAGACTTATTCTGCCATAGCACTACGAAGTGTGCAACACAACAGCTTCTGCAGAAGTGTGATGGTGTCTTAAAACTAACTCTTGAGTGAGGTTTGAGCAAGACAAGACAAGACCTGCCAGCCATCCCTCAGACAAGTCTATCTGCTGAGATATTAAAAGATCTGGAATGCAGATTAAGCAACCTTGACACAGAAAACGTACAAAAAAGCAGCATGTTTGCACACTCTTTTTGATTCAGACTGGCAGTGGGGATCCTGGCTAGTTTCCACTGGCTTTTCTTGATCCCAAGAATACAGGTATGCACTGGAGCTGTATCACCAGTGAACTTTCAACCCTTCTATGTGAGCTGTCTCTTCACTGTGCTTTAACCACATTACACAGCTACACACCTTTTCCATCACACAAATCCCAAAGTAGCCTCAGGATTTTCCAAGAATAACAGGGCAATCTCAGTGGTGTTTTGTCTGTTATTTTTTGTTTTGCATTTTGTTTGTTTGTTTGTTTGTTTGTTTTTTAAATAGCTATCTTATCATTTACTATGAGCTGGAGAGAAACAAGTGCACTCCACACAATTACAGAGGAAGATAGTGGCTGGAAGTGACACAAGGAGATGGGGGCCTTAATGCAGGCAGGCACTATTTTGAAAACCTGATGKGGAATGTTTGTTCTGCTCAGAGAAAATCCATTCCCCCATACTGTGCCATGCCCACTCACTTTAAATTAATAGATCTACTCTTTCTAGTCTCAGCTGTAGGACTGGGTACATAATTTCTTCACAGGAAGCACATCGGATTCCAGACACTCTGTAACGTAATTTTTATTTTCCTGTAAGAATTTACCTCYCAGTTGCTTTCTACTAGGACTGTCTCCAACACATAGTGATGAATAACATTTTAATCTCCCCATTAAAAGCATGATTCACCACAGCTTCTTCTCACCACTCAACTAACACAAGTAACCAAGCATTAGTGTTGATCCCAGTAACAGCATTTTTAAATGGTGGAAGGAATTAGTTCAGTTTCAGAATTAGTTCAGTTTCCATTRTGTTCCTATATCTCCCAAGACAAGGATTGTTTCTGTGCCACTTTTTGTAAAATTAAAAGACCATTGAGTAAATCAGCCTTTTGCAGTCAGAGGGCAGAACAGCTACCATGTGTATGTTAGGCATAAAAGTAACATGTGTTTAAGATCCTGAGGCACTGACATCACAATTTCCAACTCCTGCTGCTGCAGAGAGCCTGTGGAAGTGCACCAGGGAAAGGAGCTGCAAAGACAATGAACCACTGACTTGACACAGCCTGGGCCCCAGCATTGCCACCTCAGCTTTTTCCAAGTTTGTTTATGAATGACARACATATTGTCCCTGTCATTTGCTTCTCCATCGCACCCTCCAGAACTGTGCAGCCCATGCTCCCCAAAGGGGAAAAGCTGCCATGGCATCACTGACCTCTCCTCCTGAGAGCTGCTGACCTGACCTACTTTCCCCTGCAGGATAGACTAAAGCACCCTCAACACAGATGCAGCTAACCATGATTTCAGAAAAAAAAATCCAGTTATCTCCTCCTCAGTACAACACAGCCTTGTGGATACTATTAGCACTACTTTTTCTTCTAAGGGAAATGCACTAATGATCAATACAGTACGTGCTGTTTTGTAAGAAAATGAGTAATTGGATGAATCACATGCAGAAGGTCCTTCTCTTCTGCTGACGCTATCCCTCACCCATTCTTTCTCCTCTGAATAAATTCTGCCTGCCAGCTTAGGAGTGAGACAGTGAAAGATCTCATAGCCAGAGTAAGGTTCATATTTAGATATTTATCTTCAAGTAAAGCCTTCTCAATTAATTTTAAAAAGTCAGGGTTGTCTCCTCCTCTCCTTAACTCAAGTCAGATCTTTCAGCCMGAACTGGACATGAGGATGTACCAGGAGAGAGAAAGAAAAGTGTCAAATCCAACACTCGGACATTTTATCACTATTATCATAGCAAAACTTTATATGCAGGCACTGATGGCCCTAAATTAAATGTTAAATACTATCTGGCACCAGGAATATGTAGTCACCAACAGGGAAAAGGAACCTGACAGCTTTGGTCTGCTTGTCAAAACAGCAGTCATCTCTTTTAACTCTTCAGGCAAAAGAACCACCATTTGCAAAACCAGAAGTTACCAGAATTAACTCACTGATTCCTACCAAAAGGAGGTGTTGGTGATAATAGGGAATAAGGACAAACTTTTAATCCTACTCAGAAGTTGAAAAGATTAATATCTCCACAGAAAATACTGAAGATATAAAGATATCTTTGAATTCTTTTAAATTTTTTTAAAGTTGAAGTCGAAACAAGCTAATTAAATCTTCTCCCCTTTCAGCTAGCCTGTGTCCTCACCAGTTAAACAAAAGAAATGCCCTGAGCTTACTTCCCTCTCAGCGAACCCAGCTGTCTTTTTGAGCACACTCCAGAAAGCTTGCCAGCTAAAGTTTATGAAGTCTAGTTAATTGCTTCAGCGTATTGATTTCATGTTTGTATGAGGAAATGTATAATTGGAGACACCCTTAGCTGGTTAGTCCTACAAYGGCTGACACCACAGCACAGCCACGCTGCAAACCTTGCTCAGTGGAGGAAGAAGTGGGGTCCTCTCACACAGCAGCTACTCCYGTGTCCAGAGCCAAAAACCCCCCAAACTTCCCAAAGCCTACAGCATCACTGCAAAGGCACATTACTAGGCATTGCTGACAATCATCAAGGTTTTAGGAAATGCTGCACCAAAGAGAAATTTTGCTTTCAGAAAAGCAGAATAATTTACATTGCAAGAACTCCTGATTCWTCATTAAGGAACATTCTGTGCACCCACAAACCAGGAATGCAGCCCTCCCTGTGTATTGGGGGGAGGAAGAGAACTGCGAACCAGAGGAGAACATGGAGAAAAGAGCAGCTCCCAACTGGTWCAAGTGGGCATATCTGCATGGCCARACAYATGCTTGAAAATATATGGGTAGYTGCATTTGCCACCCTAATGAATCAAATTCATTTTAAGTGAGGTGTAAACATGGGTTTGGGATGCAAGACTTAGAAGTACCAGAAAATAGCTATGG
>NW_026623443.1:0-38697 GCF_030028575.1 Malurus melanocephalus | reverse complement strand
AAAAAAAAAAAAAAAAAAAGAAAACATAGAAAGAGCTGTATCCTGGTCATAGTGCAACACCATGGTCATGCTTGAATGTGCAGAGTCCAGGAAGGAGAGTAACACCCAAGGCACAGGCAAAGAGAGACACAAATTAATTCTTGACATTTCTTAAAGAAAAAAATCTTTTCCTGCTCTCTCACAAGAACAAACTCAGAGCCTACAAAAATTGTGTTTGGGTGCTCAGCTGCTCAGGCAACCTTTCTTCTCCCAGCTCGCCACAGAGAGTGCTAAGAAGACTCTTTCCAAGATGAAGGCTCGCAATGTCCACAAACAAGAACTGAACATGCTGAACTTCAGAAGGGATGTGGGACCCACTCTGACCCACAGTCAGGAGGCAAAACTGCTGACTCTCACAGCTATTTATCTAAAGAAATAAAAGGCAATTTGRAGTATTTGGGGGATGTTGGAATCCATCCAAGTTGTAGAAGAGAAAGGAAAAGCCATGAGATTTGTAGGAGACAAAATCATAAATCTTCACCTACCATTTGCAGAGCTCTAACATTAATGCTAAAAATAACTCCAGCACCTGCACTGCAAATCAGTGTTTGGATTAATCAGGTCTTATGGAGCTGTGGGGGGGAAGTGGCAGAGGAACAAAGGGTGGAAGCATTTCAGGACCTGAGAGTACCGACAAGGACACAAGGATGAGGCATCCAGAGAACAAGGGTCCTTTTGTTCCWGACTGGGCAGATGTTCCATAAGGATTACAGCAGGGGAAGGAAGGGGGAAAAAACCAGGCAGGCACAAAAGCACATTGAGAAATGGGTCAGGCTAGAGCAGAGCTGTCAGCCTTCCCCAGCCACAGTATTAAAGTTTAATTAGTCTGAGATCTCTTATTAAGGTCCATGAGCCAGGATAACCCGACTAGGAGCAGCATGTCCTTAGACACAACCTTCTTCCATGGCCTTTTAGATACCTAGCTTTGGCTTGCCACTGCTACAAAGCTTCCACACTTGATGCAAACTTCACAAGCACTGGAGTATGAGACTCAGCAGTTCCAAAGGGCATAAACCACCATTGTGCTCCACAGGAAAAAAAAGATAGTGAGTGGTAGAGATGGGGAAAGACTTATTGGGGTAACTTGGCTAGTCTCACTCTGGTCTGTGGTTTATGCTATTATTTTATCCTGTTCAATTTATATCAGAATAAGGCAGCTAAGCTTCTGATGTATTTCTGAAAGGAAATACAGGACTTTGAAGACTGGGACTTTTTTTGTAAAGTACAATCCCTATATGTTTTTCCTTACAGTCATGAAAATTTTGTACCATATACTGTAATCTCAAGATTACTAATATGCTTCAGTCAAGACAATGTTGGGGACTAGGAAACACCTATCTTCTTTTAGGGTTGTTTACAAAATGGTACTACTAGATGGTGGCTTTGACCTCCAGTTTCCTCTCCCCTGATATCTAAGTGGAACGTCCAAAGCCACATAATTTGGTATTTCCACTTTTTGATTTTGGTTAGCAAATTAGGGTTTATACTAGCTGTAACTATTGGTGGCTCTTGCTCCAAATAGAGGATCTAGTACTCTAATAATTTCCTGTTTACAAAAGGACCTTACAGATTGATTTGTCATATTCGCCCTGCCAAATCATGTTAGCATGTTTTCTGCCATTGCACGAAGGGCTAAGAACAGCTGTGAGCTCTCTGTGATTCTCCATGTGACCTTAGCTACAGCCTGGACCTTTCATGTGATGCTTGTTCAAAGCCATTTTATAATGAAATATAGCTATTAAGGTAAACATTGGGGTATAAGTTCATTAAGTATTTGTATGCAGTTCAGAGAAAAATGAACAAACAAAACACAAAACAACAACAAATCCTCAAAAACCCATTACATGTTCATAGTCAGAAAATTGAGGGTGAAAATACAACTTACTTCAGGCACATTAGAAGTCTGCTTTCTGAGTTTTTTTTGATTGGCAGGCTTAATTAGAGTTTAATGCAATGTTCAGATAGGCATTAACAATRCACTTCACTTAGATTAAGGAGAATGAAAGGCAGCAGCAAGCAAGCAAATGCTCAAACAAGCAATCATTTTTGTAACTTACTTTTGGGTCTGTGAACTTGAACTTTAGCCTTCCCACCATCTCCAGCCYGAACAGGTTCCACACAACAGGCTCTGTTCTGTAAGGATGGGGAGCAGAGGGCACGAGACAGCRCTCATTTCAACTCTACAAAGCACAACAAAGATTTTCAGTAAACAATAGGAGGCAGCAATTTTTTCAGCTTATTCTATCAGCCAAGTTGCAGCAAAACTATGAATACATTAGCCTGCCCTTGTGGGACTGCTTTTGTTCAGTCAAAAAGACCAAGAAAGAATGGGAAAAAAATGAAAGAAAGCATGAATTGGCAAAAGAAAAAAAAAAAAAAAAGAAGAAGAAAGAATAGCTGCCAAGTGAACTGAGAAATCTTCTAGAAAGAAAATTAAATGTAATTGCATAGGCAAATCATTTTTCTCATGGCTTTTTTGCATCCTTGTTAATGAAGTTGGGCTATGAGAAATGTTCTGGATGTTTCACTGCCACCACAAAGGCAGTGGCTCAGGAGTTTGTGGGGGGTATTCATTCCTTGCATGCACAGGTGTTAAATTTGCTTTTCTAGGATGCACATTGAGTGCCTGATAAATTAATACTCAGAATATATATTTTGATATATTTATAAATATGAGTATAGAGAGATTTTAAAAGTACTAATTAAGGAAGCAATCAAGGGTTCATGCTTCAGGAGAGAAAATACGAAGTGTGAGGCACTTTAGGAATACCTGAAATATTTAATTTACTTCTACAACGCCCTGCAAAAAAATTGTTGCTCTTATTTGAGAAGCAGCAGCTTGCTGGCAAATGAGAGAGTTGAAGCAAAGTCTCATGGAGCTGTTTTCCAGGAGCATTTTCTGATTTTGTCTACAGAATTTAACAGAACAGAATCCAAAAAATGTCCTGACATCTTGCTAGAGGGAAGCTCAAATAAATAAACCTCGATTCAAATACTGACTTCCAAAATGTCAATCCTAACTCCCATCTAATCTCAAAGAYGTGTTAGTGTCTACCAGCAAAATACTCTAGATATTCTTTTTYTCTCCTCTAGCAAAGATACTGCCCAAATCTCTGAGACTAAAGAGCCTGGCAGCAGCCTTGCACATTGTTTCCCATCTAATTCATCCRCTGAACCATTCTTTTGCCTTTGCCACAGGCAGGCCACACGTAAAACAAATTTAAACAATGCTTTCATGATCCCCYTGTCTTGCATAGACAGCACCCCCCAAACAAAAGTCAGGCTCAGTGATGCTGCCTGCTTTACAGACCTGAAGCCAGGTCCTCTCAAGAGAAGTGATCCAGCTCTTGGTCTGCTGGCCCTCCTGGGGCAGGGCTCAGTATCTCARTATCTTCTCCCTGCATAAATAACTAGCTGGAATATAAAAAAGGAGATTCATTGCTGTATATCCCGAGATGAAACAGGTGTTCTTCTTGGCTTGGAAGATAAAGGATAAAGCTTAAACTATATATTTCTCCTAARCATCTGTTGACCTCATGGATCCACCTTCTGGGTTTCCTAAATCACCCTCTCAGGCAGTAACTGTTCTCACAYATAACAGGGGAAGCTTAGGCCCTAAATCAGATGATTTGTTATAACAGTAGCTGCCCAATGACTCCAAATCTGGAAGATGCCACATGTAAGCTAAGGCTCTCTGCCAAATCTAGTCCCTCACAGATACCACTCTTGACAAACTCCCTTTTGTTCACACACTGAAGAGCAGGAAGAATGCTGGAAGTGCWCTTTGTGTTTCTGGCCAGTAATACWGGCTATATATTAACAAGTCTACWGGATTTTAAYATCAAGCTGCTGCTATTTTTGCTTTATCATTCCGCTGTGACCCATCAGGAAAAAAAGACTGCTACAACAGATRGGCATCATCTGTTTTCAGGCACTTTGGCTCTTACCTCCACTTCCAATGGAAATAAAGAAGTGGTGTAGATACCATAGGTAGCCATGGTTTCAACCTTCCAGGGGTATGTCACAGCATGGGTGAGGGTAGTCAGTGGTAGTCAGGTGCACAGAAGCCAAAGTGAGTGTGGGGCAAAGACCGGGCTAAATTAACTGTACCACAGGAGACAGTGAGAGGTGGGAAAGGAAATCACCTCCCAAGGGCACTCATGGCTTCCAACAACAGAACYGACAATTTGGGTTTTTTTGGATGCACCTTGTTTGACTCTAACAGAATTCCCTCTGATGCAGATGAAACACCCCTTGCCATACCACCARTTACCATTACCTCAAGACATCTCGACTTCATGGTACTCCTCMCACTTCTGAAGAGCCTTTCTAAAATTCATTTACCAGACAGTCACAAAACAAAATAAAATCCCATTTCACATGCATTTGGATTTTGGTGCATGGAAATGAATGGATTTCCCCTACTCCTCATTTGCCTTTCTCACCCCAAG
Source organism: Malurus melanocephalus (assembly GCF_030028575.1). NCBI lineage: Eukaryota > Metazoa > Chordata > Aves > Passeriformes > Maluridae > Malurus > Malurus melanocephalus. The sequence continues at coordinate 34,207 of NW_026623443.1, read as the reverse complement.
TGTCATGATGCTTCTGTACTGCCAGTCACTACACTTCCTAGGTACTGCATCCTCCACTTTGGAKAGCACAATTATCTCTTGAGCAATCAGCTATGACATAACAAGCATAAATAGCAGCCAGAGAGAAAAATCAAAAGCCATAATGCTTTTGCTCAGGTGGCCAATGTTTCCAAGCAAAGGAAACCATAAACTTCTGAGAGATGCTATGCTTGCATGATTGCTTCCAAATAGATACTCCTTTTTCCATGAAGCATTGGTGTCAGGTGTCCTGAGGGACTGCCAATACTCAAGATGGAAGGCAGAATGATTTAAATGAGCCAAGAAGCATCCCAATAGTCCATTAACATCCCCAWGAAGTGACTGCTAAAGGCAGAAAACAAGAGTATTTTTCCCTTTCTCAGGAGACACTGCAGACACTGAACATGAAATCAGAGAGATTTATGGGCAAGTTCCACTGRGCTCCAGCTTCAGCTGTTACCTGGCTCCACTTTGGCAGCTCCACAACTCTGCCCTGTTCACCATGAGGCATTCTCTGCACCTTTGCTATATGGCTCTTCTGCAAGATGAGATACTGTCCTAGCTGGCTTGCATTGCAGTTCTCTCTCAAGGAAGCCTTCATAAACTAAAAAGTGGGCACAGAAAAAACCTGCAGGGAGACTTCTTTGCTATGACAGGAGATGAGACCTTTAGGCTTACAAACACACATTACAGACATTGTGTTCTGTTCCTGTGCTAAAAAATGTTAGCCATTAAAACCTTTCCAGTGTGGACAAAGCCATCRATTTAAAGTACACACAAATCCATCTTCACCTGACCCACCCTCACTCCACACAGCAGGAAGCCTACCAACACATTAATGTGGATGCTGTCCTGCAGAACTCATAACAAYTAACTCATAACAATTTTACCTGAGTACCCTCAGACACAACCCATCTCACACAGATTGTGCAGGCAGGTACTGGTTCCCTGGGAAGGTGTCGCAGGACACATGATTAACACAAACTTGCTATCTCCTTTCAAGAGAAATGGCACTCCAAGGAAATTAAAGCTTTACCTCACAAGTATTTATCTTGTCACTAATGGAGAGGGGTGCATAATGATTAGATTTGGGTAAACATAAATCGGTAACACTCAATTAATTTCACCTGGGTACATTTTAAGTAAGAGTCAGCATGGATCAAAGGCAGATTATGAACAACTTTCAGGGAGCACAGGGGGCATGCAGTGACAGAAAGGACTGTCAGTAATCTTGTTGCACCACCAAGCCACTTTGCTCCAAACCAGACTCCAAAAAAGACTTCAAGATGGTGAGGCTGTCTCAAGGGTTCTAGCATTCTTTTGGTAGTACCTTGAAAGCCTAACTCAGCTAGCCATGTTTCTCTCTGATGTTCTGGAATTCTTGGTTTGCTTAATGTCTAAAGGCAGACATGGACAAACAAGAACACCCACAGTTAAATAGAAACCTTGCTTGTGTAAACATGTCTGTGACATCTTCTCTAGAAAAAAAAAGAAAAGCTGTGTTCTTCAGGAGTAACTGAAGCATTAGAGAAAGACCACAGCCTTCTCCCTAGATGATGACTTCATGTTACATTTCTTTCATTCCCCTAAGTAATAGCCTTTATTTCTCAGAAGAACTTAAATATGCCATAGTTTCTCCTAGAGTCACAATGGGCTCTAGGCACAAAGCTGGGGCTGCTTTTATAAATCCTGAAGACTGAAATCCCAATTTTACATACAAAATATATTGTCATAACAGCATGGTTTTGCCACCATGATTTAATCTAGCAGTTGGAAAAAAACCCTCACCATTAGCTTTTTTGCTAACCCTGCCAGCTGAAGCAACACTTATGGTGTATGCACTGCCCATAGTAATCATCACATGGCAGCAGCGCCCATTATGGTTGGAAACAACTTGAAGGCTAGATGATTGATATTTTGCTAACAAAACACCCTGAACAACTCCATTCCCCTCTCTCACTRGCACTGGAYTGAGGAGTGACTTCCCAAAGCATCYAGCAGTGAAGGGACATGGGAGAACACAGGGAGTGTTGGCTTCTTCCACTGACTGTTTTGCTGTAAATGAATGTGACTGTCAGCTGAGTAATGAACTTCCAATACCTTCAGCTTCATCCAAGTATCCTCCCTGGCCATTTGCCCTTTTCTTTGACTTCCAGGAAAGCAGCCATCAAGAAACATCTTGAGAGACATGAGACCTACCGAGTTTATGGAATACCTGGAGCAGCCCTTAAGGTTCTGCCTGACCCTGACAGGGCAGACCTGCAGGCCCAGCAGCTCCTGCAGCAACATGGCAGTGGGCTGGTGGCACTCAGGAAAGGCCAGCTGGATGGCACAGACATGCAGGAAATCACCTCAGTGGCTGTCAAGATCTGTACACAAACAGGAGATACGTGCACACACAGGAGCTCCCAGTTGTTTCCCTCAGGGAAAGCACCCATGGGCTGGTGCCATCTCCCCTCCCTCAGAGGCCGTGGCTGTGCCTCAGCCCACCTTGCTCGGGATGTGAACCCTCAGAGCTGACACTGCACAGGGCAGGCTGGGCCTTACAGCGGGAATGCCATCCTCAGGGACTGCGGGCAGCGTTTGTGGTGAGTCCATGGYCTGGCAGAGCCCAACACGGCCAAAYGTGAGCCCCAGGGCCCAAACATGCRGCGTTCTGCAATGCACACACTGACACCCAGCTGTGCCCATGGAGACTGCTCAGGGACAACAAACCCACCCGGCATCATGTGGCTTTGGAACAAGCGATTAACATTAATCTTCTTGTTAATTATCACTGAAATTGGCATCGCTTTTCTCACTGATGTCTGGCCTGAACATCAGGCAGTGTAGCAATATGCGCTAAGGTCTTTATTATTTATTTAGGTGAAGTTGCCACTGCAGCACTGCTATCCGGTTTGCTTTAGTTTGCTTCTTACTGCTGATTGTTGTGTCCTCTAGATTTGTTCTTGCACAGCAGGGAATGAGGATGGTGCATTCCCTGATGGCAAAATTCATCAAGGAAAACTCTAGAGGGAAACCAGTCCTTACTGATGCCCTTTTTTATTTCACTAAATGAAGGCTACACTGATGCTAATWGCTGTACCACAGCTTTTTGGTGGAGTTGCTTGTTTCATGACAGCTGAGCTTAGGCATTTCCTTCTGCAAACTCCTTGGGCAGAGCTGGAATAGCAGGGTCTGCCATGTGTTTCACCTCATCCTACACAGATGAACATGACCAGAGCTCACTCCCACAGCAGCCAGAGCCAACCTCACAGCCAACAATACTAGCAAAGGATGCAGAGGCACCCTCCCACCCGTATGAGAGAAGCACTCAGGAAAGGAACTGTGCTGTGGCTCTGGAAGCGGAGTTCAGGTGACTCCAAATGACAATGCCAAAGTGTTTGAATTGATCTGTAGAGATGGAGGCAGCCCTGAGCTGCCTCCAGTGCAAAGTACAATGGCTGCGCTTTCCTGGGAGTGGGATTTGGCATTTGAATCCAGAGCTGCAGTAGTGCAAACCTTACGCCTGTAAGCTTTTATCAGCCTGGTTTCATACAAAATTACATTTCCAGTCAAAATGCCATCCAGATGCCAATTTTAGCAGCATCCCTGGACATAAGTTTCCCGTGGAGAGATGACTGTGGGACATTTGGGGACGTGAGCGCTGTCCTCTGTTCCTCTCTATTTTGTAATGGAATGGACTACTGCATCTCCTTAGCACGGTCCTTAGGGGCTTTAGAAATTAGGCTTGTCAAGAAAGAAGTCGAAGGCCCTAGAGAGCTGTCTGATGAAGAACAAGMGAGTTTTTATGTGCTCTAAACCCTCCCACCCAATTTCTCTGCTGCTGCCAGGCAGTCCACCCCTTTCAGCACACATTAGCGAACATCACAAGCCTATTGGAAAAAGTGCTGGAAATGAAAAATGAAATGTACTCTATTTAGTCTTCAATTAAGGAAGAAGAGTTTACTCTATCTCTCTAGGGCAACAAAAAACTGGAGCAGAGTGTTAGGTTCATTGAACATTAATGATCTTTTTCTATTATGCTAAATTATTGTTTCCTTAGCCAGTGATCAAATACAATAGCTTTATTAAAGCCCTTTTCAGTTAGAATAAAGAAAATGCCTTTCTGCAGCAGTGGCTCTTATGAATGACAAAGAAGCAAAGGCTCTACAAGGGGTGATTGTTGGAAACAAGGGAAACAATGGTCCCTGCTGCTTCTGCAGATGCCCTCACCTTCCTTTGCCCCAATAACAGACATTGAGCTGCCTGAATGAGAAGCTAATTTCAGTTTGGTGCTCACCTCTGGCCTCTGCTGTGAACCAGGCACTTCTGAGCAGGGCTCTGGTGGTGTTCTGCCCACAAGTATTCAGAGCTTGCCCAGCAATAAAAAATATAAAACCTCCTGAAAAGGCATTTAATACATGAACCAGGCTGGCTGAAAGCATGTGCTTACAGCAGTGAAGAACAAGTGCAGACTGTAATAATGCAATCTTGTGGGGAAAAARATTAATCTGAAGCAAAATGAGTCAATTTTGGTGCAAGTCTATGGAGGCAATGCTACACTCTTTAGACAAAATTAAATAAAAAAATTTTAGCAGAGTTCTGTGGAGGCCACAGTCCAATGTAATTACAGTGGAAAACTGATGTTCTGTTAAGTGTACTGTTCCTGAAAGAAAGGGGTATGAAGCCATGGCAAAAACAATAGATATAAAAAAAAATAAGGTTGAAATTAAGTCAGGGAAACACTGTGAACCTCTTTTGAAATGTATTTATTTATACCACAGCCCAACTGAGTCCTTCTCTGGCATGATAATACTTTAGAGATGATTGCCTCTTGCAGSAGCTCAACATCCTGTGTATTGTGCATTAAAACCAGGTGCTGGCCCTCATCTGTTGCAAGAGGAAAATCCAGCAGCAGAGGTATTGACTGCAGAAGTCCCTGAGYCATGAGTGGCAGTGTGCTCCACTCTCCCTACCTGCTTGCCCTGGCTGSATGGGCAGCTTGACCCTGCCCAGTTATTCAGCAGCTGGGGATCCTCTGGTGGCACTCGCAGACATTCACCTTCACAGTGCTCTCTCATGGCATTTAAAACACCATCGCTACGCCATTGGTGGCATACACAACAAATTTCTTCTCTGGGACACAGCTCAGATCTGAGTTTGGGGGGAAATGGGAATGAACCATGTCATTGGCAGGGTGGGAACGMATGGAGGAGGGGAGAGAGCACTGGCAGAGGAATGCTGCCGAGCACATGGAGAACAAGTACAGCAACTTCCCCAGGGGGCACAAGAGTCGCTTTATTTCACCAGGATACTTTTGAGCTATGGGAAATTCAATTTTAAAGTAGTTTCTTCCTGCCCTGATCTGTCTTTGTCTCGGAATTCATGCCATAGTGCCCTCTGAATTTAAATATTCTGCTTGAAATCTACCTGGAAAAGGGGAGGATCAAGAGGCACTCAGTTTTGCATCCATGGCAACACATACTTTACATATCATTTTATCCTGAACAAAGGGAAATTAAAGACTTGGGGTTTCAGGGAAGGAGGGGAGGGAAAGGAACAGGCTTTGCCTCCAGGTGCAAACCTGTCATATTGAATCCTTAATGCAGTGAACTTAAGAAAAGTGTTGATAGAGCAAAACTTGAGACTCTGTGATGAGAATATGAATGCCAGATTTATTTCAGCTGACAGTACTCACAGTCTAATGCAAACTAACAGAGTCATCAGCAGCTCTCAACAGACAAACATTCAAACAAGCTAGTCTCAAAAAGCAATTATAGGAAAAAGCCACCCAATAGCTCACTCAAAAAAACTCCCACCAAGAAAAAACCAAAAACCAAACAAAAAACCCCCAGAAGCAAAAAAAAAATCACAACAAAACAACAACATAAAAAGCCACCAAGCATTATCAAACATTTATATTTCAGACTAATAATATTCTATATTTGATTCTGATCTGACTTCTACTGGCAGAAAGCTAGAAAACCAGTTTTCAAGCTGCAGTGGTTTAAATCAAAAGAAAGTCTGTCTTATGCTCCTGAACCCTGGAAATTGTTGCTAATACTAGGTAACATTTGTGATAATATTGGATTTGATATCTGATGATCTACAGGAGCCTCACCTGTGTTTGGTGATTTTAACTCATTACTTTGTCTTAATAAAGGTTTTTGGTGTTTTTTTTTTTTCAAACACAATTATTCTGAAATTGGGAACAGTGATTAAATTAGGTAGTCAACAGCATAAAATGTCCTGATTTTCTTCTGCTTTCTCCCTAGGGTTTTATTTACACAAATAGAGTATGAGTAAAATGCACAAAACTATACATTTCTTGTAAGGTTTATTTTTACAGTCATTAGGATCCACACAAAGTGCAAATTCCTACACCAACAGCAAGGCAGTGGAAAAACCATTTCCTAGTTGAATGCCTATCCACATCCACATGAAAAAAGGGTACTGAAATCCCAAATCTGTTCAAGTCATTACTGTGCCTCCTGTAAGTGCACATGCCTGTGCTAATATATAATGTTGCACTGACTCCTCAAATCACAAATTTTCAAGTTTCAGCTTTAAAACTCTGCTCTTCCAGGAATGGCTTGGAACCAGGTGCGCTGTGAGTTCTGCTGAGGTGAAGGGAACCCAAGTATGGGGTCAGGCCAGTGGTGGTGTTTCAGTTTGAGAGTAGGAGTGGACACCACCTGCTACAAAGAAGGCCAGAGTCAAACCTAGAGGGATGAGAGCATCACATTGGACTAACCACTGGGCAAGCTCCTACCTGCACATTTCAAGCCTGACACTCCTGGGTCAACAGTACATAAGGAGCAAAGCATTGACCTGAATGGCTTCACCAGCACAGAGTTTCTTCCTGGTCTCTTGGTAATATTGTACCTAAAGATGCTGTCTCTGATTGCTAGCAAAGTCAGGCACAAAGTCCACAATCTTCACAGAAAATGTGTGCATTTAATATAGCACAGTGGGTTAAATCTCATAGATTTTATAGTATACTTTAGGGCTGCGTATTAAACCATCTTTAGGGGGTCAGGATCCCAGAAGACAACAGATGTAGGCAYATGAGCCATTGATGCCACAGTTATGCTCATTAAGAACAGAAAGATCTGGTCTAAATATGGGAAAAAAAATAGAAATAATTCATCTGGATACTGAGGAGTACTTGTTTTTGTTACTTGATTGAATTCACATCACTGCCCTTCAAAACATGTGTCCCACAAGGACTCTGGGAGAAATACGAGACAAAGTTCTCACAGTTTTCTTTTACTTGCAATTACGCAAGGACAAGGCTTGTATCTATAATCTCTCTTCTTTACCCTGAAGCCTCCCTGGCGTTCTTGGGAAACAAGGGGACCACTGCAATGTGGCTTTGCTGCTCCTGTGAGGGGAAAAGCCAAGCAGCAGGGGAGCGAGCTCTCTGCTGGCTCCTGGCAGCAGTGTGGGCAGCCTGAGCTGCCAGCTGCCAGCTCCAGGGAACTGGGTCCCTGGAGGGGTCACGAACAAGGGCCCCTCCTGCCCATGGCAGATGGTGAAGGCTCCTGCCAGCCAGCAGCATCGAGAGCACCACTGAAGTGTGAGAGTGCTGCTGCCTGCACAGCATGGCTGGTAGAAGAACACTGTGCCCAAGTCTTGGCCCCACTGATGTAAGGTTTGCCTTTGCTCACTTCCACCTTCAATGCAGTATTTGCTGGAGCTCACCTATGACTGGCCTTGCTTTTCTGCTAAATTGGGTGCTCTGGTTCTGCCAGTGCCATGCAACATCCTCTCATAGTTTCTCCGTACCTGTAACACGAGAGSAATAAAACACATGCCCCAAGAGCACTCTGATGCCTAGCTCATCTTCATAAAATGCTTTGAATACATCATGAAATGCTCTGCAAAAGTTCAAAGCACATCATCAATATTACCACTGAATTTATTGTCTCTGAATGGTCCATGTCATTATTATCATTAAGCATGAATATTATTCCTTATTATGCACCTATGCTATATCTTAGATTCTTGGCAGTTGTTCAGAGATGCTGAAAATGCTTTTCTTGTATATGCCCTTTCCAACAATTTCAGGAAGAYGTATCTTCCTGAAATGTTAGAAGTCAAAATTCTGTAATTTCTAATGCACAAAAGACTCCATCTGGCACACCTATATTTTTCAGCTATTATGCAAACGGCAAACTGAAATATTAACAAGCTTTGTGAGTAATTCATACCAGGCAGGATAATTTTAAAAGTTTTTCAGTGAGTATACTTTCTGAGAAAGAATTCTCTTGATGACTTTGAACTGATAGTTGCTGGAATTGAAAGAAATGGATGGATATCATTAAAATGACAGCAGATTGAAAAAATACAATGAGGAAAACACTCATTTGCATTTCAACATAAAAGAGCATGTCATGTGTTCCTTACTGCCCTAGCTGGTGTTTCTGAGACACCATGTGTAAGTGTGGGTATGTCCTCCTAATGCAGAGGAGCAAAGAGGAAGGAGCATGCCCCTTGGGCAGGCAGATTTGTCAGCGTGTGGTATAACATGTATAAGCATGTGTGAGCATCAGTGACATCTGAGAATGTGAAGCAAAGTATGGACAGGAGCAAAAATTACCTGGATGGTAAAGAAAAGGAGTTGAGCAGTTTGAACAAAGTGAGGAGTCAGTACACTGGAGTTCTCTTTCCASATAACAGGGATTTAAGCACTTTAAATGTCATCAGAGCAGGTGAGTTCACTGGAGCATGTTCCTCCCTGCTGGTCAGAATTTGCTGAGCCTCTTACAGAAGCAGCCATCCCACYTTTATGTTTTGGCAGTGCCCCTATTCCAGCCTTTCCACTGGCAAGGACTGCAAACCTCAGCTGAGCAGCTCAAAGCTGCAGCCTTGACTTGCAGGATGTTTCCCTTCTTTCTGAAGGATCCTTCTATGTTTGCATCCCATCTCTGAGATCAAACTGTGTCTCACGGGCAGCCATATGTTAAAGTGCTGAGGATGATCCTGGCAGGGAAAATCTTCAGGTTTGGAGCAAGAAGATAACTTACATTAGCAAATTTATGGAAATATCCTTTTTTTTTTTTTTTGCCACTTGATACCTGCTAGAGATTGTGTGTTGGGTTTCGCTCTCATGTAGGAAGGGAGCTGTGCCTGTCCCAGTTCCTGGCCCCAAGCACAGCTGGTGATGTGGCCAGCCAGAGCACAGAGCTGTGACATGGTGCTGTGACATGGTGCTGTGGCAGGCAGGGTGACTGCTCCTGGAGGAGCCCAGCTCCACCCTCTGTACCAGCTGCCACTCTGCTGACACAGGATTACACTGGGGTTAGCACAGACCTTGCAGCTTCATGGGCCACCTGTTTGGAGCCTGTCTGAATCTGCTTTGGCTTGCTCTGTGGCTTAAACATCTATTTTCAGCAGAAGGGGGTGGAAGGTGAAGGAGGACGAAGGGAGATGGTTGTGGTGGGGCTGATCCTGAGGGTTTTCTTCTCCCAGTGTGAAACAGAGCCTTCTTAACACTTGAATTCACTAGTGTCACACTTCACATCAATTTCTGACACTGCATATGCAGCTGTGATCTACATACTAACCCAAAYTGTCCACACGTTCACAAAGCATCAGTACATCACCCATGAAGCAACCAGCCCTCAGATCCATACTTCAGTAAGTAGCATACCTATAYTATCTATGCCTCTTTGATCAGAGACACCTTTCCTGATGTCATCAAAAGCACTGTTAAATCAGAYGGGATTGCTGTGCTGTTTAATCGGAAATAGATGCTGTCACATGAAGCAGTTGTCTCCTCTGCCTTCAGCATATAGGAACTAAACCTGACAGTCTGAAAGAGGAAAACAATTGTAGCCTGGTTGTTAAGATTCACAAGGAAAAAAATCCTAAATATTCTCTTTTATAAAATGTATGATTAATTTTAATTACTTTTATGGATATAGCTTCATTTCAAGGAATACCAATTGTAGTTACTGCACTGCCCTGATTGTGTAGGAGAGGCCTAGATAATGAAACTGCCTGGAGACTCATTATTGACAAAAAGTGCCTCGTTTATGTGCCTTGACTGGGAGGAGCAACATACAAGTAAAATAACTATCTGGACTGTTCACTCATAAGTGAATTACATTTCTAATTTAGTTTTAATAACCTGAAGCACTAATAGAAAACTAAGGAGGGGAAATGATTTCTTTTTTTTCTTAAAGAAGAAAGCCTCCTTCCCTGGAGATATTCAAAAGCTGTCTGGACACAATCCTAAGTAACATGGTCTAGGGGACACTGCTTGAACAGATAAGTTGGACTAGATGACCTTCAGTGGTTCCTTCCCACCTTATCCATTCTGATTCTGTGATTAAAGAAAAACAGAGGAAAACCCAGGAGCATCTGTTTAACTGTATCAGCTCCAACCACTCATCTTCATTGTTYTTATGAGCTACAAGATGATGGCTTCATTTTTGGCATGACCTGAAATATTKCTTGCTAGAGGAGCTCTTAAAACCTCTTATGATCCTGACTCTCCCAGCAGGCTTTGGTTAGCTRGGATCCTGGCAGTGTGCTGGGTAAGTCAGCAAAGAGCAAGTGGCACCACTGTCAGTCCCCCTTGTTGTTTCTAAAAGTGTATCTTAAATAAGAGTCATTATGGATATACTCATGACCAGTTTTTGCATCCAAACTTCAGGGAAATTCATGCTCTTATGCCTGCAGGGCTGTAAAACAGAAAATACTATAGTGTGYTACTTGSATTTAACATAGCAGAAAGAGTTTGGGTTTCATCTCTGGTGGCTATCAAACCTGGAATAACGCCACTGGGCCGCTGCCTTGCTGGTAGCTGGTGTGAAAGGAAATAATATCATTAATATCCTTCAGATACTGTATGCAGGTTCATCCATAATCTGTGCCACCTAACTTTGAACTGCATTCTTAAAAAATAAAAAACAACTCTTTCTGATGAGCAAATCTTGTATGTTTTCAAAAAAACAAAGGAAGCAATTACCTTCTCTTAGCTTGAATAAACTGAAGGACATTGAAAACTTTGGGRGTGATGATGACCCAGCTAAACTACAGCAAATTTACTAACTGCAATCACTTAAACAAATAAATTCTGGGAGCAGACTTCTAGCTTGCCTACAAGAAATCATGCATGGCTAAAAAATATTCACAAGAGCAGCTTGAAACCATAGTTTATTAATGCCCTTTACCCCACAGCAGGACACAAAAAAGAAACTGGCAAAACAGGCACATTAAAAAATTATKACTTTTCTGACTGAAACATACATTATGCACAAATACACCTCCCTTCTTTTGTGCTGGGGTTGGACATACTGATAAAAAATGTGTTTCTTCCTTACCTCATTACTGGGTGACACTACTGCACTGCTATCACTTGAGGTAAATGCCTGTCTGTCTTCACTGCAAGGCATTTTTTAAAWTCCCAGCCATGAGGGAAGAAGGATTTTGGCAGAAGAGGGATTTTAAGGGAAGGGTAGTTGGTGGGGGACAAGACATGATGGACATGRACACTTAAAACAGCTGCCTTTTGCTTTCTGGGAGATACTACCGGGAACAAAGCCCTTCAGCTACAGTTTAGTCAAAAGAGAAAAATCAACTTCAACTCAAGCCATACAGACCAATAGTAATTTTAACKCCTCCACATGCTTGTGGGGAACATAAGGAGCAGTGAGTGGCAGCAGCAAGAGGACCATCCCAGCCTCACTCCTCACACAAAAAACCACACTGAGCCCAAACCTCTGAATCTTACCATCAGACAGCTGCAGGTGGGATCTCTGAGCATGGATGCCCCAAGGTTGACAGCATCCTCTGGTCTGAATAGTTTGGGAAAACTTTAACTGTTACATACTTGGATATTATATTATATAATGAATTTTATAGCACTGAAAGAGGTTTAGTGAACTGCAAGAAGCTCATACTTTCATAGTACTTCATGAAATGGGGAAAGTACTTCATGAATTTTGGCAAATAATATTTAATTGGTTGAATTAAATGCTGAAGGCATTAAAAATCATTGAGGATACATAATGTTACACAGGCTGAAATCCACCAGATAACAAAAAACATTTATGAGAGATTTTGAAAATGAGCCTATTCTTTCAAGATCACTAATTGTCAATGGTCTACACAGGGAAAGGGCAGGTCCTCTGTACCAGGAGTGCCAAAAATCTCCTGGTACACGTTTTTCTCCCTGTTCTGTGACACAAAGTGCCTAAAAAGACCCATTTCAGAGGCTGTTGCAAGAAACCTGTCACAGAAGGTAAAGAAAGTGGATGTGGGGACACACTGTCCCTGCACCCATCCAATTTCATCCAAGGATGCTGCCTGGTCCCAGCTTCTGGGTTGGAATTTACCTGCTTTAAAGGGCCTCAACTTTTTTTTTTTTTGTAATTGTCATGCCTTTGATTACTTCTTATAAAACAAGTTCTGCTGGATTGACACAGAAGACTRGCTTGACACTGTGTGTCACTTTAAAAAGCCCAGGTGACAGAGGATAGACAAGCATGGYGACATCCTGGCAGCACAATTTAAATCTCGCTGTCTTAAATTATCCCTGTAACCAGCTTGCATTCTGTTTGTATTCCACCTGAAATCCCCTTACTTATGTATCCCTCCTTGGGACAGGAGCTGGAAGGGTCTCGGTCTTCAGGATGTCTGCTTGATTTTCCCTGCATCAGCAATCACTGCATTTTGCAGTCTTCCCTTGTGTTTGTTTTCTTGCAGAAATGGCCCAAGTGGCACACACACAAACCCCCTCAACCCAAACCCCGTAACAAGTGGCTGAAGAGCAGAATCACACAAARCCAGACAATCCATTTACAACATCAGACCCTCTTTGTTGTCCTGTTACTGTTTTTCACCCTCCAATAATCCAGCCAGAGCTCTTTTCCTTGAGTACAACACTGGTTTGCTTTCATCTGCACAGCTCCTTTCACAGCTGTACATAGCAGCAGTCCCAATTCACACAAGCTTGTGTGTGTCCTTCTTTCCCAAAAACTCACCCAGCACTGGAGCAGGCAATGGATGCCACAGCACAAGAGGGTGTTAAGACATCACAGGTGTACCACCTTGTTCCTGCCCCAAACCCAAAGCACACTCAGATTAAACAGTCCCTGAATATGGGACTGATGTTTGTCCAAACACCAGTCAAAAACAAGAGTCACCCCATTGGGAAAGAACTTCTGCTCCAATGAGCAYGCATTGCTTCAGAAGGGAGAGCTATATTTGCACCCAAGCCAGCAAGGTAAAGGTTTTCTAGGTCACTGAGAGTTGCAGGAGCTCTGTGGGTGCCCGGCAGGCACTGCTTACTGTGCAGCCCAGCCCCTTCTCCTGGGAGCTTTGCCACATTTAACCCAGGGAGCACAGCTCTGAGGGAGYGATTAAATTTCATGCTGTGGTTGCAAAGTARGAATAACATGCAAAATGGGATTAAGTTTTAATATAACCTCATATCTYACAGTCCTGGACCACCTAGTAATGTCAGTGAGATAATTCTAAGTTTATTAACATTAAAAAAGGCATCAAACTTCAAAGGGAAAGCAAAAAAAATGCTGGTGGTGTAAAGAGCATGCTGTMGGACCAGTGAGTCAAAGTGTTAACTATATTTTCACTGTCTGCCACTGGCCCCGAGTTATTTCCCCAATCTTTGAATGGGTTGACACAGCCTCAGCAGGGCAGCAAAAGGCGGCACCAGAGGTCAACACATCCCTGGGGCAGCTGCTTTCTGWGAGACGTAAGGGAACTCTGCATCTAGGAAGAGCTTCCCAAACTGTGAAGGAAATTTTCAAAGGGAAACCCTGAAAAGAAATCCAAGCAAACAGAAGCAAGCAAACAGAAGCGATTTGTGCTGCAAATGCCATTCTTGCTTTTTTTCACCAAGTGGGAACCCACTGAATTCACAGACTTTGCTATTTGGTGCTTGCTGGGGGAGCAGTAGCCACTGCAAGAACAATTCTGGTACCCTTTAGCTCTCAGAAACTGCAAACCCAGTCTGCCCTTCACTGTAGCAATGTTTGGAGGTAATATCTCAGTGATTACAATCTCAAACTGGGAGTAGCAGCAACCCCTGCTACTGTTCAGGAACCCTACAAGCCTCCTTAGATTCCAATGAAAGAAAAAATCAGGAGAGTCTTCTGAATTTAACTGCAGAAACACAGAGAAATATGGAACTGAATGAAGTGCATTTAAGCACATCCTCTCTATATACTGTTTCATGCTTTTTTTCCCCCCTGAATACCTAGGACTCCTACCCACTTTACCTAGTTAAGAACCKCCTGCTTCACATTTGGGTTAGATCCAGATCACATCTGGGCTCTGACCCCCACCCAGCCTCTTCAGATCTGTACAACAGGCCACTTCTGACCAAGGAACCAGTGAAGCCTCCCTTGTCAGCACATACTTCACTGAAAGCCTGTGTAAAGCAKTGGGAAGTATTTTGCTGAGTGAGGTCTAAAGCCCTAGAGCCCCATTCTGATATAGATTGTGCAGACAATTCCTYGAGCCTCAGGTAAAGTGCTGCTGAGCTGCTGGCAATGCACAGCCAGAACCTGCTGATCCTACTACTGACAACCACCTTCTGCTCACAACTTTCAGGTCCTGGAGTCTCCCTGCTCTCAGACAAGCAATGGACTTCCTTGCCTGTGAGATTACTCTAACTCAAAGGACTCAAAGGAAGCTCAGCTAGAAGTGAGCAGTTAGATGAGTGCCATTGAAATTACACCYCATCAAGTTGTACAGAGTTTCATTCTTTGGCTCTGCAGGATAGTCAAATATCAGACAGCATTTATAGCTAAAATAGCACGCAAAAAGGGTATGAGACCACTAATTCACAAAGCACTGTTTACCTTAAAGAAATCACACAGAAAATAGTAAGTCTGCCTGAATATAATGATAATTCAAAGCTTTTACAGAAGCAGATGATCTGCAGCAGAATAAAATAGATAAACAAAGTGAAGTATCGTCATCCATCTATGATAGTTTTGTCTGTCCTTTTTGAATGAACACATGTCCCAGGGCACTGTTCCATAGCACAGCATCTCTAGTTTCACACCAACCTACAACTACACCATTTTTGAACATGTAACTTATATATAACTTGAGGTAGTTACCAGTGACCAAATAGGAAAACATGTTTCTTCTTGAAAGGGATAATTATCTAGGTTTTGGCTCTTAAGACATTGCAAACGAGATTTACTTCCCATTAGCCATCAAAGCCACAGTTGTGCCATAATTATAGAAGCACTTAGAAAGAAAACCTTAGATACTTGTGGCACAGCAGTTTGCTCTTCACAGTGTTTTAAAATGTRTGCCAGCAGTTTATTATTTAAATATATTTTCATGTGGTGAATGCGACAGAACTGCTGCATTCGAGTTACAAAGCAATGCTAAAGAAGAATTAAGAATTACAGTTGTGTATTATCATGTAAATGACAAGGGAATGTCACATGGGATTCTGTGCATTGTTTGTAGAGATAAATGCAGTGAACTATAAATACAAGTTCAATAAAAAGCCTTGACAGTTCAGTGGTTGAATGAAAGCTAGTCTTGGAGGGTGCTGGGGCATTTTGAAATAAATACTCATACACAAAAATGCAATATCTAATATATCTAATTAATCAACCATTAATTTTGTTTGTAAAACTGTTGCCTTATTAAAATAACTACCTCCCAAAAAAAAAAACAAAAAAAAAACAAACCAACACTGCAATGGCCAACGAAAATTGTCTTTAGGTGATGTTTAATCTGAATAATGAATATTAATAGACAAAAGACCACCTGCAGGTATGAATGTAAAGCCCTCCCCACATTTAAGGGAGGGTTAGTGCTTGACACTGAAAACAGCACCGACTTGCACAGCAGCCACTGGGGCATGCTGCTGCCTTCATCAAGGGCTGCTTGTCCAGATGTAGAAAAGATTATGCTGCTGTTCAATTATAGCAGGATACATACTGGCATTTGGGGTCTAAAAAAGATTATTCTTTGTCCTTATACTGGCTGTTATTTTGAACCATACAATGGCCTCTTCCATGAACACTGGTACATGTAAAAAAGCGAGTAAGGGATGCCAATATTTTATTTCCTATGTCCACTGCTACTGCTTTGCCCTAGAACAAAACTTTTGTAGGAAAAAAAAAAACCCACCCATTTCAGCATGATTTCCTGTTCTTCAATTCTGCCTCAATCTCTTCAATGCAAAGATAGCCAAAATGGGAAGAGAAGACAGTACGAACATCACTGAAAGCAACTGCTAACCCTGGACATGCCTCTGGACCAGGAACAGTTAACATGACCCGTATCCAGGTTGCTATCAGTCCCAGCAGCCAAAAAGACTGACAGCAGCTAGTTCACACCAGCTCTATCAGTTTGCTGAAACGAACTGCTTCAACGATCTCAGGGTTAGTGCCAAGGCAGTGCATTTCAGGCTTTGAAAAACAGATAATGTCCATTAAGCTGAAGTACCCACACTACTTTAGCCACTCCAAGAGCTTTTCCCCTTCCAGGAACACAACAGGCAGGAATGAGAGAAGGGTAGTGTTTGAAGTTTCAACTCCACCCCTCCTTGCCTCAGAGAGAATGAGTGTAAGTTCGTTCTGTTCAGTGTAGTGAGAAGCTGCACAGTGGTGGCCTCAACCGCTCCTCGTGAGGAAAGACTGAGGAGATGCACGCTTCCCTGTCAAAAGCTCAGGCAAACATCCAGGCCAAAGAAGGCAAAACATTAACACACTTTACTGAAATATCAGTTTCTTTAGTATGTTACAGAAAAGTTTATGAACATATATAATGTACATAAAAGGCAGACTTTGTAAAATAAAAAGGTTTTCTATTAAAAAAAATATTAAAAAGTCAAAGTAAAGTGCATGAAACAGTTTTTCCTCCACTTTAACCATTGTGTCAAAGTCTTAGCACATAGCAGTAATTTTTTAAAATGGGAGATCTTGTACCACCCATTAGTCAGTAACTTTACTGGTCAGGTGAAATTATGATGGTGATGATTACAAACCCTTAAGGATCAGGACAGTTTAACCCAACGAATCCACAAAAATCTAAGAACTAAGGGAATATGGGCTTCCTATACACTTCTCATCAACAAGATTTAACAATCAGTGGAAAAGTTCACTCTCGTTAAAGAAAATTGGTAGGAAACAAGTTTCATAAATAGGGCAGTTTTGCTAGTTAGGGGCTCCCCTATTGTGCAACCARTTCTTGGTCTAAGAACATCAACAATCATACTTAAATATGCCGTTGCAAAAGAAAGAATATATAAAAAATGTTTCCGCCTGCCTTCGTTGGAAGGAAAAAAGATACTCGACCCCAATCCAGACAAAGACKACTGCTTTCCTATGGGGTCTCTTACGAGAGCGAGGGCACGAAGAGAGCTAAGGAAAGCACTGAAGATGCTGAACCCTTTCCTTTTTCCAATCTGGGGGCAGAGTCCTAGAGTGTAACTGGGCCGTAATTATACAGATTGCACTCTGCATCTTCAGAGATCTTGACAAAGCGAATTAATCGCTCCTCTCGACAGCCGCGGCAGGTTCCGGGCGGCCGTCCCCATTCCCAGCGCTCTCTGTCCCCGGCAGTCCGGGGCACCGGGGTGGCCGGCYGGGTCAGCTCCGGCCCGCGGCAGCTGCCGGGACAGGCGAGTGCCGCTGCCCGGGAGCAGAGGGAACGCGCTCAGAGCGCGGCGGCCTGTGCGCGGCAGTGGGCGATGTGGCGGTGCACGAAGTCGACGCGGGCCTGCAGGAGCTCGGCCTGGCGCTCCGAGAGGAAGCCGAGGCGCGCCCAGAGCGGCTCCCGGGCCCGGTAGCGGCGGCGCAGCTCGGCGGCAGCGCTGCGGCGGCGGTGCAGCTCGGCCACCCGGCGGGCCGTGCCCTCGCGGAACACGCACACGGAGCGCAGCAGCGGCTCGTTGTAGGGGTCCCACATGGCGAGGAGGCGGTAGCCGTGCACCAGCCCCGCCTCGTTGTCCATGAAGACGAGCCCGCCGTCGGGGGCGCGGAGCAGGTTGCTGGTGGCGCGGCGCATCACCCGCGGATCCCACTGCAGGCTGAAGAGGTTGCTGACCAGGCGGTCGAAGTTGGCAGTCAGGTAGTCGAAGAGGATCAGATCGCTCCACTGCACCAGTTCCACYAGCTGCGACGGCGGCAGCCCGCCCAGCTCCCCCGCCGACAGCGGCTGCAGCCGCCGGCCAGCGCCCGCCTCGGCRCCCCAGGGCGCGGGAGCCACGACGGCGGTGAGATTGTCCACCCAGCGGGTCAGGCTGACCACGGCGCCCTCGGCCCAGTGCGAGCCGCGCAGCTCCTCCCGCACCGGCTCCCACTGCCGCCCGCGGGCCTCCACCAGGGCGAGGGCCATGGGCGGCAGCCGCTCCTGCATGCCCAGCACGCCGGCCAGGTGATACGAGAGCGCCTCGCCCTGGATCTGCTCCGGGTTGATGCCGTAGCGGACGCAGGCGCGACTCCCGTCCGACAGCCGCGCCAGCCGGTTGGAGCTGCGCCCGCAGCCGCCCCGCTCCAGCGAGGCCACGCGGGCGGCGCGGGCGGCCGACAGCCACGCCGCCGCCTCCTCCGCCGCGAAGCCCGGCGGCACCTGCTCCTCAAGCTCACGGCTCCAGAAGATGCCCCGCTCCACCGGAGAGGCGGTCTCAGCCGGCGGCGGCGAGTCCGTCGCAGCGAGCCGCTCCTCGCCGCCCCGCTCCTCCCGGTCCGTCGTCGCCGCCGGCACCGCCAGCAGCGTCCGAAAAGTTTTCTGCCCGCCGCCGCCGGACTCGCCCCGCGCCGCCGGTGTGCGCCCCCAGCCCCATGGTCCCGGGGGCTGCCCGGCGGGCGACCGYGGCTCCGGCAGCGCCGCGGCCTCCCGCCGCAGCAGCACGGTCCACAGCCCCGGCAGGGCGCCCAGCAGCAGCAGCCCCAGCACGGGCAGGGGGCCCGGCGCGGCCCGCCTCGCCCGCTTCATCCTCACGCCGCTTCACGGCGGTGCAGCCCCGCCGCTCGGCCGCTCAGCGCAGCGCTGGCGCATGGCCGCGGGCCGGATCTGCCGCCCGGCGAGCGGCGGCGAGAGCAGGCGAGCCCCGGCGGCTGCCCCACGCCGTGTGCGCCCAGCTCCGCCGCCGGCCGGGAGACACGGGCACCGCACCACGTGGGGAAGCCGGGGGGAGGCGCGCCCGGCCCGCCCCGTCTCCCGGCGTGGCCCTCCGCTTAAAACGGCGATGGCCCGCGCGGCGGGGGTGGCGGTCCCACACGCGGCGGGGCGCCCCGTCGAGGACGCGGAAGGATCGCGGATGGCGTGGGAGCCCCGCCGGTCGGCCGCCCGCGGGAAGGGAGAGCGCTGCGGCGGGGACGCTTGGCCCGCCCGTTCCTCCTCGCCGCTGCAGGCAGCACAAAGGAGCCTGCACACCGAGGGAGGAAAGCGGGGAGGGGGAAGGGGAAGAGGAAGGCGGTGCGCACGCCAGCGGGGCCGCCCCCCGCGCCGGTGCACGGACGGCCGCGGAGCTCCGGGCGCGGCCGCGCCACCCTCCGCCCACGGCCGCACGGTGGGGTCGCGCCCCGGTCAGCGGCAGAGCGGCACCCCCTCTGCTCCCCTCCGCTCCGCTTCGCCACCCGCAGCCCGGAGCTCGGAGCCGCGCGGGGGCCGGGAGCCGGGAGCCGGCAGGTGGTTGCACAAAGGGATCGCTACAAACCCGAGCGATGCGCGGTKCACACCCGGACAAGACACCTGCCCGCCCGGCAGCGGAACCGGACCAACTCAGACACCGTGCCCTGATGCCGGGTCTCCTGCCGGGCAGGGCCGCCAGTGACCGTAGGCGCGGCGCCGTGTGAGACCCCACGGAGCATCACCTCTTGCTCCCGCTCCGGCGGCCGCAGGTGGCGGTCGGGGGTGGCGGAGGGGAGCGCCCTTCGCGTCCTGACACATCGGGGTGTGCACGGTGCGCAAGTTCCAGGTGTGTCACGGAGTGTGCGGACCAGCGTTTAGGGGCATTTTAACCCTCTCGGGCGGGGTTAACCCACCTCGCGGGATATCCTGCCCGAGGGAACGACAGCCAGTCTTTCTTTTCAAGTTGTGTCCCTCTGAGGTGTTTAGAAGAGTAGTTGCTTCTCTGTCCCTCATTTCAATTTTCCTGCCTTCCCAAGGTAAAGAAGCTTAGCTCTGCTCTTTCTATATTTTACTGGAGATCTCCCTTGGGTAGAATACGTTTGTAAGCCGAACGAGATTAAACACCTCTCCTTTCTGCTATCGTTGCCGTGGCTATCCTCCAAAGTAGTTATTCGAGTTGGATCAGCGTAGCAAAACCACTGCACACAGAATCTTAAATACTGTAAAAGAAAAAAAAAATTCCTTTCTCGCCTCTTGAACTCTTTCTGCTCTCCTGAGGTATCACAACTCCTAGTTTTTCAGCCACACCCCAGTCTTTCAGATTGGATGGAATACAATTTATTTCCTTTTATGACAAGAAATAGGGAATTCRTTGTTTTCCAGGATTTTGTTAAAAACATTCGAACTCTGCTAATCCACCTTAACAGTAACACACACATACATACAGCTCCCCCCGCACAAAAAAAAAAAATCCCACCCAAAGAAATAACCAAACAAAAACAAGCAAACAACAACAAAAAGAAAAGCAAAAGTTGAATTCGCTGTCTTTTCCCCCTGTCTTCTGCCTCAAATTCCCGGGCAGAGCTCGGCAGGCGCCTCCCCGCCGCTCCGTGAGGCATCASCAGTGTCGCACCAGCACCTCCTGCCGCTCACGGCTCCGCGCTGCACTCCGGTTATRGTGATAATGAGAAATGCTCAGCAGCCTGGCTCCCCTCAAAGGCAATACAAGCTGTCAGATATTCCAACTCATASCYAAGAATTCGGGTCTCGTGCTGTTSCGACCCTGAAGCCTCATGGCCAGATGACGCTTTACACTTTCACCCTTTGAAGCCACYCGAGCTGCGCGGTGAACACCAGATTTGGAGCTGGTGATTGCTGCACTTCACAGTGGTCGATGAGARCAGTACCATTACTTTGAGCAGGAGGCTTTTATCCAACAGTATTTTTACCAYAGAAATTACACAGAATTGCCTCTGTTCTCTGTCACTTTCTAGCTTGAAATAGGYTTAAGTTAGTTCCTAGCTTGTTGGAAAATTACTGAAAGCAAAAATTACTCCATACGTAGGTTGGACATGTATTTTGCTTTAAAGGAATTGTGTTTCTTTCAGGGTGAGTTGTGCTTCTAGTGATCATCCGGCTSCCAGTGTCTGCACTGGGAATTTCCCCCCACCCACCCAGAAGAACAATTGCCATGGATAAGAACATTACATTTCCTGTTATTAAGGTGAATATAGCCTCCAAGTTATGCATGACATTAATTTCAATTACAGCTTGCATCTTTTAAGCTAAGCAGTTAATCAACAGGCTGTACTCTGACTGCACCCTTAAATCAATAGCTGGAAAAACATCGCCTCCCCCAAATACTCCGCCTCCTAATTACACTCCTTGAAAGGAGTAAGAGCCAGAGTTTAGCTGAACCATCCCTCTGGCTAATAGTCCTTCTTACAAGCTGCAATATTTTTAAAACCAGACAGTTGGTAGAGGGTTAAACWTCAGCCAAGCTGTTCAATTTACAGCATGTTGAGCATTCCTGAAACTGTGATCACTGATATATTTGGGTCAATCACATGTCTTGTTAGTGCTTTGSAGACATTGCAATGAGCAGCTCAGAGATAAAGGAGAAAGTCTCCTGGCTTCACAGCCCTGTACTGGGGAAGGGAGTGCTGGCCACTGTCCAGACTCAGAATTCTAGCAAGTAGAAAGATAACAAAATAATTTCTGGCTTCCCTATGTGGTTTCTTACATTAACCTGATTTTAGCTGCCTGGCAAAGCTAGAATCATACAATGCCTGACTGCTGGTGTTTTACACTGTTTTTAGTCTAGTGAAAGTTTTATTCTCCTCATTCCCCTCCTGGCACCTCAGTACCCAGCTTCTCAGTGATGTGGGGTAGMTGTCATTGCAGGCAGAAATTCCTCCCAATAAAGGCAGAAGAAACAGGAACTGAACAGAGACTTGAAGATTTCTCCCCTGCAGTGAAAGTTATTTTGCATTCTACATGAATGCCAAACTCTAATGGTCTCTGATAGGATTAGGATCATGGGGAAGCAGATGGGGGCTTTACTTTTCTGGACACTATCTGTGCTGAATTTTAGTGGGCCTGCCTCAGCTAACAGCCTCTGCTGGGTAACAAAGGCTGGCAAGCCAGGCACAGAGTGAGTCTCCATTGCACCAGAGCCTGAAACTACTAGCAGCTSCAAAGCAGCCAGAGGTGTACCAGGAAGCCTCCTCCTGTGGCTGGAGCTGCAGCTGGCAGAGGGGATGCAGATGAAATATGCTGYAGGGAGGACAGTGTGGGAGGACTGTCCCAGCCATGAGTAGGCACCCTCTGTCTCAGGCAAGTTCTGGCCTGTGCTAGCATTGCATATTTTTGTGTGATACTCTCCCACAGCTCAAGGCTTCAGTACAATGCCTCCACCCCCACCTTTCCAGAGGCATTGCCATTGAAGATATTTCCCCAGCACAGACCCTTTTGGACTACCAAAATTAGTCAGTCCCCCCAGTAATCCCCAAGCTCATGAAATTTTGTCTCCCTTCACGGAGTACTGMCAGACACTTTCCATTCAACACTGGTTTTAGGGCATACCCAGAGTCCCATCTAACACACCTCAGTGCCAAGTGTCTGGGTCTGGTGACTGCCCATCAACCTCTGCAGRGCTGGGAGCTCCTTTCCTGGAGACKGCAGGGGCTGAGCCTGAGCTATYGCTTCACAGTGATCTCTCTCACTAGCACAACACTTGAAATCCTTAATTWACTCTGAACTGGGGGTCAGGATCCCAGAGTGGGATGGAAATATGGTCCTTTTATTTCCCCCAGCATATTTTTTCTATATTTCACCCTCCTAAGACTTTTTGTGCAGCTTGTTCCCACCTTGGGTACTTCTCCAGCTCTATCTGCACCCTTTCTTTTTCATCAGTCAGGTTACCAAACACCTCTATTTCTATCCAGCATTTCCTTAGCTGCCCATGAGCAGCTTGTTCCCACCCCTGTTTATCACCTTTGGCTCCTGGCAGTGAGCTGATGCCAGTGAGAGAGATTTTTAAAGGGACCACTTGAGATTGCTGTCAGGAGAGGAGCATTGAGCCCATGGTACAGTGTGCCACCACGTGTGGGACTGGGCTCTGTCCTGGCCATGTGAAAGCTGCTGCAGACAGCCTGGAGCAAATGATGCCCCTGCTTCCTCAGTGCTGCACCTTCCTGTCCCTCCACATTTCCACTCTTTGTGTTTTGAGTCACTGGATTAGGGTAAATGTGTCAGGACCTTCCATCAGAGCACTATCAATTCTCCACACCCCAGTAACCTACCCTGACTGATTTGTAGAGCTCCTTTTCTGCTAATGACAGGTTCCTCCTGATGCAGCCTCCCTGGTGCCAGCTTGTGAGTAAAGCACCTTATGCTGCCCTTCTGTGCTGCCAGAACCTCAGGCCTCCCGAGGAAAAGCAGCTCAGGCTCAGCTCCYCTTGCATTTTTCAATTCTTCAATTCTCTTTTCTGTAACTTCCAATTTACAAGGAACTTACTTAGACTAGCTGGCTAGGGGTGAGGAGTTGTGCCTGCAAAGATACATAGTACRGGTGCAGGGTTGCCTTCAAAACAATGCTACTGCCAATTCAGCTTGTTTTTTGGGGGGAAAGATGGGGAGTTTGGAATAAACTGTACTGGCAACACGTTAGTGTGCAAAAATGTTATCTGCTTAGTGTGCCTGTGAGTGATTCCCACACTAGGAGTGCTTGGTATACATTTATCAGCAGTATATGCATGACTGGCTCTGTCAAGGTGTATYTGTATTTCTCAGCCTAAAAAATGCATCCCTTATGATGAGATATTCTAACAACTGAAGGACAGGATTTATAGCTGGTTGTGACTGGGGGAGGGCCAAAGGAGTTAAGGTGCTCTGCATTTCATATCAGGGAGGTGTACATTAGAGATGTTACCCTGCAGGCATGTTGGCAATTYCTGGAAGTATTTACGAACTTGTCTCAGCCTGGAATAGAGAAATCTGGAAGCTTTTCTATTGCTTTGACTACATAGTTGATTTCASAGAAAAGCTCTCAGACATATGGGACTATATAAGGATTTTTTTTTGTTTTGTTTTGCTTCATTTTATTTTGTTTTGTTTGTTTGTGGGCTTTTTTTTCGATCTGAAGTACCATGCAGAATATTAAGCTAGGCAATTTCTGTACACAGAACGGATCCTATCTCCCCTGTGTTCTGGGACTCTGTTTTTAATATCAAAGCAATAAATGAATAARTGCTTGAGCTCTTGTGCCTGGCTCTTGAAAGTGTTCATAAGATATGCCAGGTGCCTGATGATGCAGTCTCTTTTAGGGGATYTGCTCTCATCCCCATTAAAAGTGAACAGAAAAGATGGAAAGACATTTGTGTTGAGCTCAGACTGAYATTCTCAGGGTCTCCAACAAGCAGACTCTGCAGAACTGTCATGAAAGAAATACATTGAAATGATAGGTCAGCAGCATCCATTATACAAATACAACCCAGCCTCTCCAGACAGCTGATGATTAAGCTGGGAGGATTTTTCATGTGAGCAACTTGAGGCACGATGGCCTTGCTTTTCATGGCTTGAGGGGAAATCCTTGGCTGATCTGAGCTGGCAAAGCTGCATAGTGGCGTGCTGCTCGCTGAAACTTGCAGCAGGCACATTAGAACGGTTCTGGAGGTCACTGCTCACCCTGAAATTTAGTCCATTCTGGAGGGAAACAGTAGCTATTTGTATCCATTACAAAATATATATATTTTTTTTAAGATTAGGAAGTAAACAGGTTCAAGACCTCTTGAAGTAAAACTGCTGAGGTGATTTAGGAATAGAAAAGGTAATAACCACATGAGAGGATAAATAGGTACTAGCCTCTGCTTTCAAGTAGGGTATCCTGAACGTTAAGAGCCCATGACCTACAGTATTCATGTCAGATATATCAATAACTTTTCTTCTCTCCTTCTTCTGGCTGCCAAAACATGTGAGTGAAGAATACTGTTCAAAACAGCTCTATTATTCTAGGAACCTGCCCAGATGTAGCTGAACAGAACAGACAGGAAAATTCCCAATTTTGTGTCTTTGCAGAAGAGAGAAGGTCAAACTACCCTGATAATAGCCCATAGACCTTCTTTCCTCCTAATCCCACTGCAAACCCATGGGATTTTATGTGGAGAAGTATATATGGTTTGGAAAGATACTGTCTTTAGATAGAGAGTCTCCATCACCTTCTGGTAAGCTGTGCCAGGGGTTAAATCCCATCACTATTAAAAATAYCATCRCTTTCACRTGTCCACCAGGCACTTACAYAGCCCTCTGATRGGCCCAGTTAAAAACAGAGATGGACCAGACTTGACTAGAAAAACAAGGACAGGCTAAATGTGGAGTTATTCTTGTCACAGAAAGGAAGAAAAAAAGGTCATAAAATTCAGCTTCTACTGCAAAAATACACCCAGGACACTTGTTAAACTTTTCAGCAAGTCCTAAAAAACTGCAGCTTTTGTCCTGCCCGTGAAACTGTTCTAATTAGTTTCAAGGCAAAAACTCCTGCCATGCCAGTGCAAAGCCAGCTGTTCAGTTGTCTCTAGCAGRGAAAAGGATCAGCTTAAATAGCAAACCTGTTTCCAGGCCCCTAATGTCTTCTCTCTGATGTGTTGCCTGGGGAATCTACTGGGTTGTTTCCAAGGCCAAAGGACCCTCTTTGGCTGCCAAGAGTGCTGAAGGGGGAAAACACAGACAAAAGAAATGTATTAATTCCCTGGACATTTTCTTTWCTTCTCCCAGCCTCTTGCCTCCTTGAAGGTGTCCTCTGCCCCTGCATGGAGCTGTCAGRTGGGGCAGTGAGCAGTGGGGAGCAGTGTCCTGATGCCTCTCCTTTGGCCCATGGGTCCTGCCAGAGGCAGTCCCCTCTACGCTGTGCCTGCCTGGTGCAGGGTTTCTGAGCTCTGTCTGCCTCTTCCCCACCCCAGGCATTGCAGGGAGCCCGTGCTTTGTCCAAAGGAGCACTGCTCTGACACTTGGGCATTTAGGGCTGTACAACAGCGTGCAGGGTACACATCAGCATGTACAGCATCCTGTGGGCCTTAGTGTGCAACCTCCAGGAACAATTGGGGAGCAACTCTACCTCTGGGGACAGGTACAATCCCATCTCAGGTGACAGTATCATTCTTTGCATCAGGCCACACTGAGGCTCTCTCCTCTCTCTTGARGACTCTTCCTTTTCCACATTCCTCTAGGGTTTTGTTTTATTCAGTTTTAAGTGACTCAGATGATGGTATTCCCCYTCCTCCTCACTCTATCCAGCAGATGTCTCTGCTGGAAGCACTGACTGTGGCTGCARTACATATAGTAATAGTTGTTCTGCACATTCCAGCTGTTGAGATCGAGTTATTGACTGAYACTCTCAGACTTCAAACAAGAGCAKGSTCTRCCTCTTACTGCTCTCCCGTTYGGTGGGTCGATGAAGTCACAACACAGTTCAAGGGTGATTGAAAGAGACTTCAAAGCACTGGGACAGATAAGGAAATATGGAACACAGATTATCTCCTCACCCATCTTTCCAGTTTCAGGCTGTGACTTTGGAAGAAACAGATGGGCCCAGTTTATTAAATACATGGCTCTGGTGTCACCACCCATATACTGGAGTTTTTGGCAATGGGATCGCCTACATAGCACCAGGCCTGCTGGCATCAGGTGGAATTCATCTTTCTCAAAGCAGAACTCATCTTTAGCTCTCACTCAGGAGCTGGTGGGGCACATTGGCAGAGCTTTGAACTAGACTTGAGTGRGGAATGGGGTCTTCTACACAGGRAAGACATGGACCTGTTGRAGCRARTCCTGAGGAGGGAYATGAAAATGATTAGATATCATCCTCTGAAGATAAGCTGAAAGAATTGGGATTGTTCAACCTGGAGAAAAGAAGGCTCTGGGATGATCTTRTTTTARCACTTCAGTARCTGAAGGGGGYCTACAAGGAAGCTGGGGGAGTGCTTTTTACAAGGGCATGTAGGGATAGGACAAGAGGA
Organism: Malurus melanocephalus; assembly: GCF_030028575.1. NCBI lineage: Eukaryota > Metazoa > Chordata > Aves > Passeriformes > Maluridae > Malurus > Malurus melanocephalus. The sequence goes on along the minus strand of NW_026623443.1, from coordinate 7,109 downwards.
AATGGCTTTAAACTGAGAGAGAGTGGGTTTAGATTGGGTRWAAAAAATAAATACTTTACTGTGAGGGTGGAGAGGCACAGAAACWAGTTGSCCARAGAAGYTGTGGCTGGCCCATCYCTCGAATTGTTCAAGGCTAKGTTGGATGTGRTCTAGCTGCCTTAATGATACTCACCGTCTCAGCTCAGGAGCCCGGGTTCAGTCATTAGCACACTTTCATGTTTTGCCTAAATTAAGACTCAAATGGACTTAGGAGTTTGTGTCTCTGCCACTTCAGTGATGCATACACCACTGTCCRTTGCGTAGAGATGTTCCCTGTCTTATTGATTRSATAKTTACTTAGCTGGTATTTATGTAGCKTTCTCTTAGGGAATAAAKAAAAAGTCAGAAGTAAGTGATAGTTATTGCATGTGATTTGAAAGGAATTCTGGTGGCACCTTTCTAATTTTAAGGACTACATTCAGGAACCGAATCTGCCCTATATCTAAGTGCCATGAATATTTTTATATGCAATGAACATCGTTAAAAACACCATGATGCTTTTTTTGAATCAAAATATATTTTAACTGAATGAAATCTACTTTACAAACAGGGAARCCTTTCAGTTACTGCACAGCTTAAGTGGCCCAAAGCAATACCWAGTTCCTCAGGCTGCATAGCCTGTGGCTGCCTCTAAACAGCACAGCAGGAAGAGCAACGCTGCTGAGTGGCTGGAGCTTTGGGCTGTAAAACTGCAAGATAAGGAGAATTTATAGTTCTGTGTAGCTAGGCTGTATGTCTTCCATGTGCTCTGGTAGGATAAGCCTCCTCCACCTCGYTGGGGAAAGAGATGCTGCTCGTCCTCCTCCAGAACCCTGAGGCAGGTTTAGGAGTCCTGGCAGCCAATTTATGGGCAGYGAAAGAAGCTCCGTGCTGAGCATACCACGTGCTGCACAAAGTCTGTCTTTCATCAGAAACAATGAAATGCAAAAGTGTGAGCCTCTGCCTTAGCCYTYCTCCCACCCAATGTTTTGGCAAGAYAGGGAATGGAGGTGTTTGTTTCTGCAACTGGCCCTGTGTGTTTCCCCTCTGTGACAGCCAGTGAGACATTCAGCCAGCTAGTGCCTTGGTTTCTCCACTTGCAGAATGGGATGCTGTGAAGATAAGTTCTTTGATAATATCTAAGAGGTCTTTGAGTTCTCTTCGAGAGCTAGAAATTGCTGGTGGACATTCAAGGAAGTTCAGTGCAGTACAATTATATTTGTTGTTGCTATACACTGTCATTTCATGTAACTTCTAATTTATGTAGGTCRGTGTCCTTCTCATTGATCTCAAACTAAAGGTTGGAAAAAATCAGAAGTTTTGAGGGATAAATGAGTTTCATAATCTTCCAGACCAGGTACAATACTTTCAGTGTTCATCCCTACTCAATCCCCCATCTTATCCCATTCGAACCTCTCCAGTATGTGGGTGGAGAGGAAGAGCAGCACAGACATTACAGAGAAAACCCTTTTTCCTCTGGGAAGCTGACCAACATTTTTGTTTTAATTTAGCCCAGTTTCCTTGCAAATGACTTTCTGCCTAGCTGCTGARCTTTCTGTAAACAGTTTAATGAGAGTCATAAAACAAATCCCTCAAAGAAGAGAAAAATAAACATAGTCATGAGTTACTGTACTCTCTTCCTCCTTCTCTTTGTTAGGCATTACAGAGCTGTTTTTCAACTGAGTCACAAGAAAACAGACCAGGGAGATGAGAGAACACAGCACAAACAAAAGCATCATACAGAAACTATTTATGTRTTTATATATTTTTTTATTTTTTATGCTTTGAGATAGATTTGAATAGACATCTGAACTTTCTCAGATATGGAGGGGCAGTAGAGATATGGCTTAATGTAATCTGCCCCACAAGAAGTGGCAAGTTGGAGGAGCTGGGTTGGCACTGGGTATTTTTGGGCTGGAAAAGCAACTTATTGGGCACGTGTGYTGTCACCTCCCCTGTTCAGATCACCAGGGCCCAAATGTGCCCTGCCCTGGCTTCCAGTCCTTACCTTAAAATTGTCTTTAAGGTCTACATTAGGATTTTGAAATATAGGCATTACAGATCCATCACAAACTCTATGCCAGATTCTGTATGATTCTTGGACAGAATTAAGTGTAAAGAAACACATTGCATTTCTCTAATTGCCTTTTTACAYGGTTTCTGGAATTAAGCACCAACAAGGAGCAATTGGCTTTGTAGGGGTTGTATCAGCAGGAACCTCCTCAGCACTCTGTSCTGCAGGGTTATGCCATTGTATGGCAACCTGGAGCAATTATCTAAAATTACTTTTGGTAGTCTCTCTCTGCCTGCTAGAACAAAGGACAAGGACAAAGTCTGTATGAAGACCTTGGACCTTCCTTCTGTGTATGCTCTCATCAGGAGCTGCAGCACTCAGGAGCCCACACAAGGACTTGAGAACTTCCTGCCTCGTGCTGCCAAAACCAAAGAAAGCACAATATTTACTAGGTTAGGTATGCAGTATGGGGATGATGCTCAGACTGATTTAGACTACAGCTGTGACATGCTCAGATGAGCTCATGTTATGAATTCTGCTCAGGAAACAAAATAATATTTAAAGTTCAACTCCCATCTTACTTGCTTTATTGTCTTCAAATATCAAGGTTGAWTGTGCTCATGGTCAAATGCTCTGAAATGTCCAAAGTTGTTTAGATGCTGACAATGTATCACTAAGAATCTTTACTTAAATACAAGTTATTCCATGATTCATTGTTTTTCATAGGGCTTGATGGTCTGAATACCAGCACAGAAGTAAACAGCTCAGCTCTCTCAAAACTTGTCTATATGAGACTGTGAATGAGAAAGCCAAAACCACACAACCAGAATTAGTCCTCATGATGAGAGCTCTACAAATTGGGATGTCAGAGTTGAGATGAAATAGCAAAAGCCTTCTGTGCACATGTGGCTTTCCATAAGCCAAGGGGAGTCAAGTGCCAGCTGAGATGTTTCTTGGAGCTCAGAGCCTTTGGCATTCTCTATTCTTGGATGCAGTTGACTCTGCTGACAGGAGTGTAATTGGCAAAAAGATGACATCATCTGGGATCTGGATCTTTAAAATAAAACAGCAGAAGATGAAATCAATCTTTGCTCCAGAAAAGTTGGTGTGAGTTCCCTTCAGGCACCTTTAGTAGAACAGTTGTCCTGTTAAATTTYCAATATGTTTCTGTTGGTGGAAATTCAGACATTGAATTTAGCTTGTGTATTAACTGGGCTGGTGAGAGGGCAATTAACGGGGCAATTAGGCTGACTGGCAAAGAGGTAGGAACAAAAAATCATKTTTAGTCTGTCAGGTACAGAAGGGAGCTCAGGGAAGACAAGGTGTATTCACAGCCRCTCCTACCAGGGGTAAGTCAGGAGCCCTGTGTTAAGAAGCTTGAGCTGAGGATTTCCAATGTGCAGTTTCCACACACTGGAACATCTCTAATCTTTGTGAAAATCTGCCTGTATGGATCTTTCTTTAGGATCCTCTTTAGGGTCTTTTAAAATCCTGTTTAGGATTTTAGATGCAGCTTGAGTTTTACTCCTCTCAAGCCACAGCTTGATTTTCACAATTCCAGTTCAGCTGTGCAGCATCAGACAACATTGYTTGAATGTGTATCTTGATTTTGCAAATGCTTTTATATCCCCTTTGTTTTTTACTGCAGGCTCTGATTTGACTTGCCCAGAAATGTGCACATTCACTGATAGCCAGGGAAAAGGAAAAGATCTTGGAAAAGGAGAAGATCCAGATCTCCTGACCTGTCAGTCCTTAGTAGTCACTTGTGCCTTCTGGTTGGTMGCTTAATAGGGTTCATTGTGGATTGTGGCAAAGCTGGAGAGATACAGAGATGTGAACTGTTCAGATAACAGCAATCCCAGCCAGAGACCCTTGGTAAAGGTCAGGTGTTGTGCTCATTCCTTTGTCTGGGCTGCCTAATAAATGAAAACTAATAAATGAAAACTAATAAATGCAACTCCTGCCCTGCTGCAGACCTGCTTTGTGCTGTGCCAGCCTTGTCTTCAGCCTCAGAAGGATCTCTCCACAGGGAAGCCAGAACATTTGTCTGTGCATTTTCAGAGCAGTGGCTCTTCACTGGTGCTCTCTAGTGCTGAGGCTTGGGGATTCCCACAGCTGGTCAACATTTTTTCCTTCCCTAACCATGACTTTGCCCAAATTCTCAGCCTTGTTTCTATTGTTAGGCTTCATTTCTTTTGGATTCTCAAGAAAGTCCAAAAGAGAGACTTTCACCCTGAGGATTTTACTACCTTCCCCTTTGCCAGAAACATTCTTTCATGTACAAAGTTAAAAAAAAAAAGGAAAAATGCAGAAAGATACTGCTTCAAGAAGTGGTAATAACAATAAATCACCATAGTATGGCCAACAAGCTCTCTGTTGAAATTCCCTTCTCTCAGGGTTTTTCCCTGAGCAACATAACCCATGAGTATTAGGCAGGAAGTATTCATCTAAAAACCCCAAAAAACCACAAGTGGGCAGAAACCAGGAAAATTGCTTTCGCTTGGCACCACGCTTCTTATTTTAGTCTTATGAAAAGTCCCAGGASTGACCTTGGATTTTCTTCTCCTTGAAATCCATGAAGATCAAGAATAGAATTTGGATTAAAAGTGTTAAAAATTAAAAAATCATCATATAAAATGTATTGTTTGCAAAGAAAAACAAAACTACTACAAATTTAATTTAATTTTTCCCCATTTCTAAAATTATCTGCATTTTTAATGTAATTTCTCAATACATGACTAGCATGTACTGCTACTTCTGATATATTACAATAAGACATTATACAGTAGTTAAAATATTACAATAAGACACAATACAGTAGCTGAAATGTCTTCTTATTTTAATGTAATTTAGTGAAATGTGTAATGTTAATAATTAGCAGTAGCTGTTACTTAGAACGAGTTAAAACTTGGAGCTATATTCCCCAGAGTAGTTTGTCTTATTCTTTTAATCTGTTGTGCACTGTAACAGATTGACACATTGTACAGCCTAAATAATTTGAGTGCCAGGGCGAGTCAACAGCAATGTTTTGCAGAAAGAAATGTTACTAATGCTGTAAGAAATAGTTTAATATTAGCTATTATTAGACACTTTGTGCCTAGGTYATATCYYCCATCCCTGTACCCAGACACTTCAMTAAGACARTTAAATATCCATTATTACTTCTGTTTCCCAGATAGACAGCCAGAGGCTCAGACCTGAGGCAAGCATCTTTCACCCCAAAAATCACCCCAGCAAAAGCACAAGGATTGATTCTGTGTTAGAGGATAGCAAAGGTCTCTTCCTCTCCCTGTCCTTGAAAGGACAGGTACACCTAGAGGAATGAGATGAGATGAGATGCACAGAGATTTGTTTGCTTCTTCCTCTCTTCTCTTATTCACCCTCAGCTGTGCTGCTATTCCTAGACACAGGACCTAAATCTGAGCCACAGGCATTTACATGGCTTGATATTTTTATAGCAACAAAAATGAGTTTCCCTTTAGCCAAAAGTGGCTGGAATCCCAGGTCTGGAATTGTGCTGATGGGGTAATGTCTGGAAGGAAAAAAAAAAGGAAATCTCCAACATGGAAACACTAAATGCTATGGCAACAAGAGGAGCAGCAAACGGGGCTTAAAGACACAGGCTCAGCATTAATTTTAACAGCGAGAATTAGAGAGGGAAATATCAGTGTTTTTTGATGCTGTGTTTTATTTCAGATGAGAAGGGAGGATCCTGTGCCCGACAGAAAGGTCTGTGGGCTGGAGAGAGACAGGCAGCATCCTGCTGCAAGCTGCTGGCATTCATCAGAATCCCTTCTGGCCACTCAGCTGACATTACATGTGAGTTCTTCTCACATTATCCTTTTTTTTCCTGAGCCTTCTTTCCAGTCATGTGCTGTAAATACAAAGGAGGGAGCATATCTCTGTAATTTGTTAATCCAGTGATAGGAGTTGGCTGTGCTGCTGCTGCCAAACCATCTGCTCTTGAGTCACGGAGAGATTCCTCCCTTCCCTGAAGAGCAGAGATTTTTCTCCAGTGACATCTGACTTACCCTGTGCTAATTGACAGCTCTCTGCTGAAAATGATGTATCTGTTCAGGATGTGTTGGGGTTTGTTCCAGTTTATCCTGGCCCTAGTGACGACACTTCACAGGTCTCCCTTCARCCCCTAAATCCCTGGCAAGAGCTATTTTCCATACATAAATCTCCTGAGYTCTATCCAGAGTAGCCCAAAGGAGGTTTCTCTTGTTTCTTTTATTTCCTTTGTGGATCTGAATCTCTAACCACCGTGCCACAGCAGTTTCCAGTAAACATCTGGAGAGGAGATACAAGAAAAAGTAGTTAGTCTGAAATTGCTCAGTGAAAGTCAGGGGCTTTTGAAGTTGGGACATGGGCTTTAGCTCAGCAGATCTGAATTTATTGTGTTTGCACTTCTGCCACAAAATTCCCTTGAGATTCTTGASAAGACATCCCCTTTCATTATGCCTTCAGGCTCTGAAGTGTCTGTGTCAGAGAGACCATAACCCATCTGGGCGAGAATTCTCTCCCCGTGCATGCACGACATCTGCCATAATGAGGCTTCATGTGGTAAAGCTAATTCCAAATAATCACTGGGTGAATTTGTTGTGTAAAGAAATTCCAGGCTGTTCCCTCGCAGCACATTGCATTGCAAAGCTCAGCACCTGGATTTCCAGGCTCCTGTAGCTGCTACCTCCTAATGAGGTATGTGTAAGGAGATGTATGTCAACTTTGTGGAAAAGACATATTTCCCTAATAAAAAAAATGGATCTGGTTAAACTGGTTTTTTTTTAATTTAAAAAAAAAATTGTACATCACAAGACTGCTTTTCAGCATCCAATGGCAATGACACCTGAATCTCAAGCAAATGCCAACAYATCTTTTCCTTCTTCAGCTGCTCTGAGCATCTCTTTCCCAGACTGACAAAATTTTCTCCTCCTGTAAGGTGCTACTTCACTTCCCCACTGCCCTAGCCCTTACCACAAGGCCCTTGCTGTAAGACTGTCCCAGGCTGTGAGGATTTGTCAGGAGGAGACATATGGTCTGGACATCTGCTGCTCTGAGGACAGGACAGGCTACT
>NW_026623442.1:1221329-1294012 GCF_030028575.1 Malurus melanocephalus | reverse complement strand
GATAGGTGATCTTGGGCACATCATCTCCGGTCCACACTTTGCTCCAGCTCTCCCTAATCTTTTTCCCATGCCCTCCTCCATGCAGGATGGACTCTGAGGCCGGGTTCTTATTTTTTCCATTGGGCTGGTGGGCTTTTTGGCTTTCTGGGTTCTCAACTTCACTTTCCTTGACTGCAGCACCCAGCTTCTGACTCGGGGTGATTTCTGACCAGCTGTGTGCATGCACCTGAGTTCTCTCAATAGTCAACGTGTTCCTAAAGCAATTATCTTGGAAATTCACATTGCCTGGTCTACCCTTGAAGCTTGTCTTCCTCGCACAAGCCATGAGCTCTTCTGCTGCATTCCTCAGCTTTGTACCAACTTGTGATGGCTCTGAGGCAGGACTTGCTGCTTCTCCGTGCATCCATAGCATGACAAGGGGACACCAGATAAAAGAGTAAGGGCAAAGGCCAACCACATGCATTAAGTAAATCAGGGAATGTCACACAAGTCCCTCTCAAGGGAACAGCAGCTCTATGAGACTGCCCAGTGCACACCCAACTTTACCCATCCATCCCATTCCTCAGCAGAAAGGATCCTGACATTGCAAGGCGCGCAGGATCTCTTGGATTTTGGTTAAAACTTGGCCCTGTGCCCACTGGGTAAATTCTGAGCAACCTGAAGGGCAGGAACGTAGCAATGTAGATGTGGAAAACAAAGGTGAGATTTCCCTAATTGCTGGAATGCAGCAAGGTAAAATAGGTGTGGAAAAGCCAGATGATTGAAAGATGAGGTTTGTGAAAATGATGGTCCCCATTTTTGTCAGTGTCTCCCAGTAATCTGAGAGCTGGGAAGATTACCCTTCAGCACCAAATTCCCAGCACCCCACGCCATGACTGCTGTCCCCCGACTGTGTCCAGACTCCAAGGGCAGAGCTGGTCCCTGAAACACTGAAGAGACAATGAAATCAGTGGCACTTACCGTAATGGGGAAATAGTCCCTCATGTACCTCCAGACGACGCAGTTTCGGAGGATGTGGATCCGCCGCCCGCCCTTCCTGGGCTTTTCCCTGTCTATGAACCACCATGCAGCATAGAGGGCACTGACCAGCCAAAAACGGGTGAAGAACAGGGCGATGAAGGCAGCTGTACAGCACTGTGCTGAAAGAAAAGCCAGCAGTGACTTGGCAGTGGGGTTAGGTGGACTTTGGGAGAGGAATGATTAACTTGGAGAGGCATTTTGGTGCCAGGATGGAGCCCAAGCCTCCACTGGGCTTGCTGCTGAAGGCACCTTTGGTGCAGAGGTGATTTCTATCTGCCCCAGGAATCTGAACAGACACCAAGCATCTGCCTTGCAGCAACCACCAATTTCTCCAAAGGCCACCATGTCCCTCTCTTCCCAAAAGACTGATGGACCTCACGTCATTCACAAGGTCCTCATGGATCAGCTCTCTATCCCTTTGTTGTCTTGCTTTGGACTTGCTGTCTTGACTCTGGAGTCAGACTGATCTCTGAAATGATAATGACCTTGTTTTACCCCAAAACTCCTGTTAATACCCCCCTGATGACACCTAATATTTTGCCATGGCAGCAAAAAGGGTGCAATGTCCTGTCTGTACCATCCCCAATAGCTTTATCCTGAGCTAATGATTCCCCATTTAAATTTGTGTCCTTGATTTATACCCATAGTCTTTACTAAGTTTTTTATTATTGATTTTGGACCCTTTCCTCCACTTCTTGGGTTCAGTCTCAACTTTAATCCTGGCCTCTAGAGGATTTTCAGCCCTTTCAACTTAGTGTCATCATGACTTTTATAAGAATGCTCTATTTATTTCCCTAAGACTTTAATGACTTGGGACTTTCTCAAATCATTAAAGACTTTTCTAAGCTGCCTCCATTTAGTGCCCAGCTTTGACCTCTACCTCCCACCTCCCTTATACCTTGTGTTTTAGCATGGGAACAAGAGAAGAAAAGTCTGTGTGCAAACAAACATCACGTGGTACATGAAATCCCACCCAAACTCAACGTTGTCTGTCAGAGACTGGCAAGTGATGATGGCCACCAAGCTGCCACCTGGTAAAGCCTGCCTGGAAAGAGCTGTGTCCTTTCCATTTTTCCCTCTGGAATCCTTGGCATTGCTTGTAAAGGGGAAGACTGAGATAAAAAAAAAAAAAAACCCGAAGATTCATCCAAGTCATTTGTCTTCCCCAGCTCATGGGTTACATAACCTTTTATACATTTTGTTCTACTTTGGGTTTTCATCACAAATGGGTTTGAAGGATGTGAAGATGGAGATGCCCTGATGGGCTTCAGCTGTGACTTGGATGCATCTGCACCCTCATGCTCTGACACCTTCTCCATCTTTGTGAGCAACCTGATACCAGCTCTCTCCATCTCATCTCAGCTAAGGCCTTTCATAGAAATGGAATATCTAAGACCTTCTCATCTAAGACCTTCATGTACCTCCTGCTTGTTTTCACTTAAGGATAAGTAAGTAGATCAGATTTGCTGGGTTTTTTTTTTTTCTTTTGGTGATAAGTCACCCTGATTACAAAGTTTGCACAGAAAAGCAAATCCCTGTCCCTTTTTAAAACACTGTCATGATGGTACCCATAATTCCTATGGGGAAAATAAGTGCCACAATCTAACAGGATGTTAAATTCCCTCAAAGCTGAAATAGGACTGTATGTTCCTATAAATACAGACATTGCAGCATCTGGGTAGCCAATAAGAATTTTCCAGTGGGAACATTTTCAGCTCTCTGGTCTAACCTTTAATGCATCCCACAGGTCAGAAAGAACCACTGCTCACACACAGTGCCACATTTTTCATGGAATCACAGAAGCCCCGTCAGATCTGGCCTCGGACACTTCCAAGGATACAGAACTCAGCTTCTCTGCGCAACCTGTGCCAGCACCTCACSCCCCTCACAGCCAGGAWWTYCTTCCCAATATCCCATCYAACCCTGCCCTCTGGCAGTTTGAAGCCATTCCCCCTTGTCCTGTCCCTCCAGACCTTTGTCCAGAGCTCCTCTCCAGCTCTCYTGGAGCCTCTTTAGCACTGGCAGGATCTCTAAGGTCRCCCCAGAGCCTTYTCTTGTCCAGTCTGAACACCCCCAGSTCTCCCAGCCTGTCTCCAGAACAGAGGGGCTCCAGCCCTTAAAGCATCTCAGTGGTGTCCTCTGGACCTGCTCCAAGTGGAGTCTCACAAAAATGGAACAGATGGGRARAATCCCCTCYSTCAACCTGCTACTCRTGCTTCTTTTTCAAATACCACAGACACAGACTTTATAACTCTCAAGAATTGCATAGAACATGAACTGCAGCTTCAGGGTCCACATGACAGATAAAAACAATCTTACTGCACCTAGGAGATCGGTCCTCAGGTCTGCTACAAAACTGTGCAGTGCTAATTATCTTTTTATCATACTGTGCAAAGATCAAAGTGCATTCTGCAAAGTGAAGGAGTAGTTCTGGTCCAAATCCATGCTTTATCTCACAATTATGTAATTATTAATTTCTTCCTTGATTCATTTGCAATTCAACTTTTTTTTCTTTTTCTTTTTTCTTCTTGTTTCAGAACAGAATTTGCACTTCATGACCTTCACTCAATTTTAAGATTAGAGGGGTTTTTTTCCCTTTTAAAACCTTTTGGTGTTCTGTAAGAAAGGAGCCTATTCCTGTCCCAGAATGGACTGTCAGTCGGAAAGTTACTGTGGATGGGACCAAAGAGATCGGAAAGTTCCATGAAATGTACAGTTACAGTTGCATACAAATGAATTCCAGCTTTAGGCAGGCACCTGATTATTTATGGTCTGTTATTTGGTGAGAAGGAGGAACCCCATACCACAATCTGGACACCAGTGGCAGGATGTTTGCCACAGAGCTCTATTACTCCTTCCCAAAAGCAGTGTCAGGTCCCCAGGCTGAGTCCACCAACAACAGTCCCACTGCTCAGAAGAAATGGGCAGGTTTGGGTGTGAGGCTGCAAACAGATGTGATTCTCTTCTCCCTCTGCAGCTCTGAACTCCTGTGCTATAGGCCAACAGCAGATGCTAAATTGCTATAAAATGGATTAAGCCCGTACACAGAGACATTTCAAGGTAGACAAGGGCTGCAAGAGCAGGGTTAAAGGTGTCATGCAAGTTTTTGCAGATGCATGAGTTCTATTATCTGAAAATAGCCAGATAATTCTGGGCTGGGCTGAGATTAGCTGCTACACTCTATATACTGTCATGGAAAGTGAAGACTCTTTTAAACCAAAACTAAAACTGAGGGGTCCTTGACATGAAGAAAAGCCATATGCAGACCCTAAATCTTGCACTTTCTTATCAGTTCAGATGCAGGAAGGTTTCTCTGTGGCTGTCCATGGTGAGGTTTGGCTCTGGATAAAGCATTCATAGGATGGTGCTGGACTCTGCAGTGCACCTCTGCAGCTGAGCTGGGGTGCAGCAACTTTTCATGGTCCAGGACCAATATATTATATCTCCATGGCCATATGGGACTCAGCAAAGAGGAGACAAATCCTTGTGGATGTGATGACGTTTTTGATTCTTTCACATGCCAAGTGGTTTCCTGGGCTGGATTCCTTCAAAGAAGCTCAGAGAAAAAATGAAGGGGTGGGGGTTTCTTATGCTGAATAGTTTTGTTGTTAGCAGCAAGTCCCTCTCTGGATAAAAACATGGCCATATCACAGAGACCATAAATATGTCATAGGCTCCAAGTGAGTCATGGTTTCCAGATAAGCCACAGGTTCCAAAGCACATGGGGGACTTTCCTGGCCAAGTCTAAGTGAGGGACCACATCCCATCAAAGTTCTGCTAACCCAGAATTTGTTCATTCAGCTTGAAATAGGGAAAAAGCAGCCCACGGAGAGGGCAATATTCGTTATTGCAACAGCCCCAAAGTGGGTCAGATTCATGCTACACTTGTCAGGAGKGTTTGCMAGGTATYACTGARTCACAGAATGGGTTGGTTTAGAAGAATCTTAAAGACTATSSAGTTCCAAMCCCYGTGCCATGGGCAGKGATACCTTCCACTAAACCCCTTTCACTGCAGGTTGTTCAGAGTCCCATCCAAACTGGCCATGAATGCCTTCGAGATGAATTTTCTGGAGGTCCCCAGTGCCACCCTGAAGTCCCTGACAGTGACTGCCTGCACAGGCTGTGGACTATGCTCAGCTGCCAAAGGAGGACTGATCACAGGGTACTGCACGCACTTTGAGCCAACCCTGATGGCTCTGAGGGTTCAAAGGCTGGATTTGATACCCTGAGTCTGCAGAGGCAGCGCTGTGTCCAGGTCTCCTGCCCTTGCACTGCATTTGTTTGCCATGGTTCAGCTCTGCATGGTATGTTTGGATCAATGTCCATGCCCAGTGAAGAGTGGGAATGAGAGAGGCAGCAGGAAGCAGCGCAGCAGGCTTGGGCACCAGCCTGCTGATTTCAGTTTCCTGCAGGTTCCACTGCGTTGTGAGGGGCACTGGTCAGCACTCAGATTGCACACCGGGCAGGCAATGGGACTCCGTGCCCTGCAACCCATTCTTACGCCTTGCACTCTTCCTCCAGCAGCTGTCAGAATCTGAAATAAACGGGATCTTTTGTCTCCATGCTCTTGTCAGGAGCAGGAGCATCCTCAAGAAAACTGGCAGTGTGGACAGTGTCCACTGCTGCAAGGGATGCTGGAGCAGAGCTCCCTGCCAGCACGGGGGCTGAGCTGCTGCCCTCACCCAGCATCCTGACAGGAATGAATGAATGAATCCCTCAGGGAAATTACATTTGCACAACCATAGCAACAGCTGCCTGCACTCAGTGCTGCTGGGATCTCTGGCCAAAGGGCTGAGCAGCGCTCAGATCGGTGTTTTCAGAAGCCCTTTTCTGGCAGCAGAAGCACAAGCCTGTCTCCCAAACAAAGGAGCAGCCAGCAGCTAAATCCTGCCCATGGAAGGCCTGAGCTGTGTGCTTGAGGATTATAACAGTGCAGCAAGAGGTCTTTGGCAGCTCATGGGATGAAATTAAGAGTATCACTTACCATCTAGTTTATGCAGTTGGTAAACTGGAAGATTTTGGCTGGCAAGCTCCAGGCTTAAAGAAACTTTGTAAAATGAACCAAACCAGCTGGAATTGCTTCATAAGGTTTTTTTATCACCTTTCTAATGTTTTTCTTAGAGCATTTTTAGCTGCTTTTAGCTTCAAATTGTATCACTCCCAAAAAAAAAAAAAAAATCAATGTCACATTCGTCCAAGGAAAGATGATAAGCTCTGGAAGGTCAGCTGTGGAGGAGGAGTGGGTTTGGGTCTCATCCTCATTCAGGCTAAGCTGCATTTCCCCGCAGAAGGTAGAGCCTGTGATGCAAGTAACTCCTACAGCTGCAGAGAATCTTTCCCTGCTGGCTATTTGCTGTCATTCTGCTGGCTCAGAAGTAATTTCCCTCTGTGGAAAGCCAAGTGTCAGCTTGTTCCCAATACCAAGAAGGGAAAAACCTCAACTACAAACTGTTTTACTGGAAAACACTGTTAAAGCTCCATAAGCCCCAACTGTATCCGTGTTAGGATGGGAATGTCTGTTAGGTCCCTTGTCAACACTGCAACCACATCTCTACCACATTCCAACTGATTCAGGCACCACGGAAGGAAATGCTGGTGCAGGGACAGAGAGGGAACCATGGAACACCCCAAAATGTCCCATTCTGGCCAGCTGGGTCCCAGGCTGTACAGCTCTTGCCAGATCTCCATCACTCTTGCTAGGACACATTGGTGTCTCCTCCTGCAAGGGGTTCTCTGCTGGCAGAAGGTTGATCACAGCTGGGATCTCTTCACTTAGGGAGACCACCAGGGTTTATAACACAAGTACATAATGGCATCAAGGGTGGCTGTTTGGTGCTTCTCTTGCTGCACCCATCCTGGTGACCAGCAATGGTCACTGGCCTCTGAAATTGCTGAAACTGGGGCTAATGTGTAGTTTGGAAGAGTGATATTTAGCATGGACTAATCCTACACTAAGAAGCATTCAAAGAGCTATGCTGTCTGGATCAGTATGGCACAGTCCTCCAGTCCAAGAGATACTGGTGCAAAGGTGGCCATTCAGGCTCAGCTCTGTAGCAGATTTTGGAAGGGCCCATCTCAGAAACTGAGTGCGATTCAGAAGCACAGCTGGTGCCTTCTGTGCAGGTATAGTTCTGGAGATGTTTGTGTACCAGGACAGGGATTCACACAAAGATTTTCTCTTTGTGTTTAGGGGATAGTCATCACCTGTCTTGACACAAAAAAATGCAGAGCTTTACACAGATCCCCTCTGGGATTCACAACTGGCATAACAACAGGGGAAACTCTGTGATGTTACCTCTCAGCTTGGCTCGTGATGGGCTGTAAATGGCCCCAGACATTTTACACTGATAATCTGCCTCTGACACTCCCTTCTCTTTATTTCCCTAACACCAGGAAACACAGGGATGTGACATTCCACTCTGATGGGCTGTGAATGTCCCCAGGCAGTGTGCACTCTCTGATAACCTGGCTCTGGGTCTCCCATCTCTTTATTTCCCAGTGCTTCCTATCCAAAGTGGCACATGTGTCATTTCCATCAGCACCTGATGCCCTTCACCAAGCAGTGAGTTTGGCTGCATCCCAGCTTGCTGATGTGTCTTTTCCTCAAGCTGCTTGGGTTTTCTTGGACAAAAGGCCCTTTGGAATGTGCAGGGGCACCTGTAAAAAAGTGAATTTTCTGTTCCCAGGTCTGCAAAGCAGATTCCTGGGTGCTCTTTCTATAGTACCATTCTTCAGGAATGGTAGTGCTGTTTCCCACCCCTAACACCAAGCAGAGCAACAGCTTAAACCAGGAAAACTAAACCTAATGAGAAGGACAAGCTGAAAACCCAACCCAGGTTTAGATGCTGCATAAGACCTGTAGATAATCCCCTGCACAGGCAGGCAGCCATACACTTCCATAGTGCCACCATGCCCTGATCGGGTAATGAGAAGAAGCCAAAAACACTGGCACAGGTTGCTCAAGAAAGCTGTGGCTGACCCCCCCCCTGGGGCCCTGTTCATGACCACATTGGACAGGGCTTGGAGCAACACAGACTAGTAGAAGATGACCTTACCCATGGCAGGGGATTGGAACTGAATGATCTTTGATGTCCCTTCCAACCTAAACCATTCTGCAATTCCATGGAAAGCTTGTCTGCCTTCTCAGAAAAAGGAAGAAGGTATGTTTCCTACCTAGACACAGGAAGCTGAAGATCCATTGAACCACTGATGCTGTCTGAAGTCTTCTCTGCAGTGGCAACGAACGCGGAGCAAACTCGACCTTCATCTTGGGCTCTGCACGCAAGTTTCAGAAGGAGAAGGAAGCAAGTKGCAAATGAAAAGTGCAAAGTTGCCTGTCAATGTTTACCCAGTTTTACGGTAGAAGGGATTGTGCAACAACAGTGGCAGTGGTGACTGCCCACAGCACCATCCCGTACAAGGAGGAGAGGGAGGTGTCACTGACTTTACAATAACRTGACTCACAGTGTTGTTAGATGGTRACMATTCCATGCTTCTATCACCSAAATCTGGGAAGTAAACATCAGTCACGATGCAATCCTGTTATCAAGATCCTGTCACTTTCAAATTTTGCAATATTTGGATGCTGGCAGAGAGAATGAGGCATAAAACCTGTGAGCCAGGTTTTATTTTCCCCCTTTCCCTACAAATCATGCTGTGCACAGCAGGAAGGGACAAGCACTGGTGGGTCACTTTTGTTGGCAGGTAATGTGGTGTGGAGGGGTTTCAGTCTCAGCCAAAGAGGTGGGGAGACAACACAAGTGCATTTTACTGCTGAGCACAGGGTATGAGCAACCTCATTCTTTGGCCAAGACATGGATGGATGAGGCAGATGAGTGCCCATGTGCATCCTTGCAGAGGATATAGGTGTAGAGAAAGGAAATATTGCTCCTGTTTTGCATATCTATGTTCAAGCAGGTGCACAGTCTGAGCCTCTGCCTTGTCATGAGCAAAGAGATGCAATTTACTATGTGGAAAAAAAAATCAGAAATTTTGGGGGAAAAAATCCTCTAAGAACTGACAAGCTACTCAGGTAAACACAGAAATCATCTCCTGGGAGGGCTGGGAAAACCAAAGGTCTCATTGTAACCAGGACACAGAATAATATCATGAACAATGGCCTGATGCACTGTGAAAACACTGGCTATGTACAAAGGCTTCACTCACATGTYTAAGGGGCATTTCAAATCCCCAAGGTCACTTCAGCAAAGAATTATAAGGAAAAAACTAAAAACAATCATTGGGAGTAGCAAATCAGAGATGTTAGCTGAAAAATAATCCCTCCCCTTTGTCATGTTTAGGAAGATGCTGGGCTATGAGGGGTTTACATCTGTTAGACCCTGTTTTCCTGAATCACTGGGACAACAGGGCTCTGGTGAAGCCTCAAGGGATCTTTTCCTAAAGGCATTAATTGCTTTAATTGAGCTAAAACTGGTGTAGATTTCACTCGAATTTCTTCCCATCCTTTGTCTTCCGCTGCAAATATCAGGACCCTGACTGCTTCAAGAAAGCAAAGGAGGTTTTTGTTTCTTTCATCACTGTTACCTGGTCACAGGATGTTTCCTGGTGAGAAACCATCAGTGATTTCCAAAATTCCATGGGGAGATCTTTGGGCCCAGAGTTCCTGGTCTCCTGGTCTCCTGTGCAACACCAGCACCATCAGAGAGGTGGATGGTGGAACCAATAAGGGTTAAATTGATTGTTAGGGAAAATTCCTTCCCCAAAACAGTTGTCAAGCCCTGGTACAAGCTGCCCAGAGCAGTCATGGAGTTCCCATTCCTGGAAGGATTTCACAGACATGTAGATGTGGCACTTGGGTTAGTAGTGGGCTTGGCAGTGCTGGTGGAAGGGCTGGACTCAATGGTCTTAGAGGACTTTTTCAACCTTAACAATTCTGTGACTCTATGAAAAGTCCATGCAAGGACATCTCTGGTCCAGTCATGATGTTTCGAGGTGCTTTTCACTTTTCATGATGTTTCGAGGTTCATCCAGCACTCTTGTCCTTGTTGGAGACCAGCCGTGCCAAGGAACTCTTTTGGTTTTCAATAGAAAACTGTGAAGAGTCACACCTGTGCCTTGGGGACACCCAGACATGTGGGAAGCATTTTCTGCTCCCAGAAATTTCAGGCTATGCCCCAGAGAAGTTGTATTGGTTATTACCAAAACAGCTGYATTGCAGAGAGTCACAAATCTTTGTGGCTTATTATGACAAGGAAAGCTTCATCCTTCAGATTTATGAGCAAGTCAGCTCMTTGGAAGAGCTGGCCAAGGACTTAAGCAAGGCTCAGCTAGGTAATAAATATTTATGTCCTGCTTTGCTGTGCTTATGTCATTTGGTTTTTGTCTTTTYCTTTTCTACTTTCTTAAATCAGGAAAGAAAACTAACTAGTTATGGAGGGTTTTGAAATCTTCTGCTTAAAWAAGAGAGGGATCAGAGATTTCCAGTYAGSAGGAGCTGGAAAGAGGAGCTGGAAAAGATGCATCTCCTGGCTGAGTATAGACAAAAGAGAATCTGTGACTTAGAATCACTGAATCACAAAAAAAAAATAGGTTAGAAAAGATCTCTAAAGGCATGGAGTCCAACCATTCCACCAGCACTGCCCAGCCCACCACTAACCTCTGTCCCCAAGTGCCACATCCACACATCTGTTAAATCCCTCTGGGAATGGGGACTCAACCACTGCCCTGGGAAGCCTTTTCCAGGGCTTGACAACCCTTTTCRGGAAGAATTTTTTCCTAATTTCCCATTTAAACCTGTCCTGGCACAACTTGAGGCCTTTTCCTCTGGTCCTGTCTCTTGTTCYCCTGGTTCCACCCTCCTGTCAGGAAGTTGTAGAGACCAGAAGGTGTCAGTCTCTCCCAGCTTCTTCTTTCCTGTTTTAGGGAAGGGCTGATCTGTGTCTCCAAACTAGCTAACCAGTAGGTGACATGCCCAAACACTGAGCCCTGATCTCTATATCCTACATCCTGATGCTTTGGTCAGTCTTACTTCCTAACATACTCAAGCATTCGCACCATATGGGCCATGATAAAGCTCCAACTATATTCCCCCTGACTCTTCCCTTTTCAGTTATTGATAGTAATTTATTCAATCTCCTATGGTTTACCTTTAGTCTGGGAATATTAAGTTCCTTTGATCCCTCAATAAGTTATCATCTGTAAACCCTTTATCAGTGGCCCTTATGACTCAGTGGAGTAATGTCCCTCTCAGACCACAAGGAGCAGTCCATAAGCCCAGAGTCMTGGAACTGTGGGTTTTTTAAGTCACCAGGCTTTGCAAGTCAGCACRGTGGGACACGCCCATGAGACTTCACAATTTGCATAGGGACACGTGGCAGGGATCCAGGATCAGGGYTGGGAAAGCCTAACACAGAGGATCTGCAGGAAGAAATGCAAGGAACAATGCAGTGGCTCATACAGGATAGCAGGATACTGCAGAGTTGRCAGGAGCTGGTTATGGCTCCCCTTTTATTTACCCTAAAGCCTCTCAGTCATTCATATGTACTCCTAGAGCTAATTTACCCTCCAGTGCACAAAATTATCAGAAGGAAACTGAACATACCATCTTGGTAGTTGCACAGTGGATTCTCTGAGTCCCATTCCTTCCTGACCCATCACTCCTTCAGTAGTAAGTGGACATGCCATGGGAGGTTTCCCCTCCCTCTACCACCCCAAACCAATGTGATACCATTGCATTGAGTTTGGTCTTTGTCCCTCCCCAGCTCTGAGTGAGGGTGTGCAAGAGAAGATGACCTGCATAGTGGGTTTTTTGGTTTGGTTTTTTTTTTTAATGCAAATTCTTTCAAATTTTATCCCCCCTTCTACTKGTTACAAAATCACTTCTGAAATCTGGCTGTATTATGCCATTGATTTTCATTAAAAGAATTTCATGACCTTTAGAGCACTTGAATTACTGGTCAAATTTTCTTTTTATACATTTCAATTATTCTTTTTATGCAGCATTCTGATATAGGTTTGCTTTAACTCCTGTCCCATTTGGCCTTGAAACATTCTCACAACATATATGAATCATAAGGAAAGTTGACAAAGAAAACAAGAACACCTCAAGCAAAACAAGAACACCTCAAGCAGTACCTTGTTCCAGAAGCTGTGCATGATTACAAAATTATTTAAGATGTGAGGCCACTGAAACTCCCCTTTAAGTTGTCACCTGCAATTTTATTGTGTTCTCTTATCGTGGTGATAGATGTTAGGGATGGGAGCAATCCATACAGTGTCATTGGTGCCAGGACATCTCCTGCAAAGCAGAGGGAATGCCTGGGACAGGCAGAGTAAATAGAGCTTTCCTGCATCTAACTGGGGTAGTGTGGACCTGAACACTTTGCTCCGAGGGAGCTGCAAGYGTGGTCCAGCTCTGTCTTTGGAGATGAAGTCTCACCTACATTCAGCCCATGAAGCAGATGCCCAGGGTCCCTCTCTAATGGAGGAGAAAGGTTCCTAAGGAGATGTGGGGCTCCTACCTGACGTTTTCTTCATTTGCATTTTATTCCATCTTTCATTGGTGATCTGTTGGGAGCATTGGATGATCTGCCATCCTCTGACTCTTGTCTGTTATAAGCAAGGAGTTAGGTTCCTACCTTTGAGATGGGTACCACTGTATGAGGTTTTTTTCCCCTAAATAAACCTACCTTCCACTTCAATAAGTGGTCTTGCACTGAGCTTTGCCAGACTGTTCTCACAATGCCATAGTATTATTTCCTAAAGGAATTGGTGTTTACAGGGTGTGGGGGAGAAGGTGTACAGACAACATGTGGTGGGATGTCAGCTGGTGGTCTGAGGAAAGAAGCCAATTCACTTTTGTCACCAGCAGCAAAAAGGTCTGGGCAAGCTCTTATGATATCTGCTCACCTTGTCATTGCCCATCATCTTGCTCTTCATGCCATCACAAAATGCAGGAGAAACTATCCAAAATGTCCCTGGATGGTCTCCAATAGCTTATGTTTGACTGAAAGCTGCCTGGGCTTCATGTGAGGATGACAGGAGAAGGTTYATYAGGTACCTTATTAATCAGCTTCCAMAACATCCCCATTWTCAATTGCACAGGGAATSCTTGGAGCTATTCCTTGCCTCCACACCAGCAGATCCCAGCATGGATAGGACAGAAAACCATTGTGTGGGGCTCTGCTCAAAGTCAGTGATGATTTTGGSCGCTGTGAGATATTGGTCTTGTTCTGATTTGTACCACACCAGAGTGACTTCAGCATTATCACACAATCATAGAATGGTTTGGGTTGGAAGGGACCTTAAAGCTCATTCAGTTCCACCCCCTGCCATGGGCAGGGACACCTTCCACTAGACSAGGTTGCTCCAAACCATGTCCAACACTTCCAGGGATGGATCAGGCACAACTTCTCTGGGCAACCTGTGCCAGTGCCTCACTACCCTCACAGGAAGGAGTTTCTTCCTAATAAACCTTTTGGCAGGATTATGCCCCAAAGTGGGATTGTGCTACAGTCTGATGCTGTATGACACCCATGAACTGAGCCATCCCCAATGTCCTACAATGTGTTATCACACTTAGCCATGCCCTTTTCCCAGAGAAGGCTGGAGAAGGAATTCCTCCTTCCTACCATGGTGGCTGAAATTTAAAAACATAAATATTTTTATTTATTTAACTCCTATAATTTCTCAGAGAGGTTTGCAGTCAGCATTTCAATTCTGCTTATTAGAGGTAATGGATTTTACTTGATGATGCTTTTTCACAGTTGATTCCTGAAAGTGAATGAGCAGCCATGCTTCAAGGCATATGTATATAACCACATATTTCACAGAGACACTAAGCAATTTGTTTAMATTTTGCAGTTTCTGACACCACCCAGGCCTGCATGGTATCTGCTGAGCAGCAAAGTCTCCTGATGCTGCAAAACCTCACTATGCAGTCTTGCCCATAACTTTTATTATAAAGATGATTAGTACATGACTGAGTATTTCCATGTGACATGAGCCCACGACTGCTGCAGATGAGGGACACTCAAAAAAAGGTTCAAAAACCCTTCATGCACATGCCAGTGCCCAGTCCCCAAATGGGTGCAAGGTGCTGTGCAAATTCCTGTGTGATTGCTGAATGCAGAGCTAAGACATGCATTATCTCCAGAATGGGAGCTGTTGCATGGATTTGTACAGGCTTGATCCTCCAGGAACACACTAATGTGACAGTGACAGAATGCCTTGGGCTGCAAGGGACATCAAAGATCATCTTATTCCACTCCCTTGTGATGGCAAGGGATACCTTCCACTAGACCAGGTTGCTCCAAGCCCCATCCAACCTTGAACACTTCCTGAAGTGGCCTTGAACACTTCCAGGCACRAGGCAKCCACAGYTYCTCTGGACCAGCTGGGCCAGSRCCTCACCACCCTCACAGCCAAGAATACCTTTCCAAAACCCCTTCTAACCCTGCCCTCTGGCRGTGTGAASCYATTCCCCTTTGTCCTGTCCCTCCAGGCCCTGGTCCAAAGTKCCTTTCCAGCTCTCCTGGAACCCCTTTAGGCCTGAGAGGGGCTCAAGACTCTCCTTGGAGCCTTCTCTTSTCCAGAGCAGAGGGKCTTCAGCCTTGTGATCATCTTAGTGGCCTCCTCTGGACTCGTTCTAACAGGTCCACCTCCTTCTTCCCTCAAATCTTCCCTGTTATATTAGGAACAATTAATTTCACTAATAGCTCCCACTGCAACAAATCCTGAAACAGCAACATGGATGCCCTTAGAAAGGTTTTCTGAGGAAAGTCCACAAACTTGTGTGGGGCCCCATCAGATCAAGATGGGGTTTGCACTCTCAAAAATCATCATGGCAGCTTTGAGATAAATGAAATAACTGAGAATATTTAAAAAGAAGCACAAAATTGAGATTCACCAGCCAGCAAGCTTGATCCCATTGCGATCTTTTGATTGCATATCTTCCTTGCAGATTTTGGGTCACCATCATAAGGTCATTCCTCTCCAATTTTCCTTGTTCCTGTTTCCACACATACATTAATTTATTTGTAATACTACAGTCCATTCAATACAAAAKCTGTTCACCATTTACCTGCAGTGTGCATGGAAGCACAGAGCTGGGGTTTCAGGATGACTCCACCATCTTTGCTGCTTGAAAATGACCAGGAGGTGATGGTTGAGAGTGACTAAACATGAGCCCAGGTGTGCCCAGATGGGCAAGAGGCCAAGGGTACTTCTCTTATGCCAGCAATGGTGTGGCCAAAAGGGCCCCTGCTGAGGTGCCTMCAGTTGTGGGAACACTTCTGGGGTCTTCACTCCAACAAGGACATGGAAGGGCTGGAACACGTCCAGAGAAGGGAAGGGATCTGGGAAAGGGTCTGCAACATGAGRAGTGGCTGAGGRATCTCAGAGRGCTTAGCCTGGAGAAAAGAAGSCTCAGGGGGAACCTTCTCACTTTYTTCTACTCCTTGAAAGGAGACTGAAGCCAGGTGAGAGTTGGGCTCTGTTCCCAACTAASAAGCAACTGAACAAGAGGAAATGGTACCAAGTTGCACCAGGGGAGGTTTAGATTGGATAGTCTTCATTATCAGAGTTGTCAAGCCCTAGTACAAAGTGCACAAGGCAGTGGTGGAGTCCCCATCCCTCGAGGGATTTAAAAGCCATGTAGATGTGGCATTTGGGTGGTGCAGCGATGGCCTTGGCAGTGCTGGCAGAGTGGTTGGACTCAGTGATCTTAGGGGACTTTTCCAATCTCAGTGATTCTGTGACCTATTTCAAAACTCAGCCTAGGCAGAGATTAGCACATCTGTTGTCGATGCACAGGAGCACACCACATACTTACAAAGGTGATACATAGTACACTTATGTTCCAGAACACTAAGGCTTGGGYTCCAATTTAGGAAATACTGAGGAGTTTCCTAACTCTTTAATTGTAATCTTCACTTTTAATTGCACTGGATGTAATTATAGGATGTAATTATAGCAGGAATTGTATATATATGGAAGACAAAGCAATGCCTGTGTATAGGCGCCTCTATTTGATATTTACTTTCTTTCTGAAGGTGTCTCTTTGAACCATCCATCCCCAGCAGTGTCTGCTCCATTCCATCCATAAAATGAATTTCCACTAATTGCCTATAGGTAAGAAGGAAATTAAGCCRTTCAAGGCAAAGACAAGTGAAGTTAAAAACCAAACACAGCTCAGAATCCTCAGGGCCTAAGACTCAACAAGGGGATGGAAAGCATTGTAGTAGAGAAACAATCCCCACAGGGATAATCCTGCCTTTCACTGCACTCCTGGCAGCTGCAGYCATTGATGAACTCTGATTGCTTTTTCTCTTTGTAATTCAGTGTTTGGGTGTGTGGATTTCACTGGTTTTRTTGGAGTTCTGCTCCCAGTGGGAATTCTGGCAGTGCAGCAAGGCTGACAAAGACCAGAAGGCTTCAGCTGTGGATGTGATTTGGATGCAAATGGACTTCATTGGCATCAGGGAATAAAGAGGCAGGGAAGAATGGAGGGATTGAGGGAGTGATGGAGGGACAGTGGAACAATGGGATTGGAGGGATGAAGGAATAGAGATATAGAGAGATGGAGGGATGAATGGAAAATGGAGGTATGGAATCATGGGGAAATGAAGGGATGGAAAAACAGAGGGAGGAATGGAGAAAGGGAGGGACAGAGGGACTGATGGCAGGATGAAGAAACAGAAGGATGGAGAGGTGTAAGTAGGAAGGATTGGAGGGCTGGCATGACAGGGAGAAGGTGAAGGCAAGGCTAGAAAGGAGGGTGGAATTTGGGGCTGTGAATTCACCCTGGGAATCAGATTCCAGAGGGAGCCGTCAACAGGAGATRGCTGGGGGTGTTTTTGTGCAGCTGCACAAGGGGCAAAAGGAAAGAATAAAATGTGTGTTTGTGTGTGTACGTGCGCATGTATGGCTGCACATACATGTGCATACAGATGAGTAGTTCACATATGTGTACACATGAAGAAAGTATAGGTATGTGGGTGCATGGGTGCATCTGCTCATGCGTTCACATGCATGTATGCAGCATGTGCACAATTGTGAGACTGGATGTGTGTGCATGGGTGTATGCATACAGGCATTTGTTGTGCATGCAAATGTGCAAATGCAGCATGTGCATGTTTGCGTGGACAGACATGTCTAGTTAACTCGGTTTGAGACAATGTTTTCAGAGAGAAATGTTACGGGATAAATGTTTCCTCTGCAGTCAAAAAGTTTGATAATTTTCCCCACCAATACGAAACAGCTGTTTGGGCGAATGTGAAGAGAAAAATAGTTTATTAACAAAACAAGGTGCCCACAGGACACAGATTAAAAAAAAAAAATGAGTAACTGTTGGATATTTAAAAGGCCAGGAACGCATGCCACCCCCTTCCCCCACAGCCACTTGGCACGTGGTAGGGAGAAAGATGGCACAGCTCTTGTCCCAGGGAAAAAAGAAACAAAAGAAAAGTCCACATGGCCACTTGGGCAGCAGTGGAAACCTGGTGGTAGTCCTCTCCTCACTGAATGAAACAGAGGGCTTGGTGTGCTTTTCTGTTGCCGGCTTGGCTTCTCCGGAGTCTGGGAGACGGAGTGGTGCCCGTGGCTTGTCCCCACAAGCCCTGTCAGCTGGTTGGCAGTTGCCTCCCGGTTCTCAGACCGAAGCCCCACCGAATTGCTCCAGAAGAAAATCACAGGAGCCACGGAAGGGGTGGCAGTCCAGGGAGAGCTGTTTGCCCAAGCTCACAAACCCAAGCTAGCTAAGCAGCAACAATGTAACTCCACTGCACACAGTGAGCTGAACTCTCACAGCATCCAGCAGAGCTCCCAACACTCAGCACCCACAGCACCCCGGCTTTTAACTGCCCGTGCTGCCTTCCCAGCTGCTCTTGCCCCTTCTTCTGGGTCTGATTTAAAGGCACAAGCACATTTTGGGCATACAAGCAGACGGAATATAGGAATTGAGTGTTATCATAAAATTAACCCAAGACACTAGTTGTGTGTGTTCATATGTGTGTGCATGTTCATACTTATGTCTGCGTGCATGTATGTGCTTGCACATGTGAATGCAAGCGTGCATACCATTGTGCATGCATGAGCACAGGGGTGCATTTTCACGGTTGTTCATGTGCACATTTGTGCATGTGTGTACAGGTTTGGGTGTACATGTATGTGTTTGAATGTGCATGCATGGGCAGTCATGTATGTGTACACACAAGTGTGCACATCTGTGTTACAAATGTCAATGTGCACTGCATTTGCATGAGAACCTGCACATGTGAATGTGAATTGTGTATTTGTGCATGTCCATGTATCTGTGTGCAAATGTGTTTGTGTGTGAGTTCTCATGTGTGTGCATGTGCACAAATGCTCAGGCAGGTGTGTGCACGCAGGCAGGTGTGTGCATGCAGCTGTGTCTTGCATGCGTGTTTGCATTCCCATGCATGAATGTGCAGGTGTGAGTGTGCACCCCTTTGTGTGAATGTGCTTATGCACATATGTGTGCAAGTGTGTGTGACTATGCAGATGTACGTGCACACACAAACATGTGCATTTCTCATGTATGCGCACAGGTATGTGTGACTACACATGCATGTGTATGCACACATGGATGTTTTGCACATAGGTATGTGGGTATGTGACCAAGCATGCAGGTGATGCCTGAAAAAGGCCTAGAAANCAGGTGTGTGCACGCAGGCAGGTGTGTGCATGCAGCTGTGTCTTGCATGCGTGTTTGCATTCCCATGCATGAATGTGCAGGTGTGAGTGTGCACCCCTTTGTGTGAATGTGCTTATGCACATATGTGTGCAAGTGTGTGTGACTATGCAGATGTACGTGCACACACAAACATGTGCATTTCTCATGTATGCGCACAGGTATGTGTGACTACACATGCATGTGTATGCACACATGGGTGTTTTGCACATAGGTACGTGGGTGTATGACCAAGCATGCAGGTGATGCCTGAAAAAGGCCTAGAAACACTCTAGACCGGTGTCTATAGAGCAGGTATTTGTTTATTGTAGCGCTGGTGCAGTGCTGGAGGTGAGGGGGATTTCTCCTCCTGCCTTCGCTTCAAATTAGCACATATTTATACAGTAAGCATGGTGTAACATTACCATTGTCACTAGGCCCCCCATACATCTACCACTATATATAGGCACGGAAATATGTGATATCACAGTTTTACAAATGTGCCTGTGTCATCCTCAATTCGGTGGTCGTGGGGGTCTCCCTCTAATGAAATGCCACCATCTTCATCATAGTGGACTTTTCACCTTTGTCATCAGGGCATGCGCAGTTGTGATGTTCATGGTTTTTTCTAGCCCTTCAAGTCTTCATTTTCTATTATTTTGCTGACTATCCTGTGCCTCTGCCAAGTTCTCATTAGTGCTCTCTGCTGTTCCTTGTTATAGCATCTACCTGTCTACTTTCTTCAGAACGTTTTCTGATTTATGCTCCTTGGTGATTTTTATTTGTTTATGTACTAATCCAGCTGGTTGGATTACATCCAGCTGATACACATTGTATGTTGCTAATACCCTACATAAAAACTTATAACAATATATGAAAAGGCTATTATTGATAATATATTGAAAGCTATTACACTGTATATTGATAATATTAAAAAAAAGTTTATAGAAAGTTTTCAATCATAGGCCTCATAAGCACCTTGTCACTTTGACATAAACCATGGGTATCACAGGTATGTCTCCACATAAATGTATACAACTTGCCCATGTGTGTGCAGCTGTGTGACCATGCATGTGTGTGCACACACAGGAGAGGAGTGTGTTAGGTTTGCATGTGAGAGAGCCCAATCTGAGTTTTGTTTATGCCTCCACATGTGTTATGTGCTGGGAGCTCTGTCCCTTGGGAGGTTTTGCCTGCAGCCAGTCATGGCACAGACATCATCCCCTACTCTCTGTGCTCTGCCCCCCTTGCTGGTGTGTCAGATGCTCAGATGCCCGGGAAAAAAACGCGCGGGAAACCACGCTGTAAGAGGGCGAGGCATATAAAACCAGCTAACTGCGACACAAGGGGGCCATTTTCCTTTTGAGTTCCTGGAGGGAGCAGGGACCCGCCTGGAGGGTCACCT
The DNA here is from genome assembly GCF_030028575.1 of Malurus melanocephalus. Lineage (NCBI taxonomy): Eukaryota > Metazoa > Chordata > Aves > Passeriformes > Maluridae > Malurus > Malurus melanocephalus. The sequence goes on along the minus strand of NW_026623442.1, from coordinate 1,273,937 downwards.
TGGCCTTCCCCGCTCCCTCGCTTTTCCTTTTCTTTTCTCCTTGTGGTGCTGCCTTCCCAGTTCGCACCTATCCTGCCTGTGTGCTCTGTTTTGCCACTTCCCGAGGCAGCTCGACCCTGCAACAGCCTCATGTTTGATGTCTTCTCGACGGCGTGGGTCCCGCAGCAGCCAGCCTGTCCACAGCCGTGTGTCCGGCAGTGCCCACAGCCCCACCCTGTCCACAGCCGTGTGTCCGGCAGTGGCTGCAGCCGCCGCAGCTACCCACGAGTGTGCCCGTAGCCACGGCAATGTGTTCTCCGCCGACGGGAGTGTCACGATCCGCTGGAATTGAAGCGGAGGTCGTGATAGGTTCTTTTTGGAATCTCAGAGTGCAAAAGAAAACGAGAAGGCAAATGTATATGCTTCAAATAATCAGAGACAATTTATTTGGGTATTTTGCGATAGAAGAGGGTGTGTGTGTGACAGAGAGAGAGAGAGAAAGAGAGAGAAAGAGAGAGAGAGGGGGAGAGAGAGAGAGAGAGAGAGAGAGAGAGAGAGAGAGAGAGAGGGGTCATATAGCTACCAGCTGAGGAGGTCTTCCAAGGTCCCACGATGGTGGTCAGTCAGTTGGTAGGGAGATCTCAACGGGGTCTTCTCGGAGGAGACTTTTTATAGTCTTTTTCAAAGCTAGTGGCTGCAGGCCAGGAGGGGATTGCGAAGCATGGGAAGCCGGCCAGGCGATGGCGAAAGAATGTCTATTGTTAAGGTGTGCAGCATGAGCAGCGGCCTGCACCGTTCTCCTCAGGAACGGTGCGATCATCCATAGCTCACATCCATTGTTCTCAGCAGCCTAGGAGCTGGAAACTTGGCAGTCCTTCCACCTTGACCTGGCTCAGACTCCTTTGAGCAAAAGCCCCCTTTCTCCCGCCTTGGGGTTTAGTCAATAATCGCGAGACAGTCCAGGGTCTTCCATACGGTCTCTTACAGGGAGGGACACGCAGCTGCTCCTGTCTGGAAATTGTGCCCAGCCCGTCTTGGGAGCCGCACAGGCTCCTCGCAGCTCACAGCACACACACTCCTTCAGCCGAGCTGACGCCGACGGGGCGCCCGGGTACAGCGGTAAAAATCTGTCTGCTGTTCTGTCTCTCTCCGTTTCTCTTTTTCCCTCTTTGTTCCCCTTTCTATTCCCCCGTGGTAAGAAGTGGTAGGAACACTTACCCTTCTTTATCAATAAACAGTTCTCAGATATAATATTGCTGCGTTTCTGCTTTATTTTTTGTCCGAGAAATCTATGAAAAGAATCCTTCTCGACTCCCTCCTTTCACAGCAGGACGGGACAGCATGTCTGGCACATGTGTGTGCAGGCGTGTGTGTGTCCAGGTGTGTACCAAGTATGCAGCTCTGTGCGCACATGGGCTACATGAGCGTGTCACACACACGCCACGTATGTGTGTGCAGCTGTGCAGTTCTGTAGCAGTGCAAGTGTGCACACACATGCATGCCTCAGATGTGTATTTTGCAGGTGTCTTTGACCCCGCACGTCAAGTGAATGCGCGCATAGCCGCCTTCTACATGTGTGTGCAGGTCGGCGACCAAGCATGCGTGTGCACACAGATATTGGTGTGTTTCACATGTGTTTGCTCATGTGTGTTGCAGGTGTGTCACACTCGTGTACGTGCCCCGCTCGTGTGCCCGCCTAAGTCCCGCCCCTGCGTCCGCTCCTGTGCCCGCCCACGGCTGCGGGGCGGAGCGCGGGCTCGGTGCGATCGCGGTGCGGCGCTCAGGGCGCGGAGCGGTCGCTCCCGGCGCGGGGCCGCCATGGCGTGGCCCTGCATCACCCGCGCCTGCTGCATCGCCCGCTTCTGGAACCAGCTGGACAAGGCGGACATCGCCGTCCCCCTCGTTTTCACCAAATACTCGGAGGCCACCGAGCATCCCTCCGCCCCCGCTCCCCCCCCGCGCCCCGCGGCCCCCATCGAGACCCAGCCCGGCGGCGAGGCGGCGGCGGGAGGCGCAGGGGGTGAGCCGGCTCCCGGTCCCGCCCGGCCCGGCCCGGCCCCTCACGCCTCTCCCCCGGTCGACTCGGTCATGCGGCATGACTACAAGCCCTGGAAGGTGCAGCGGCCGGAGCCGAGCTGCAAGCCCAAGAGCGAGTACCAGCCCTCGGACACTCCCTTTGAGAAGGAGACGCAGTACCAGAAAGATTTCCGTGCCTGGCCCATCCCCAAGCGGGGCGACCATCCCTGGATCCCCAAACCGGGACCTTCCCCCGTTCTGGCCCTGGATCGCTCTTCCCCGGAGAAATCGGCTCAGGAGAAGCGGCGGAAGGTGCACATCAGTGCCGAAAAGAAGGAGGAAGACCCCGAGGTGGAGGATGAGCATCCCAAAACAGTGCGGGCCTGGGATGGGAGAGAGAAGGGTCGGAAGAAGGCGGAGGAGGCGGGCGGGCAGCCGGCGGAGCCGAGCAGGGGCCGGGCGGCCGCCGATGCTCTCAATAGGCAGATTAAGGAGGAGGTAGCGGCGGGGGTCAGCTCGTCCTACAGGTGAGACATTCCCTCCTCCCCCCGTCCCCCGCCGCCTCCATCTAGATCCCCAAGCTGCTGTCTGGGGGGGATGTGTCCTTAAAATTCCCCATCTCTCTGGGGATCGATGATGGGGTAGTAGCTATTGTGCAGGTAGTGAATGGATGGACGCTGTCGGGTGGGTTGGCAGCAGGTTTGAGTGTCATTGTGTTTCCCCCCATCCACCGCATCCCAAAATTCAGAGACACCCACTAATTTGGATTTCCACAGGGTTAATTTGTGGGGTCACCTCTGTGGGATGTGCAAGTCACCTCCGGTCCTTTCCAAGCACATCCCTGGCTGTCATGCTGCAGACAACCCTAAAGACCAGCATGCTGACCGCATCCCAGGGGACCCATGCATTAGTGGGGTGCCCCACACGCAGCAGCATCCCAGGAAGCATCCCGGGCTGGCCACCCYCAAGACAAAGCATCCCAGGGATGCGCCAGGACGAGGGACACGCATCCTAGGCCGCTTGGGTGGGGCAGCCTTCGGATGCTGCCATGTTTTAACACAGCGCAGCCAGGGATGACACATCCTTCTGCTCCCCACCACCACCTCCCCCACCAACTAGAAATGGATGCCCTTATTTCACCTCAGCAATAGACCTTGTTTGGGATTTGGAGCGTGAAACTCCTTGCAGAAAGCTGCTGTTGTTGTTTCTCTCCGGGTGAAGGGATTGGATGTGTTGGGAATGCTAAACAAAAGTGATGGGGTGGTTGCCCTGCGTGTACGTTTGCAAGGAGGGTTTTGCTGCCGTTGTGTTTTCCAGTGCTTTCTTTGGCAGAACCCACCGCTGCCGAGACCAGGGTGGAGATGGCAGAGAGCAGAGCTGGRGGTTGTGGTGACAAAAGTGTGATTGCAGTCTTTTTGCTTTTCCCTGTAGCTGTGTGAATGCTGAGGTGTTTATGCCTTTGAGTGATTAATTTTCCTCCTTGGGGAGATTTAGAGGTGACACCTGGCCATCAAACAGGTAATACATTCATGTAGATTTAAGATTAAGCTGGGACTTGACTCTTCTGTCCTACTGGTAGCTGTGTGGCACAGCAAAGCTGACAGCCCTCTGCCTCCTCCCTGAGTGGGAAATGGTTCAAGCAGTGAGATCTTGATTTTTGCTGTCCTTTGGCATCAGCCCTAGCTCTCACTGGGTGATGCTGGAGGCTGAGGTGCATCCAGGTCTGACAGTGGTGCTTGGCTGACATACAAGAAAATGGCCAGGGATTTTCAGGGGCTTTGTTTTGCAGGGGTGGGAACTGTGGGAAAGGGGTTTCCAGGRGTGACACAGCCCTTAAATCTGCTGTGATCTGAGACTCAGCTTTTTGTCTGCTCACCTTTCAATGTCTGAGCTCGTGCTGGGGATGGCAGGGCTAAAGCAGAAAGCTCTCCTGGAACTGGAAAACTGATCTGTTGCTTCTTTTCCACTGCTACAAAGGGTAAATAGGCTTATTTGCGTATTTAAATGCAGATTGCTCACCTTCCTATCCCTCCAGTTAGCTCCAGCAAATTCCTAAGGCACGGGGCTGGGATTCCTCCTCAAGGAAAGGTGTTGGAATTAGCTGGGATGTTAAACCTGAGAAGAATTGGAAGGATTCAGCTCTGTGTTGCTTGCTGGCTTTCACAATACTCTTGGGATTTCTCTTTCTATTTGGGAAAGTCGTCTTCCACTTCCATGTTTTTCTTGCTTGCCACATATCGCAGAAGTGTTTGCTCTGACACTCAGCCCTGGAACATAAGCGCCTCTTCATTAATGCCTAAGAGATGTTTTGGCTAATTGTTCTTRTTTTCTATTCAAATTAGGCTTCTTCTAAGTGTTGTTTATTGTTTGGGTTCTTTCTAAAATATAAATTCTCCAAATCCATGCTACTGCTAAGAACCTGGCTGCTGCCCTACTGGGTGGGTATCTCCAAGGATGGAGACTCTAYRGGCTGTTGGGGTAACCTTGTGGGCTACCCAGCAGTCAATTACCTCCTAAAAACCTCTGGCTAGAGAGGAGCAAGGATGGCACACATGGGGCTTTTCTTCCTTGTGTATGGATGAAGGCTCACCAGCAGCAGAGTAGGAGGAAGATGTTCTTACAGTCTTTGCCACTGCTGCAAATCAGTGTAATGTGATGCTTCAAGGCTGGGAAACAATTCCTTGGTGAAACCAAAGAGCAGACCAACAATAGTTTTTAAGTTTGYGGTGTCCAGCTGGGATAACTTCCATGTGAATAATACTGAGAACGTGGTATAAAGTAAGCAACTAGCCCAAGGTCGTGGGCGAAGTCCATACTAAAGGGAAGAATTCCCTTTTTTAACCTCTGTATGCTAAGACACATGAATATTGCAGAGACCAYGTGCCTGTGACCTCTTTCCAGGTCTGCCCAGAGGTACAGAGCAGAGGTGTTGCCTGGTGGTGATGTCCATGGAAGATGGAGGCTCCTCCCAGCCAGAGGGATGCATGATTTGTTTGCATTAACATTTGAGCCAGGAGCTGTCAGTGAGGCCAGAGTGGCAGGACTCTGGRTGTCTGCCAGAAACTGCCTATGCACAGAATAAATCGGATTTATTTCCAATATTTCTAGTACGGCTTTGTCTATTCATAGTATTTACATTATATTTTTGTATGTATATATTTATTAACTATTCACTTACACATGGAATTTGTTTATGTACTTATTCCCACTGCTGTCACTGTGTGTGACTTGGTGTGACACAGGTTCCTGCAATGAGGGGTTTCTTGCCTCAGTTTCTGTCTCCAGCACATGTGCTGCCCAAGTTTACAGGTAACCAAGGCAGATTACATCTCCTTCACCCCCGCCTCTTCTCTCTATTCCTGCTTCTCAGGGTGGCCTGTGGACCCTGAGGGACTAAGGACCAGGGAATCCTTCAGTCAGATCAGTGACTAGCCCCTTGGAAGGGTGCTGCTGGTGGATGGAGCTGTTTCTTGTTCAGTTCTCTGATGTCCCCTAGGAAGATGTGGTGGCATCACTGAGGGCTTTATCTATATTGGGCACAGAGGTGGCCCCAGTACTGGAGTACTTGAGAGGGAATTTCTCCCCCTGAACTTCTTGAAGGGATGGGCAGAGCACTTCTCCCTGCTCTGGAGGAGGATGGAGTGGACTGGACTTGACCCTGGGAGTTTGGAACCAGAGAGAGCAGGCAACAAAAYGTGCAGACAGTGGCATTTGCTGGTGGATGTGGAACAATTAGAAGCACATTTGGCAAAAATGAAAGAAGAAATGAATGAATACTTTGCATTTTTATTTGGAAATTATGGAAAAATGCCACAGTTAGGTATTTCTTGGGTGTTTCTTCTTCATTGTCTTCATCTTCTTTAGTCTTCGTCTTCATCTTGCATTCTGCTTCTTTGGTTACCTTTATTCCCTGGAGAAAAAATACGCAAAAGGGAAAGGAACCACTTCACCCCCTTTGTAAGGTGTAAAAATGAGTACTAAGGCAATGAATTTCCCCCTGAGAAGTAATATTGCAAAACCAGATTTTTTTTAACAAACCTATTATTTTTTCCCTCCCATCAACTTCCTTTTCTAGCAGAGGAAACAAAACAAAGGCTTCGGTGAGAAATTTGGACTGCCTCATTAGTAGTATTAAAGAATTGTCTGTTGCTAATGTTCTGTCATTCATCTCAAAACCTAGAGGTACTAAAGATGTGGAACAAATGAGAATTTGTAGCACCTATAGAGATTAATGAGTCAGGACTGGAGATTTGCTGTGTGGTTTYCAGACATACAGAGGAGATAATTTAGGGAGGGATGTCCACACAGGAAGGCTGGACYGAGATACACATGGGCAGGAAATTCATACTCTCCTTTATTCTGGAGACAGGCTGGGAGAGCTGGGGTTGTTCAGACTGGAAAAGAGAAGGTTCTGGAGAGACCTTAGAGCTCCTGCCAGCAGGGGAATGGAACAAGATGAGCTTTAAGGTCCCTTTCAACCCAAGCCATTTYGTGTTTCTGTGATTTTGTCTAACCTATTCTTGAGTATTAAGATTGCTTATGCTGTGAGATGGGAAATTTTCCATTGCCTTCTGAAATTTCTGATCAGATCCATGGACTATGTCCGTACTAGTAAATTAAAGAGTCCCAGGACATGTTCCTGGGTTTGGAAACATGATCATGTACATTCCAGTTCTTGGAATTGTCCCTTGCCCCCTTCTCAGACTCAGTTTGGTAGCACCCACTCCCAAGCCAAGAACTTATCCCTACAAGCGGTTTGTGTGCAACCACCTTGGATTTAGAGATTAAAGAGGTTTAGTTGCATGAGTGAGGGCTGTCCCAGACTCCACTGCCTGAGCACATTTCTGGGCACATACCATTCCTCAGTTGTTTCAGCTATGAGAGTGTTTATTAAGGTAACTGTGTAGGCATATGATCGAATTCTCTTCTCAGGTGAAAGGGAAGGGGCAGAATGTTTTCTTCTGTCCAGAAAAGGCTGTTCAGAGAGGTGTTTGGCGGCTTTGGCTATGGTTGAGCTCAGTCACAGGGTCGTGTTTAACAGCAGCAGGAGACACAAAGTCTGCTGATACCACAGGGGGCCAAATGTATGAGAAACGAATGAATAATGGCCCTGGTGTTTACTGAGATGCAAAGAGCATGGAGATGGGGATGCAGGCAGAGAGCTATTCTGCCRTGCTTTWGATCTCCTCTGGATGTAGTCCATCRGCTGAGAAAGACTGGTGGTGTCTCCAGGTTTGGGACACTTGGTGGTAGGAGTCTCCAAGTTGCAGTATGTCCCAATGTATTCCCTGCCATCAGTTTAAGGTGGACAATGTTCAGCCCCAAAAGCCAACTGGGAGCTGCTTAACAGTGTAGGCAAGACTGAATTTTGCTGCTTTGGCTGTGTGCAAGCTGGAGCTGATCTGTGCATGCCTTAGGATGGGGTGGAGCAGGAGGAAAAGGTGGAGGTGGCATTCAGGTGGTGGATCAAACATGCTTGAGCAATTTTTCCTCTGCTCCTGCTCAGCTGGGTCWTCTCAGAGGGACCTTTAGGCACATGGGGCTGGATGGGACCCTCTGAACCTTGAAGTCCAATTCTCTGGTTTATTGTTTGGTATTTATGAGTAACACCCAARGCTCTGTCTCAGAAATGCAGAGTTTTTAGTTGCAAGATGCCAGCAGGAAGGTTGTGCATCTTGGTCTCTGATRATTTGCAACTAATTTCCAGTCTGGGTCAATGGATAGGTTGTAGTTTGCTGTGTTATTTGGTTTATTTCTCTCTTTTTTTTATTGTTGTTTTACTGGGATACTTAATGACGTTTTCCTAACCAAATGTCACTGCTCAGTATCCACTGTTTGGCTCTGTAGCTAGGAAGTAAAAATTTTTACTTCCTGGTATCAACCTTTTCTCTCGAGCCCTGTTTCTAAAACAGATATTCAGACTTCTGTCCTTTGGAGATGAGGTCCCCATTTCTRCCCAGACTCATGAGTCATGTTTGTGGGCATCACGGATTCATTMTGAATCCCTCATTTACTCTTTGATRACAAGGATGCCCATGTTGTTCTTCKTARGCAGTCACATCCCATAGGAAARAAARTCCACCAAGCCTAGAATTAMCTATTAMATTTCATTCCATTTTGAACATGGCAGTCAGGGTCAATCCCTTCCTTCCTTCCTTCTGTTGTTCCCCCGATCCTCTTACACATTGGTGCTAGCTACTACATTGTGTCATTAGGAGGTCTCACCAGTGTTGCCCTACTTTTTTTGTGCCAAAATCAACCTTAAAAATGTTAAACACTGCTAACCTCCTTCCGGGCTGCAGCACCGCCTTCCAACACTCTTTGTAATTTCCCTTGCCTGGTTTCCCGTTGTGCTGATGTTCATGTTTGCTGGCTTAATTAATAATTTCCCACATGGCCCTGGATAAAATGCTTTGCTGAAGCCAAATAGAATTTTGCATTTCTTTTGTCTGTTTAGTCAGTTATCATGTCAAAGAACATGTTAAACATCTCTTCTCCTCCCCTTCTGCACTGTTCCATGTCTGGTGAGAATGCCATCTTCTTTGGGATGCAGGAGCTGATGCTGTAGAGAAAATCCCACTTTTACTTGACGGCTTCAAGCCACTGCTGTAATACAAAGAGTAAATAAAGAGGAGAGGGATCAGTTAATTTAGATTACGCATCTTTTCTTTTTCAAATAAATCACAAAGAGCTGTTGTAAATATCTTGTATCACATTTAGAGCATGACCTTCRCTTTTCCTGTCTCCTACCAGCTGAACAAGCCCTCGCTTTCTATGTCCTTCTGCACTCAGTCTTGCATCAATCTCACTGTTCTGTGCTCTGATCTGAATGTGTGTATAYATATTTGTAGATACATATTCATATGGTGTCTTCAGCTAAGCCTTGTCCCATCAGGGCAAGAACATGGTTGCTCTTCTGCTACCACAGTCCACGCCAGCCAGGAAGGAAAGGACCATTTTAGGGAAGCTTTATAAGACTGAAATTTTATTACTCTTAATGTATAACTCAGTATTCTGGATATTCTTCCAATGTCCTTTACATATTTTAAAAAATTAAATATTATTTATTTTTGTAGATTAATATATTTTATATAATAATATTTTATGTATTATGTTTTTATCTATTTATATCTATTTTTATATATTATAAGAAGACTATACACACAAAATGGCCTGTTCACCAAGCTACTCCTTTAGCCTCTAACTCATTTCTCCTCCCCAAATCCAGCATTATGAGTGTTCTATAGCAAACACATTTTGCTTTCTATTAATAACTGCTTTATTTCCCAAAGACCTGTCCAAAACTGAAATTGTAGTCACATCCATTTTGATTGTGTAGCTCCATCCTGCTGATGCTCAGCAGGAAGATGAAAGGACTCTCAGTATCCTGCAAACTCTTTTGCAGCCTGAGCAATACTTTTGCACCAGTGCAGCAGAGCAGACTATCAGTGAAGTTCCTAAAACTAGGGAGGGAGTTAGATGTCAAGGTCTGATTATTCCAATGTGCTGGCTTTGTGGTCACCAGCATGCTGGATTGCATATCAGGACTTTGAACACATTTTGTGCTCTTGTTAATTGGATGTAAATGGATGTGCAGAATATCTGAGACAAGGGAAGAAAGGTGGGATTGGAGGCTGTCCATGCAAGATCCTATGAAGGTATGAACTTGCCATGGCTGGATGATAACCCCCAGCCAGGTACCCTGTGCATCCAGGGGATGAAGGCACCGGTCTCAGCCAMGCAGCAGAGCTTGTCACAGTGTCAGTCAGTAGCTATGGCAGCTCACACAGAGGATTCCCAGAGAGGGATGTGTCGGCAACCAGCCCAGGTTGCTGGAAGCAGGACACAAAGAAAACCATTCCCCTTTGGGGAATTGGGATGGGTTTTGGCAGTGTCATCATGCGGAGAGCAGGGAAGGTGGTGTTCAAAGTTGATGTGAATGAGCCTCGCTTGATGGGTAAAAGCTTCTGGCAGGATAGCAGCACAGGAACAAAGCTCGGAACATGCTGGATCACAGAAATAACAGAATGGTTTGGGTGGGAAGGGRTCTTTAAACTCATTCASTTYAATCCCATGCCATGGGCRGGGACACCTTCCACTAGACTRGTTTGCTCCAAGCCCTGTCCAACCTGGCCTTGARGACTTCCARGGATGGGGCAGCCACAACTTCYTTTAARGGGAGAGGTGAACTCCTGGTGCCTCGTAGAAATTCTCCCATGGCTCTGTGTAGCCCTTGAGGCTGAAGGGTATACAGCATTTTKCTGGTGTGAACTCTAGGATGACACATGGCAGGTTGTTTCAGCCACTGACTGGCTGTAACATCTCCAGAAAGCCAGCCAGCCTTCAGAGACACTAAGGTCCGTTGCTTGATCCTGACCCCAGAGCATGGGCTGAATTGAATGTGTTCTTGAGATTCTCCCCATTTACCAATACTCCCCTTCTTTCTTGTTCTAAGAACCACATAATATCATGACATGCCTATCCCTGTACATGGAGGATTTTCATCCTCCCAAGAGAGATTCTCTTTTATGATTCTTTTTGTCTTCCTGGCTGCTCTGAGAATTGGAAACCCTCAGAAAACACAGACAACACATCTGTTGTCTTAGAGGATGGTTTTCTGGTTGGATTTCAGCTGGTACTTCCAGTCACTGAAGTCTTGGCAGTATTTTGGTAAAGTGTTTGTAAAGCCCAGCTCCTGGAGTTAAATGGTTTGGGGAAGCCCTCAGCTTCCTCTAGAACAAGGTCTTGCAGAGTGGTGCAATGTCCAAAGCTGGCAGTGAACAACTGAAAGATATTTCTTTAAACTCAACACACTGTGGTTGTGAGTTGTAGCCAGGTGTGTCTGTGCAGCCCTTCCTRTCTTTGGTCTTTCAGTGGGTCTTAATGTCTAGTGGTCCATCAGTGGTGACTTACATACCATCTTTTTCACACCCTCTTGGTGGGAAGAGGTGCTCCAAGGAGTTAGTGCTGGGGTCTAGTGACCAGCTTTTGGACTACATCACACYGATGTTTGGTATGGAAATTTGGTGGGAAGTCAAACTGGATGATTGTGTGAAATTTATGCTTTCATGTCAAACTTAGGACATGATGCAAAATCGGAGGAAACAGAGGTTTGTCTTGTAGTTATGGCCTGGGAAGGGTGAAGTCTGAAGRTGCTGCACTGCTGTACCCCACTTTCATACCCTCATTGCTTTAACAAGGGGAGCTGTAAGCACTGGAATAGAGGCTGTATTTTGTTTTAAGGTCTAAAAACACTTGCAAACGATTCTGATTTAACCTGTTCACCAGTGTGAATTTCAGCAGACACTGCATTCCAGCCCATGTGAGTATTGGTGGGTGCTAGACCAGAGTCTGGCAGTGTCCAGGGCCCTTGGTATAGAAAATGCAGGAATGTGCAATGCAGAAGGGGAAATGAGGGGAATCATCATGACCCCAACTGCTGTGCACACTCTGTCTCTCTCCACTGTGTGAAGACAACCCTTGGGAAGCTGCACAGGTGCTGGAGGTGTGTTCAGGCTTCCACAGGAACTAATGATCAAGGATATTCTGCTTGGGAAAYATGATGAGAAATTTATGTATAATGTTCGGTATAAGATCCTGTGGAAGGAGAAGACATTTATTTACAAAATACATAAATAACTAGATTTTCCCTCYTTTTTCCTTTGATTTTATTCATTTACACCCACCCTGCAGGTAGAGAGATGTCCATGTTCAGGTGAACTGACAAGGATCACTGGTCAAAAGCCTGAGGGACAGCAGCTCTTGAGTTCTCATATTACTCCTWGGGTTTTTCTCAGCTGATGACTACAATCTCAGTTTTGGACAGGTCTTTGGGCAGGTCACTTAGGGGTTATTTTTCTCAGATTCATCCTCGATAGCCCATCAATAGAACACTTTGATGTTGAACACTTCCAGGGATGAAGCAGMCCCAGYTGCTCTGGGCAGCTTGTGCCAGGGCCATGCAAGGAAGAATTTTTTCCCAATATCCCATCTAACCYTGCCCTCTGGCAGTGGGAAGCCATTACYCCTTTTCCTGTCCCTCCAGGGCCTTGTCCAAAGTCACTCTCCATCTTTTTTTGGAGCCTGTTTAGGTATAGGATGCCTTAAATATCCCATAAGCAATTTAAATTTGCAGCACTATGTTCCTCCTGTAATTCTGATACCTTATTAGGTAAGAGATTTATAAGGGCAGAATGTGGCATTAGGATCCTGCCATTTGAGGGCCTGTCAAGAGCCATATTTCATCCATGTAATCTCATGCTGAGTTCTTCACTTACATTTGGCTAAATAATTTTGCATGGAATTCAAAGAGATCCTGACATATTTGAGAAATAGCTTGAAACAAAGAAGTGGTGGTTTAGGAGACATGAGGGCAGGGAATGACACAGAGGTAGGGACCAGCAGCGGTGCTGGTGCAGATGGGAGCAGCTGGTGCAGGAGCARTTCTGCAGGGAATCACAAATCACATGTCAGTAATGTTACTTCATTGTAAGAAACAATAAATTAACAACTAAAGCACTCCAAAAATAAAAACTTCTGGGCAGGTAAGGTACTGAGATATATGCACTGGATGTGGCATCTTTCCACATTAGTCAAGACTCAGACAAATTTTTTTGTTCATATTTTGGTTTTGTGGACTAGAGAAAATTCTGAGGACACCCATTAGAGAAGCCAGGAGTGCAGTAGATATGGTCGCTGCAGTAGATATGGAAAGCATGGAATGGTTTTGGAAGGGAGAAATTGATTACTGTCTTTGCATCTATGAAATGTAACAGTTGGTTAGGATGCTCAAAYCCGTTGTTGTCATAGCCAAGAGGAGCAAAACTTGAATGTCAAAAGTTAAAAATGTATTAAGTGCTTTGCTGGGAAAGTCTGAGGAATATTGTGCATCTCTGGAGATGCTGGAAGGATATCTCCACAGTCCCTCTCTGTGAATCTAAGAGAAAAAAGGTCATTAGCACTCATTCTCTGCATTGATTTTTTTGTCTGCAGTGACCTTGGTGCTGCTGGCTTTTCTTTATGCTCCCCAKGGCACAGTTTGGATTAAGCAATTAGGTTTTAATAAAAGCTGCCTGGGTGTATGCGTGGTGACATTTGATTTATATTAACTTGGTGGCTTCTGCTGACCATCAATCACTGCCCTCTCTCTTCTCTGCCATGTTCTCAGTCCTTTATCCTATGCTGGGAGTCTTACCCCATCTTGGACCTTGTGTACTTTTGCAACCAAGACCAGATAACCTTTTAGTGGGTTCACAGCCTCCTCACATTCATGRTGACTTGAAATCAAAAGCATCATCGCTTGACAGCAGAGCTTAATGTGGGACCACTGAACCTGTCCTGCCTGGCTGGAAAGCACCTTGTGTTTGGAAAGTGTGTGGATGTGGCACTTGGGGTCACGGGTTAGTGGTGGCCGTGGCAGTGCTGGGTTAATGRTTGGACTTGATGATCATAGAGTTATTTTCCAATAGAAATGATTCTATGATTCTGTGAATTAAGAGCAGGCTTCATGTGATTATTGCAGAGATCAATGGAAAACATCCTGTTATTCAGGTCTGGATCAAGATTTGATCAAACAGAGCAGAGTASAGCCAAGAGTGACCCCATTTAACTGCTCTAGCAGAGGAAACCCAATGTGACAGCTTCCGAGCAATCGTTTCCCCCATGCTCCTTTGAGATGATTTTTCTCTTGGCTAGCCACRTTAGTTCGGGTTTTTTGCAATGCAAAATTGAATTATTACTTAAAATAAACATTTCATAGACTGCTGCGGAAGGTGAATAATTTATGGGAGGGGAAGGAGTGCATTTTCTGAGCCTTTCTGCTCTGTCAGTTGCAATAAATATCAATCTAAGTGTGTRTTTAAAGCTTGCACATTCTGCCTGGGAGACAAAAGCTCTGTCTTTTTCCTTCATCTCTTCTCTCAATTAAGAACCTGCTTAATACACTTGTCCCTAGCATGTTTTATTTCTCAATTAAGCTTAGAACAACTCCAAAGGAGGAAGTATTTGCAGATCACCTCATYTTCAAATGAGACAAATTATTTWTCCAGCAGATACAAATGGCTTGCAGAGCCTGTAAATRTTTGCTGTGTGCACAAAAGGGCRTTGTAAYGACAAATCCTCCTAGTTCTTCRCAGAAGACTTAMGAAAGTGATAWTTTTAATTTTTAGTCCCTAAATTTRCTGCATGRGAGCCTTATTTWCTTTGGAAAAGGGATTGCTGTGCACATTTTTGTGTGCTGGMAGCTGGGTTTGTCAGGTAGGTCTGGRGYRGRTGATGCTTGCAGAGAGCATCCARTGGATGAATATTTTTATTCAGTTCTATGCTAATGATATCTTTCTTGAGAAGTGGATTTCCATGATCCAGACATATTTTTAAGGCTATTTACAGCCTCATTACAATGGCACCATCCTTTAGACCAAGTGTCTTTGGCCACATKAGCATCAGTCTAGCACTGTCTCAAAGCAAGTAGTCCATTTGCAGCCTCGTCCAGATGTTTCATGCTGGGCCTGGAGGTACCAAAAGACTCCAGGACATCAGATCCCTGGGAGGTAACATCCCATCAGCTCCCCAGATATGTCAATGGAAGATGCTCCCTGAAATGGGAATATTCTCTGATTCTCTTTGAGTGTTTCTGGGGTTTTGTTCCAGCCTGGTCAGTTCTCCAGGCTTTCTTTGCTGCACACAGCATTTTTAGACCCCTCTATGCTGGCACAGGCAGCTGTGCACATAGCCTGGGATTTTCCTTCTCATGAGATGTGTCTCCCTTCTATTTTTGGTGTGCTCTGGATGATGCTTTTGATGGAGCACAATGAGGGCSCTCTGAATATGAGCACCTTTGGTATAAAAACACCGCAAATTTGGTCTGAGCTTTGCGTTCAGAGCTTTTCAGAGCTTTACCCTCCTTGTGAACACTGGAGGAGCCCTTGAAAGCAACCAATTAATTATAAAACAACCATCATCCAGAACATGCTTTCTCACAATTTTCCATAYAAATCTTTCCTACAGTCCTCCTTACCCTTTTTTATTTCACTGTGACAGCTTTGTTGTGGACAGTGTGGTACCTGCAGAGACCACTGGTTGCTTTGTTCATATCAATCCTTGTTTTTGATTAGAAGGACATTTCACAATAGAGCCATCTGTTCCAGTGCCTTCTGCTGTCTCTTTCCCAGACTCCCCTGAGACAGCTTTGATGGTCCCAATATTTGTTACTATGGGACTAATCSAGTTGTTAGGGAGCTGGAGTCAGTGAGTCATCCCCATTACAACATTATTGATGCTTAAGTGATCCTGGTGGTGTCCCAAGCTTGAGGTGGAAAAATGCAGAGCATTTTCTCATTTCCWGCAATTCATCAAACTTTTGTGCCTCCCCCTGGCAGGGATAGCTTCTAAAGAAAGATGGGTTAACTAGAAGTGGAATGAATTRAGTAGTACACCGTTAAAAGTGATAAACTTTAATGTGATAATCTAAATCACCTTTCTTTCAGTTTAAACCTCTCCTGCCTTGTCCTAGACTTTCATGYTGCTTTTAGAACARCCTTCCTCACWGCACCCAGGGTAATTTCAGTGGAATAATCCACATTTCATCTCAAGTAATTCCACATATGTTATGCAAACCCGGCGCTTTATTGTCGAAAAACCCATTTTATAACTGGATTTTGCAGCCTATGCAATAATTTAAGGGTGAAGATGGGAGAGGAAATCCAACTCAGCCTTTCTCTTAGCTCACTAATCCTTTATCTTAAGATCTTTGCTCAAGCCTCAGCTCTCTTCTTTCATCGACTTAGTTCACACCCAGATCTGTTGTGGTTTTTCCAGTTAAAAGTAATTTCAGCCTCTTAATTTCAACTACAGAAACATTTAAGGGGGGCATTACGCAGGAAGGCATAAATTGACAAGCAGAATTCAGCCTGCTGTCAAAGCCAGTGACTAGCTTGTCACTTTTGAATACTAAAAATACTTTAGATTCATTATATATATAAATTCTTTCAAAGGAATAGGACAAGCTGAAATACAAACACACGCACACACACATAGGCATGGCAGAGGCAGGTGATTGGACCAAATGTAGGTTAATCYGCATTCATCCACATCTGTATTGCATTATTCAAGGCTGTGTTGCTGTCACACYGACTATGTTGTGTGTAGCATGTCTTGCTGTCCCTGACTTGTGTTACACACTTGGGACATGGCTGGAAATGTGGAAATGTAGTTCATCAAACTGCAGAAATGTTTGCTGTGGAATATTCATCATGTTGGATCTGGTACCCCAGCAGATGTCTTCAAGGGTTTTCTGCCAGAGTAATTCTTGCAAAAAATATTTGTACCAATATTTTTATTATTACRTATTTTATAGTATATGTAAAAAATATGTATGTTATTAGTACTAATAATTTTAAATTTATTTTATTTGTATTTATCCCTATAAACCATGACCCAATCTGATCAAGCTGATCTAATTAAAACTATCCCTTCTCATTTTAGGGAAGGTGAACTAGACGATCTTTCCCTTCCAACCCAAACTATTCCATGATTCTATGATTTTAARCCYCTGTGCAGTGGGAATGCCACTAGAAGATGTGCYTTGAGGATGGATAAAGCATGATGGGTTTGAATTCTCTTTCCACTTCCAAGAATAAGATATTATGCGTCCAAAGCATATATAAATACAAGAGGTTTGGATTCTATGTCTGTATTTTACTTTATACATTGAAGTGGGACAAAATTGGGTGTCTTTGGAGCCTAAGCATGTGTGTGTGCTTTGCTCTCACAGGTACTTTTGTCTTGGAGGCACTGACCTTTTGAAGCATAAGATCACTTAGGTAATACCTGTTTTTTTAACAGCCCCAGGTTCAGTGATCTAACAGAAAACAAGAGGTTATCCTGGTTGCTTGGTCTCTAAGCTGAGCTGCAGGCTTGTCTATCCTGTAGGCATCCATTGGCACGAGAGCAATTAGATCTCTGACCTCAGATCATTATCTCCCTCAGCTCTGCAGGGTCACTGAAGGTGGAGGTGGTGATAATGCCAGGAGACTGCAGAGCTAGACAATAAATTTACCTGCCATGAGCAGTATGGATAGAAGAAATACGTAGTATTCAAAATTTCTTTGCATTGGACTTTTACCAATAGGTCCCTGCTCCAGCCCAGTGCAAGGAAAAAAATTACTAAGCCAAGGTTCTGGGGTGACCTTAGAGCCTCTTTTGTATTTAAAGGGGCTCCAAGAGAGACGGAGAGGGACTTTGGACAAGGAGTGTAGGATGAGGGGCAATGGCTTCCCACTGACAGAAGGCAGGGTTAGGTGGGATATTGGGAAGAAATTCTTATCTTGTGAGGGTGATGAGACCCTGGCACAGGTGGCTCAGAGAAYCTGGGTTTGCTCCATGCCTGGAAATCAAGGCCAGGCTGGGCAGGGCTTGGAGCAACCTGGTCTTGTGGAAGGTGTCCCTGCCCATGGCAGGGGGTTGGAACAAGAAGATCACTGATGTCCCTTGTAACCCAAACCATTCTGCAATTCTGTGATATTCTGGGTACTAAATTTTCCTTGGGATTTGGTTTACTGCTTCTTTACTTTGCATTGTTCCTCAATGTCTCCTCCATAAATGTTCATGGGGATCCCTATCCATACCCTCCCTTTTCCTAGCATTTGCCTTGTTGCCACCTTGGACATGTAAACTTTTTGAAACCAGGTGATTAGCTCTTCTGTGAAAGCCTACACTGGAATTGCTTTCATGTATTAACTGAAACTCAGACTGTGACTAACTAATTTCTTAACTTTCCATGTGTACAGTTAAATTTTAAGGCACCTGCCCAATCAGCATTTATAGGATATTGAGATACAGTCATATAGTAGCAGTGAGGAGCAAACAATATTGCACAAATCATCAATGGAGTGGCAAAACAATATAGCTGCTATTTTTGTTTTCACCATCTTCCTCCTTTACCCACTTTACTGCTGAATCTACTTCTACTCCCATGTGAGCAATTACACTCTTATGCAGACTAGAAATGAAACCAAGGAGTAACACTAAGAAAGAAGGGAAGTAATGATTCCTTGCAGGGAGCAGCGAAATACAGCAAGTCGAGTTAATATTGCTATGACAGAAGAGCTATTTCTTTTCAACCAGTGATGTCCTGACCTTTCTCCAGGGCGACCCATCCTTCTGTTTCTATGATTTGGATGATAACTGAAGAAATTCAGACAAAATCTTACTTGTGATCCCCAGCACTATCCATCTCCATCTTCTGTGTCAGGGGCAAACATTGCAGTTCCCATGCAGTGGACTGCAGTATCATGTCTTGGAGAAGAGCCAGGATTTAGGAAACAAGARCTGGCAATGAGCTCAAGTAGCTTCACAGCAGAACTCCCCAGAAAGTGGGCAGGAGGGTTTTCCCCAGCACTATGAGAGTAAATGGGTTTAATGAACTCCCCTCTCAGCAGTGTGAGTGGACACTGGCACAACTTTCCCAGAGAAGCTGTAGCTGTCCCATCCCTSWAAGTGTTCAAGGCCATASTGKGTGGGRCTTGGGGCAACTTGGTATAGTGGAAGGTGTCCCTGTCCATGGCAGGGCAACTGGAGTGACATAAGTTTTAAGGTCTTTTCAACCACTGAATTTGGACCAGAGCTGTTGTCAGTCGTGCAGGTCAGTGAGNAATTTGGACCAGAGCTGTTGTCAGTCGTGCAGGTCAGTGAGATGCACTTGTCCTTCTTCTCCTTGGGCTGTAGCTCTTCAATTCTTTAACCAACCATCTGTCCTGTCTTTGCCGGAGGGTGATGTCTTTGGCTTCTCTCCCCATCCTGCTGCTGGATCTCTGACAAGGGCTGATCCCACTATGAGCTTGTGAAATGCAATKGCATCATTTGACCTAAAAAGCTTCATTTTCCCAAGTGTTCACTAGCACATCTTGCTGCACAAGATTCTTCTCTTACAAGTCACTTTGAGCTTTCACATGTAGCTTTTGCAGTATGAAGCTCTGATTCAGGAAGTAGTTTATTGCCCGTATTGACTTCTACAGAGCAGCTAAGGGCCACTGTGCGTGTGATGAAGTTTTTTGCTTAACTGAAATAATGCATTTTTAGTTCATCTGCAATTTATGTCTTCWGACACTTCAAATGAGGTGCTGAAAACATCTCTCTGCCAAGAATACCACTAGAACCAAAAGCTCATGAAGCCATCAGATGAGGGTTGTCCAGCCTTGGCACAGGCTGCYCAGGGCAGTGGYASAGTCCCMRTTCCYGGAGGGATTTAACAGACACRTGGATATGGCAGTGCTGGGGACTCCATGGTCTTTGAGGGCTTTTMYATTCTAAAAGATTCAGTGATTCATTGTGCCCTTTTGCTTGGGGATGAGCAGAGGCAGGCAGCTGCCAGTTTCTCTGCACCCCACTGGATATTTGAATGAGTTCATTTTATTCACCATAAATTGCATTAAAAAAATCTTTGCACTTAGAGAGGAGAAGGATTTCCAACAMTGTGTTGWCTTTGCAATTTCTTYGACATTTTCTAACATGAAGGTTTCYTCTCAAGSGTTTTTWTCCTTGGGACYTTARTGGAKGAGCCTACTTAATTCACATGTCCATATTTCTGTGCAGCTGTGKGTGTTGTCTTGCAAAGAGAGTTAAATATATGTTCTTTGGTCCTTTGGCAGACTCTCAAAAGAGCACTTTGGCTCTCCTCATGCTGTTCAGGTTCCTGCAGCCCATCCGCATCCACGTGTGGCAACACTTTTCCCAATCCTACAGCACTCTGTCAATAAGGATGCTGTTGTGCCRGAGCATCCATGTATCCAGCATGTTGTGCTGTTGTGCTGTGAACTGCTTTGTTTAAATGTGTGGCAAATTTTACAATCTTCTGCTCTATTGGAGGACAGCGGCACTGAGATGCTGCTCCGAGACCCCCTGGAGAACAGACATACAGGCTATTAAATGGGATGTTGGCAAGAATTTCGGCCTGATCCTGACCCATTTTGCAGGGGTGAACATGACATTTACAGATGGGTCATTTCTGCAAGCAAGCTSAGGCTGTGATCACCCTGGGAGCTTTTCCAGCAGACTGCTTGGACTGTCTTCCTTGGTGACACCAATGTCATGTTCACCATCTGTGCAGGCTYGAGCCTGTATGGAGACAGCATGAAAGCTTCTATATGGAATGGCCAATAAGTCCCTCCTTTAGCAGGACCCATAAGCTTATAATACAAAAGGAAATTCAGAGTGGTATAAACTGGCARATTTCCACAGGGTTGCAATTTATGCCAGGAGTTCTCAGTATTGTTTGGTTTAACCTTTTGCCAGATGTCCAGATACATCTTTTCCCGGTTTCTGGGATTTCTGCTGCRGATTTCTCAGTGTTGTTCTCCCCATGCTGTTCTTCCCTTTGGTGGGTGTTTAGCTGCCAGGAAGTTGGGATGGCTTTGGACTCCTGGGCTGTTGTGGATGCTGGTGGATATCTTTATCAGGCTCAGACTATGCTCTCCCTGGGAGCTCAGGGAATTGGGTGCAGGCTGAAGGCTGGAGAGCAGATCTAAGGTGAAGGTAGCAGTGGAAAGACGGAAACAATCCTGGGGATGCTGGTGTTTACCCTGAGGTCCACAAAGTTGACTTGTGTGACAAAGCTGCCTAGGTGTGCCCCTTAGTCTGAGCATGGGGGTTTGTCTCACCCTTTCCCATCATACAAGCACATCTGCACACAGCTGTGCTGTTACTCTTGAGTTAACTCACCCACAACCATGTATCTCACTCWGCTTGTTGGCCCTCCACAGTGCTCCCCATCACTTTCAGTTYTGTTTTTGTGATGTTTT
The DNA here is from genome assembly GCF_030028575.1 of Malurus melanocephalus. Classification (NCBI taxonomy): domain Eukaryota; kingdom Metazoa; phylum Chordata; class Aves; order Passeriformes; family Maluridae; genus Malurus; species Malurus melanocephalus. Next base: position 1,253,148 of record NW_026623442.1, on the reverse strand, counting down.
AGTTATGRCAGCCTGCACAATCATTCTTCCACYYTGAAATCCCATGTTCCATGGTCSTTGGGCAATGCAGTATCCATGATTTGGGGGCTCTTGATTCAAGCAGCTTTTATAAATGGTTCCACTCTGCCAAATGACTTGGTTTCATCCTTTTCAGTACACTGATTGTCTTGCTCATAACCTCCTTCAGCTCGTGCTAAGGTCACCTTCCTGAAGGCTCAGCATTTTCCTCCTCTTTCATGCTAGTGCTGTGTTTAATGGGCCCTAACCAGGTATGTTGAGAGCTACTGGTCCCTCCCTATCCTGCTCACATTTCACTCTGCTGTCCATTGTCCAAGTTTCCAATTAATTCATTAATATATTTCCCATTCTTTTAGTCTTTGTACACAGTTGTCTCATCCAAACTGACTTGCTCTGTGTACATGCATTTATTTATATATATGTGTGTGCATATGTGCATGTCTTAGAGGTTGATTATTAATGTTTGGGGAAAAARTTATCTTGGGTACTAGGAGCCTCTTTATACCATTATCAGTCTCAYTGCAGTCTTACAATAAATTACTGTGTACAAGACAATACCACAGGCATTAGAGGATAAAGCTGTCATTAAGCATCCATGAAGGAGTTGGAGATGGGTACTGGATGCAGCAGGCAGTGACAGGGGTATTCTTAGACTTGCAGTGGCAAATTTGAATGTTATCAAGAGCATTGAAAACAGAAGTTGGTTGGAACTGACATTTTAATTAAAGGAAGCTGGGGTGAAAAAGAGGTTTAATGGCTGAATCACAGAATCACAGACTGGTTTGGGTTGGAAGGGACCTTAAAGATCAKCCACCTCCCACCTTCCATTAGACCAGGTTGCTCCAAGCTCCATCTAGCTTGGCCTTGAACACTTCCAGGGACAGGGCAGCCACCACTGCTCTCTTGGTAACCAGTGCCAGGGCCTCACCACCCTCACAGCCAAGGATTCCTTCCCAATATCCCATCTAACCCTGCCCTCTGGCAGTGGAAAGCCATTCCCCTGTCCTGTCACTCCAGGCCCTTTTCTGAAGTCCCTCTCCAGCTCTCTTGGAGCCCCTTTAGGCACTGGAAAGGGCTCTAAGATCTCCCCAGAGCCTTCTCCAGGTGAAAATTCTCAGCTCTCCCAGCTTGTCTCCAGAGCAGAAGGGTTGCAGAGGGGTTCCAGCCCTTGGAGCATCTCCACGGCCTTCTCTAAACTTGTTCCAGCAACTCCAGTGTCTTGGGGTACAGGGGACATGTTGTGTTGCAGTGAAATTTCAGGCTGTCAGCAGCAGCAAGGAATCWCTCTGGCCCAGAATTTTAGGCTTATTTTTCTGGGAGACAAGAACACATTGTGCTGTTCACTTCTGCATGAGGGACCTCGGCATGGGGCAGCATTCCTCGGTATGGGTTAGGAATCAGGTTTGGGCTCGTGCAGAGCRCTAACTATTGATCAGGCTTGTCTTTAAAATTAGATGTGTTTGCAGGAGGATGCACCTGTTTATGTTGAGTCCAAATGTGTTTCTTTTTGTTCACGTTAGGAAAGAGAGCAGCTTTAGGATCAAAACACGAGCCTGCTCCTCATCTGAGTAATCCTTTTGGAGCAGAATTTGCCTGGAGTCCGTGTAGTCCAGTATCTTTGKCCAGTCACAGCCAGGACCAGACAACCAGAGGGAAGTTGGAGGAGATTTCTAAATCATGGAATAACTCTTGTTTTGGCCCATGGTTTTTAGGGAGTAGTTACAAGATGAAGACAACTCTGAATAATCTCAATATCCATTTAAATAGCCATGACTTAATTAAATCTCATTATATACTGAAGTTCAGTGTYCTCCTTTGGCATTGAGTTCAACCAGCCATTATTATGGATTTTGGGTTTCCCGCTATTTCATTTCACCCAACATCTCTTTTCCKGCTTCAAGAACTGGAAAATATTTAAGAGCAAGTGATACTGTATTCCAGAAAGGCAGAATAATTTGAAAATCCCAGACTCAAATGTTTGGTGCAAGTGTTACCTTTTTTTCATTGCTGTTTTGTTCAGAGAAACAAAAAAAAAGAGACATCCTAAAGAGATTTCTTAAAGATTCTCTCAAAGAGAAATCTGTTAAAGAGAAATCTGATGTTCTGAAATAACCTTTGTGAAGCACAAAACTGAAAAGGAAAATTACATTTTCATTTTAGAGCTAAATAAATGTTTCAGGCCTAACATTTTTAAAGTATGGGGTTTTTTTCCTGTGAAAAATCTGAATATTTTTCTTTGTTTCATCTAGATGTACTTTTCCAGATGAACCAACCCTCTGTTCTCATCAGCTCTGTAGATGGATAAACTCTCTTTAACCTCACTGGGAGCTTTTCCTGTTGAAATTTGCTTGCGAGAGGTCATCTGATGCTTCATATAATCCTTTTCACTGAGTTTTATTTTGAGTTCCATTTTTTTTTCAGCWCTGGGTTCCTTGTTGATTCTAATTATTCTTTGTAAGGCTGGGACAGAACTAGGCAGAAAATTAGGAGACATGTAATTTGCTGCTATTTCAGTTTAACCCTCCATTTCATGGCAAGAGGAAAGTTCCTAAAACTTTCCTCAGCAAAATCTAGAGCAAAGAAAATCCCTTAGATAAAGAATTTCAGAGCTGGWCTAAGCTGTGTCTGTTGGTTACATCCAGACTGGAGCTGGTCTGTGGTTCATCCTTGCTGCCTGAACAAAGTTTTAAGTGAACTGTAAGACCGACCTCTTTTAGGATAGGTTCTTGCATGTTCCTTCAATATTTAGAGAGCTAATTTGGTCTGTAGAATTCTGCAAAGATCCAGACCTGGTTTTCTGAAAATAAGGGGAAAGTAACATTTTCAGGGCTTGTTTCAGATTGCAGAAGGAATTTGTAATTTTTCAGTGCCTTCCCCACAAATTTGCCTTGGAATGTTAAACAATAATGAGGGAACTCTCAGAATAACACCTTTCTCCAAACCAGCATAAGTTTTAGTGTTACAGGAGCAACCGATGTGGTACCTTAGAGTACAGATATTTTTACTATTCCCAGAATGAAAAAAAAATATTAATTCTTAAAACTGTTAATTTTCTTCTCACTTCTTAGCTGCCTATTTAAGTATTTAAATGTATAACACAACATCTCTGAGTGACATGAATATCYTGGAGAATCAGGCCAGTTTCAGATCACAGAATCACAGAATGGTTTAGGTTGGAAAGAATCTTAAAGATCATCCAGTTCCAGCCCCTTGCCATAGGCAGGGACACCTTCCACTMGACCAGGTTGCTCCAAGCCCTGTCCAACCTCATCCTGAACACTTCCAGGAATGGGGCATTGCACAGGAAGTACAGTGTGACTGCCTTAACAGAGTGTAGTGTGCCATGAATTGTTTGGACAACATGAGGTCATGGTGACACCGAGCAGTATCAGACAGACATTTGATTGAGAATCACCAGATCTGGAMGGGGGATTTAGATCACCATCCTGAGACATCCCCTTCATCCCTACAAGCAAGCCCTACAGAGATGCAGACCCCAAGTAGCGCAGCTGCCTCCTCATTCGTAGTTTGCATTAGGAGTTCCCTGTGCCTGACACAAACATGGTGATGCAGGTTGCAAAGTTGGCACACTCTTGGCTGCAATTCTGGCCCGTTGTAACTAATGCTTTTCCAGGCAATTACTGTGTTGGATTCAGGAGCTGGCATTTCCAAGGGCACTTTCAACAGGTTGTTTTCCCTTACTCATCTGTGGTGGAGATGGAGAGACTTAGGAATTAACCATGTTGAGTTTCTGGGTACTAATGCAATCAGAAGAGAATAGCCTGTGCCTATTTTAGTAACATTTAAAGTTTATGTGTTTCCTGAATCATAAATAGCCTCTGAAACCAGCCTGTTGCACCAGCAGTAGCTGTAGTGAATGGTCAGAGATTCTCTTTTCCTTCTGCTGTCTCTGCATGCTCTGGATGGGAGATTTGGAGAACTGGACACACTGGGTGTTTCAGTGGTCTAGTGGGAAGTGTCCCTGCCATGGCAGCGCAGTTGGAACAACAAGAGCTTTAAGGTCCCTTTCAACTCAAACCAGTCTGAGTCTGTGAACGTGGTCACAATGGGGAGTAGCTGGTCCATCCCARGTGTGGTGGAACTCCATGTGAACATGGTCCATGCTTTCTCTGAAGGTACCAACTGTAGAGTTATAGTTGATGTTAAATCATGGACATTTGCCTGAAAAGGATKCTGAATATAACCACGGAATCMCAGAATGGTTGGGGTCRTAAAGAACCTTTAAAGGTCATCTTACTCCAATATCCCTACCATGGGCGAGGATRTCTTCCACTAGACCAGGTTGCTTCAAGCCCTATTCAACCTGGTCTTGCATTCTTTCAGGGATGGGGCAGCCACAGCTTCTCTGGGCAACCTGTTATTTCTAGATGTGCATTGAATCCATGTGACATACTGGTATTTAAAATTTCTTTGTGGTATTTCTAGATGAATAGCCTTCTGTCCTCCATTTTCCGAGGTTGTGGCTAAGCTATTCCAGAGCTGGTGGACACAGTGCATCAGTGTGCAATCACCTAAGAATGGCTGTTGGTCTGTCGTTTGCCTGCAAAGGCTCATCTTGAGAGACATAAAGTAGTCAAGGGTCAAGTCCAATCACCAAGAGCAGTGGAGCTGAAAACTCACAGAATTGTTACGTCTTCATTAAGACCAGCAAAGCAAGGATGGAGACGAGCAGTCTCATTGTTCACAGTCAGATGAGACTGATTGTGGCATTAACAGCCCAGGTCTGTTGCAGAAATGCACTCCCTGACAGCCCACAGGGAGTTMAAGGCTTTTCTGTGTCTCTTCTGCAGACATCACAGGGACTTCAGGGAAAAGCCTGTCACTTCTTGCATGTTTATRTTTGCATAATACAGCTGCTAATGAGATTGCCAGGCACTATGGTAACAAATATAGTCACACTGCTTCAGACCACACTTCTGTACAAACTAGCATTTTATAAGCAGCAAAATTAATAAATCCACCTTTAAAATCCAGTCCCCATATCCACAATACAACAGCCTCCATCCTTCATCTCTGGTTCTGTAGATGCAAGCTGTGCTTGATTTTGCTGGTTGATTGGTGATCCGTGGGGACTGGTTTTCCAGCTGAGAATTCCAGTCCTGAGAATGAGTGAGAAATACAAATTTTGTCTCTTTCCTCAGCTGAAGAACACTCTTTGGATGTTCCCCACGAGTTCATTTGCTGATTTTGAGGAAAGGTATTGTGATTTTGAGGAAAGGTATTGTGATTTTCACCTTTGACATTTCTACTTCCGCTACAACAGAAAATAGCTAAGACACTTTGAAGTTGCTGGGAAAGGAGCTGGAGGGATAGACATATATTAGCAGAGAGAATTAGTCCACCATTTTATTTATTTCTTTATTTCCATATATTGAAAATATGTTGTCTATTAGGAGCAAAATTGGATCCTAGGAACAAACCTCTTATCTTCTGAGGAGTTTAGGATGAATTTTGAGTTTGTCATCTGTTTTGGTTKGAGACATTTTAAAGGAGAACGCTCTGGAATGAGTTACCTCCTGTTATAGGTTCAAACAATTCTTTCTACCAATAAGTAACGTGTGAGCAGATAACTGAAAAAATAACAGTTTGCTAACAGGCATAACAGAAACAGGTAAAAATAATAGTAAATAACTGCTGGATACAAAATTGCTAAATCTCATGGTTTCCCCAAGAACAAAAAGAGACCTGAGAATGCCTGGGACACACACACACACACACACTCACACACACATGCACACTCACACACCCACAAGGTGGCTGGGCTGGGACAACTCACAGCCATCTGTCCTCGGTCAGGACAACAGATGACCTTTTGCAGCCTGGCATCCCTGCCTAAGCATCCTCTGATGATGTGCATCCTCTGATCCATACTTAAGCTTTCCTGATCCACTGGACTCAGTCCAGCTGCTATCTTCATAGAAATGAAAGCTGAATATCTCCATTCCCATTTGTCAAATTTGGTTGAAGCTGATTAAGATGTTCGGAAGTATTACGGGAAGGGATTGACTGGCAACCCTCTTACACRGAGTTTATTTCTCTAGTGTTGGGAGTTAAGTTTTCTTGTTTTTTTCTTTAGGGAATTTTCCTCTCATTTGTTGTCACAGAGATGGTGAATGGACGTTTATTTGAAAAAGATGTAGCCAGGGCCGTGGCATACCATTGGAATGGTTCTGGGAGAGGGGGAGAAGCAATATGGTGTTTGCCAGTTTCTTAACTGGGGGTTGGTTGGTTCAGTCTTTTCCTGGATTGGAGGACAGATGGTGGTGGGTTTTGGTGCTGGACTTCTGCCCAAGGGAATTCCTGCTACTGCTGAGCCTTTCTTGCCATTTCTCCTTGCTGTTGATGGGCCACTGCTCGCAGAAGCAACCACTGGACTGGGACTTTTCAACACCCACCATTGCTGGGAGAGAGACTCTGAACATCTGAGTGGGTGCCTAAGGGGAARAGCGGGCTCACACCTCCTCCCTGTCTGCGGGGGCAGCACCTCCCAGCTCCTTACTGGAACCTTGGCTGCTGCCATTGCCAGGACACCCTCGGGATACCTGAGAGCCAGGGGAAACCCAAACACCTCCCTCTCTCCAGCTGCTTTCCCTCCCTGAAGCTGCCATTGCCAAGGACACCCTCGGGATACCTGAGAGCCAGGGGAAAACTGGAACACCTCCTTCTCTCCACCTGCTTTCTCTCCCTGAAGCTGCCATTGCCAGGGGAGGCTCAGCTCGCTGCCATCGCCCTCTGAGGCCCCTGAACCCACAGAGCCCCCTCCAGCTGTGAGCAAAACTGCACCAAAGGGAAAAACTGCACCAAATGGGCAGAAAAATGCTCTTCCTGGGGGGGTTTCCGTTTTGTTGTTGTTGCTGTTGTTTGTTTATATGTGTATATATATATATTCTAGTAAAGAACTGATATTCTTTTTCCCATATCTTTGCCTGAAAGCCCTATAATTTCAAAGTTATAATAGTAAGGAGGGAGGAAGTTAATATTTTCCATTCCAGGAAGGTTCCCACCTTCTTTGGCAGACCTGTCTTTTAAACCAGAATACCTAGTAATCCAGGCAGAAAATGCGTAATACAGCCCAAAAGTGGTTAAGTGGAACAGGCTAGAGGAGCAGGGTCTGCAACTTAAGAGGTCCCAATGCCTCAGAAATTCTGAAATTTAAACAAGAGCTTGGAGCAACCTGGTCTWRTGGAARGTGTCTCTGCCCATKGAAAGGGGTTGGAAYGAGATGAGCTTTAAGRTCTTGGTCAACTCAAACCATTCTGCAATTTTTTTATTTCCAAGGAAAATTCACCATTTTGCAGAGGGCTTGTATCRGCACTGAAAGGATAGATCCTGGCTTGCATTGGAATTTTAGGGATCTAAACACTGCCTTGATCTATGTCTGAGCACAACTACCATAAAGTAGCAATGCTTTTAGGGTATCTCCTTCCCCATTCTCAGGCGCATGGTGACTTTTAGAGAGATATTGGAATGGTTTGCTTCAAACCTGGAAGATTGTTGGTGTTGTATTGGGAAGGACTACAAAATGAAGAGGAGGCTGTGGATGGGAACCAGCAGACACTGATCCACACTTTCAACTGTGTTTGGGGCTTTTTCTTCCAAAAGTTGCAGCTCTATTCAAAAGAAATGAAAGATGGTGTTATTTTTTTCCCTGTAATTCAAGCATCCACTATCAGTTAATAAAGAGAAGCCATAGCTCACAATATGCTTGATAAACTCTGCATTTCCTCCTCTGCTTACTTCTAAGAACCAGTTTACTTCTAAGACAGTTTTATGTTAGTTAGCTATCTGTTGGTCTTAATTTTTTATGTGGTATTATGGAATTAACAAAACTGTTCTGCCTAATTTGGTGCAGTATAGGTGGAATCATATAATCCTCTMTGTACAGGCATGGCTAAGGTGTGTCCAGGACTGGCTGATTTTAACAGACCACATTTCATTTGAATTTGAATGTATGAATTTTGAATTTGAATGTATTTGTCAATACGTTTTAGATTAGGTACAAAATGAGCTGTTGRGAGCCTGTTTCTATGTAAACCTGACTGGATGGAGGCAAAATCCTTTCCACATAGACTTGGTTGAGCAATGCAGGATTCCATTCCCATGTTATCATTGTTGTGTTGCTTTAATTCCTGAAACCTTTTCCTTTTTGATCTTCAGAAATGAGTTCAGACCGTGGATAGACGTCAAGCCCGTGAARGCGATAAAAGCAAAGCCCCAGTACAAGCCACCAGATGAGAAAATCACCCATGAAACCAGTTACAGCGCTCAGTTCAAAGGGGAAACCAGTAGGCCTTCTCCAGCTGATAACAAATACCTGGAACGCAGAAGGATACGCACTCTCTACAGTGAACCCTACAGAGAACCTCTGAAGGTGAGAAACGGAGCASAAGGGACCCRGGGCCATCATTGCTCCTGGTGGGAYRTAYCCARYATAGTAARGCTGGGCTGAACACTGCCTGCTGTCACTCCTGTTACGTGGAATCCTCGTTCTGACCAGCAGGTGCATCTCAGGATCCACCTTGGAGWTGGTTTATAAAAGGCTGAGCATGTCCCAGTCATGTGTGCTGCCAGCCCAGAAAGCCAGTAGGGTCCTGAGTTGATTCCACAGCATGGGCAGGGAGATCAGGGATCCCCTCTGTTCTGTTCTGTCCCTCTGCTCTGTGAGACCCTACCTGCAGAGCTGCCTCTAGCTCTGGGGTCCTYACASAGGAGGGACATGGATCWCCTGGAGAGAGYCCAGAGGAGGCCATGGAGATGCTCCAAGGGATGGAGMACATCTKTTACRAAGACAGGCTGGGAGAGCTGGGGATGTTCAGCCTGGAGAAGAGAAGGCTCCAGGGAGACTTTAGAGCCCCTGTCAGTGCCTRAAGGGGCTCCAAGAGAGCTGGAGAGGAACTTTGGACRAAGGCATGGAGGGMCAGGACAAGGTAGAGTGACTTCCCACAGCTAGAGGGCAGGGTTAGAATGGTTGTTGAGAAGAAATTCTTGGCTCTGAGGATGGTGAGGCCCTGGCAMAGATTGCCCAGAGAAGTTGTGGCTGTGCCATCTCTGGAARTGTCCAAGGCCAGGTTTGAGGGAGCTTGGAGCAGCATGGTCTAGTGGAAGGTGTCCMTCCCCATGGCAGGGGGTGGGAACMAGATTTCCAGCCCAAATGGTTCTGTAATTCTGTGGGCTCTAGGACAGCTTGAGGCACTTTGTAGGTAATTGTGCCCGAGGTCAAATTGTAAAGTGAGGATTAGGGCCCAGATGAAGAGGTTTTTCTGTTGTCATTTCCTATGTGATTGTCCAGGCAGCTTTTTCTTTCTCCCTCCAAAGCTATAGGAGGCCCATGTTACATTTTATGCCAGGAGCAACATGGTAAGAGCCAGATCTTCATCTGCTGTTAAATCAGAGCATTCCATGGATTTTGACAGTATGCACTTGTGGCTTTAATCAGATGGAGAACATGTGTTGAGGTGGGCCTGAACTGAAATGTCTTCCAGCCTTGTTTTCTAGGAACAGCAGAGGATCTGCATTTAAAATGAGTCATTCTGTGAAGTTTTAAACCCAGGACCATAAGTCATTCCCTGAGTTGATGAGTGCTTAGATCCATGAGGTCTGAGAGGGATRGCAGGGTGAGCATGTAGGAGCTGAAGGCTTCTGTTCCCCCTTAATTTTGGTAGCTSTCCTTCCTATTTTGGGGATATAGAAACAAGACACTATTGTGGAATTTTCTCATGTGCCAATTTTCTCATTTTCTGCACCTCACRTATCCCAAAGTAATTTTTTTTCCATTTTGGGAATCTATTAAGGAGAAACAAGCAGAGGAGTTCCCTCCTGCAGGAAAGATGGAGACTTAGAGCAGCTTTTTTTTCCTCAGCATCATTTCTCTGCTTCCAGTCCAGAGAGAGACTACCCTCTATAGGTTTGCAAAACCTCTCCTGAAATCAGAGAAATATGCWGAAATTGATAAAATTTCTGATAATATTCCCTCTCCTATTCATCCTACTCTATCATGATGTGGGTACAATGGGCTCTGCTGGCTCCAGGGGCACCCTGGAGGGAGCTGGCCATTTGTAACTCAGCATAAGCCCAGCTGCTCCCTTGCCTTTGTGGCTGGGCAGAGCTGAACAGATAAAGYAACATTTGTTCCTGTTTCAGATCTAAATCCAATGTTTTCCACCTGTCCTTGTGTCTCTCCTTCTCTCTCTCTCTCTTTCCCTTTCTCTCTCTCTTTCTCTTTCTCTCTCTCTCTCTCTCCCTCTTTCTCCATCTCTGTGTTGTCATTTTGCCTGTCGCCCTCCATGCAGGTGGAAAAGCCTAGCATAAAGCCTTCCAAACCAAAAAAGACCACAACAAGCCATAAACCCCTGAAAAAGGCCAAAGACAAGCAGATTGCATCTGGCCGGGCTGCCAAGAAAAAGAGCGCCGAGACCTCCAACACTGCAAAGCCGGAGGATAAGGAGAAAAGCAAAGAGATGAACAATAAACTGGCTGAGGCAAAAGAGTAAATGTCACTGCATTTTCTTTTCCTTCTCATTTTTTTTCCTTTTCTTTCTTCTTTCCTTTTTTTTTCTTCTCCTTGATTAAATAAAGGCCACAAAATTAATTAGAGGCTTCTAATCTGCTTTTTGTTCTGATTGTTTTAGAAGCTTTTCTGTTTTATTTCCAAGGAGGATTAGGAAATTCTTGTTTCTGAGGTCAGATTGTTCTGCTTTGCCTGCACACCATGGCTCTGCACAGAGTGAGGGATGTGGGAATGCATAAGCAGGGTCCTAAGAGATGAAGGTGAAGGATCAACAGTGATTTACATCCAACTGCTTGTCCCTTTCCTTGAGCTTTGACAGCATGGAAGTGCAAATTGAGCCATGTAGGGGCAGTGCTCTCATCCCATGAAGCCCTTTAGGGTTGGCCATTGTTGTGTCACCTCCCACTGGTGTCAGCAGGTGAAGGGTTTTAAAGGCAGAGAGGATCAAGATCATTCATGGTGCCGTGGATCTTCTGTAAATCCACCAGAATCAGAGGTGTGGCCAAGAGCAATTTCCCCTGATGACACTGATGGGAATTCTGCTCCAAGAAGCAATGGGAAAGGAGATCCCATGGAAATTAAGGGCCAAATCCTCCACGACAGTAGGTGGGAGTAGGTCCAGCTGCATCAAGGCAACTTCACTCACTAACACCACTTGAAGTCCTTCATTTAAAAAAAATAAAGAGTGAGGGAAGGTGCAGTGGGCAGTGAAGACTTTCCAAAYACATGGCAGGTTAGACTAGGTTATCAGCAGATTGTTCTTCCCTATTGTTTCCCTAGGTTATGGATCTTTTTAATTATTACTGTTCTTTTTGAATCTTGATCTGCTTTCTTCACTTCTGGGGTGCCAACAGAGCTAGGTTTCAGAAAGTGGTTTAGTTTGCAGGCATGACCTTCCAAAGGGGTAAAAAGAAATGTTTCACCAAGGCTGSGTAGAGCTGTCAGTGCCCATTGTGTTGATTCTTCCACCTGTTTACGTTCATGTTGGCTCAYGAGCATCCTTAGAGGGCCATAAAAAAAGTTGCTGGGATCCTTAGACWCCTTCCAGAMAAACTCTCAGGGTTTCAATCCTATWTATTGTGCTCTCTAGGAAATCCYCACAACCATTTTGGAAGCCCTAAACACAACAAGACCATTTGTCAGATAGTATGAACTGACCCAACAGGCTGGCATTTTATGTCACAGAATCTGGGTCATTGGATCAGTGGGAGAGTTGGGGTCCCAATCCAAATTTATGTGCCTAACYTCTGGATTGGGTCCTAAATACATAAGGATTAATCTTGATCCCACCAAACTGAGCTGTTAAACTCTCCCATAGCAGAGTAGCTAGCTACAAGTTAAGATGCAGGGCTCTTGGTTGGTTTTTTTTTGCAGCTCCAAAATTCCTCTCCTAATGTGAAGGCCAGCTTGAAACTTCTGGAGGACAATTGGGAAGCRCAGAGACAGAAAGTAGGGTATGGAGGTGGTGTGTTGCTGTAGAGGTAGTGGAATGGGGAAAGTCTTACTGCTAGGGGTATTTTAGAGACGTGAAACTATCTAGCAGAAAAAATAATGTGTTGGGAGGGTGAGGAGTCCTGTTTTGGGGGTTTTATCCCATTAGAATTGGGTCTTTTGGAAACATTTATAAATGAGTGGTGGTCTACAGGGTTTGAGTGAAAGTTTYGACTGAGGAGAAAAGCTCCATGATATACAGATAGTAACATTTGCTGGCCTTAGTAATGAATAAATGACAAGTTCAATGTATCATGTGATGTGTCCTGTTTGCCTTGTGCTAACAGCCTAAACCTTTGAGTATCAGTAAGTATAGTGTTCTGAATTCAGTGGTGTAATTTCAAGCTTAGCTGTTTTAGAACTGTGTGCTATGAGCTAATCAGGTTTGGCAATGTGTATGTGGAAAATATACATTCATATATAGAAATATATTTACGTATTTAAACCTCCATGGTTTAGGAGGAAACCAGGGGAAATCCTCCAGGAAGTAAAACTGTGGAAATATTTGTGAATGTAGTGCTTTTTTTTTTTCTTTTCCTGGATGTGCATGCCTCATGGAGATGCTGACCTGTTCACATTGATCATTGCTTTTCTGAGTACACAAAAGCCCTGCAGCACTGCACAGCTCTGTCTCCAGAGCAGCTCAGCAAAARGCTTGTGTTGAGCTGGACCAGAGGCATGCTGCTTGCAGCTCTTCCTACCCATCACAAAAGGGACAACTGGCCAGAGAAGATGAGCTCCCAAGACTTTGGCGTGAATTCCTTGGCTTTTAAGATGCTTCATGCATCTTCACCATCCTCAGTAATGTCCTTTCCTATTGCAGGATGTAGCACCAGTTGCRAAGATATGTCACACCAGGCAAAACACATCAGGTAGGCCCTAGACAGTTCAAATAGCTCAATATCCTAATGTTACTTAAGGACAGACCATGCAACACAATTCTCCCTAGAATTTTTCAGTACTAAGTTTCACATTTAAAGGCACACCACATTTGCTACTGTTTCACCTGGAATTCAATGGGAATTTAGCCCTTGACTTCAAGGTGAACTAAATTTTCCCCAAGGAGCATCACTAAGATGCTCAGACCACCTAATCCAAGCATTTCCATGGCTTTGGATGAACTGCTGATCATCCAACGGCTTTGGGATGGTTTCTTGCCAATGAAGAGCATCCATCAGTGTTTGAAACATACGAAGTGAGGTGTCAAAATATGGCTTTTTGTTTCTAYAATACATGAAATTTTTTGATGGCAGGGGGCTTGAAACTATAAGATTTTTAAAGTCCCTTCCAACTYAAGCCATTCCATGAGCTCACTACTATGCTAGGTATGAAGTTAGCCAGTGGTTTTAATTCCCACTCTAGTGAAGGAACTTTCCAAGGGCCATTGAGCTGCCTATTTTTGATACACCTCTTTGGGTGGATAAATGGTCCTTGAAAGGTTTTCTTTGCAAAAAGAGCCTGGAAGACTGGTAGGGCCTGGATACCTCCCTCTCAGAYAGCAACAACATAGGGATAGAAATCCTGGCTTGTGCACCATCTGCATCAGCTCCTCAGCATGCATCAAAGCATACACACATATCCAAGCACACAGGCTGGCACTGCATTGAATGCCAGGAACTGCAGCAGAGGCAAGCCTCAGGGTGAAATCCTGCACTGCACTACCTTCCACAGACTCTATGTCCATCCAACCCACTCAGGTTTATCAGAAAGGAGACCTAATCTCTGTCATTTCAAGTTCACTTTGGGCTCTGAGCTTGTCAATCCCACTGGGAAACAGTGTTCTGCTGTTCTGTGTTTCCAGCTACCACAGCGCTGATTCTGTTCCACTGCTGATTTATAAGATGTTTTGCTTTCCTTGTAAAAAGAAAAAAAAAAATGTTTTGCTTTTTACCCTGTGAGAGGGTAATTGTGCTATTTGCATTTTCACTGTATTGTACTGTTACTCCTTTCTGCCAAATGGTGCTAATTGCTGACTGAGCTCCTGTTTTCTGGCTGCTTTGCACACCRATCACCTGCTTCTTCATTTGCAGTGCACCTGGTGTCAAAACCTGGCGCCCATGAATTCCACAACCTCTTGCCTCTTGAAGGCAGATAAGAAGTGTCTAATTAATATTTTGTGGCCTGGGTTTGGTTGCATATCACAGATTGTCTCTTGTAAACATGTTAAGCACACCTCCTTGTGGTGCTTTTTCATTGTTGATATTCTGATGAAAGTCTCTCTCTCCCACACACACACACATACACAAAATTAATGTACAGCCAATTGATTGTGACGTGCATGTGATCTTTGCTTGCTCAAAGGGTTCTTTTTCCAATGCTAAATAAATGTAAAGACAAATACCACCTCCTTGATCTTGTTTTCTCGATCAGAAGCACAGCTAAGTGACAGAAACACCTGTCCAAGTGAAATGAGGTCTTGTGTTGCTTAGAGTTGCCACTTTGATGCCTGCTGTAGGGATGGCTGGGCTGGCACAGTGTAACTCCCTTTAGATGGCTGTTAACCTCAGACCTGGTATGAGCACTGAGCATTTGCAAATGCAAAGATGGACAGTGAAGTCATGAGTCTGCTCATGAGCAAGTTTGCTTTTATTTTCTATATAAAGTATCTTCGAGTAGAGGGTTTGTGCAGTGCGAGCCCTGCTGTGCCTTGTACTGGCTCACGGAGCAGAGACTGTACCCCACTGAGAGCTGGAGGGAGGGTAAGGTGATGTGTAACCCTAACCCCTAACCCAAACCCTAACCCTAACCCTAACCCTAACCCAAACCCTAACCCTAGCCCTAACACTAATTACACTTTTTTCAACTACTTAAAGCTTTTGTTTTCTCCCTAAACCAAGCCTGGTCTATAAGAAGATGTCCTTGCCCATAGCAGTGGGGCTGGAACTAATTGAGCTTTAAGGTCCCTTCCAGCCCAAACTTTTCTACCATTCTGTGAAAAACACCTGAAAGGCCAATGAGAAGAGTCAAGGAGCTATAAATCCTCTTTGAAAAGAGGTGGCAAGTTCTGGGCTCGAGCACTTTCAATGCACTGCAAGCCCAGACGCTTGGCAGAGGCTGTAGAAGTGTAAAGCAAATGATTTTATATTAATGAAAGCATTGGCTATCTGGAAAAAATGATGCTTGAGAAGAAAGCAGGACTGAGGGCACAATTTTATTTTAAATTGTGAACCCTAATCTTAGCTTAATCTCTTTTTTCATTTAATTAGCCAGCAATTCCAATTTTTAATTGTATTTTCTGCTTTAATGGCTATCCCCACCAACCTGAAGAAAATTAYTRTATTTTTGAGCAACCTGGTCTWGTGGATAGTATCTCTACCCACATTAGGGGGYTTRGAACTAGATGGTCTTTAAGGTCCCTTCTAATCCACACCATTCTGTAATTCTATGATTTTAAAATCTCTCCTCCACCATAAYTCTGTTGATGTCCATGGACCACCAAACCTTTTCTGCCTTCCTGTTACTAAGGGTGCTATTTCTTATCCCTGCCTAGTTTACAGATYGGTTTCTGAATTTATTCCATCTGTGATCACATGCTAATAACAGTGATGCCTTCCCTCTCCCTTCCCYACCACCTTCATCCATTCATCAGTCACACCTATCTATGATCTTTGGAGTGTTTTCAGCTGGGCTGAAAGGTCACAGGATTCATCATTTCACTCTCTCCAGCTGGTATTGGAGAACATGCTCATATTTAAAAGATTATTTATTATAGGAGCTTATCTAGCAATCCATCATGGGCAACAAAGTGCTTCTCCCATGACACAAAGGTGTGGGGTCTTTTCCATGCTGCAGTCTGGATAGGTGATCCATCTGCTCCCAAAATGAGTGCTGGAAAACATGCCTTTGCTGCCCTGTTCTCTGAACTCACTCGGCCTTGCAAAAACCAAATGCAGAAAGGGGTAGGATGTATTTCAAGGGACAGTGGKACCTATTAGGCTTATGGAACATCTGGACTCCCTGGTCTTTAACCATCATTGTCTGAACCTGCTGCTGCTCACTGGTTCCTTAATCTTTGCCAAGTCATTWGTGACTGGCACTGCCCACCTCTTTCCAAGGGTTGTGCTGGAGGGCTTCACTAAAAATGAAGTGCTTTGTCTTACAAGAGCATTTAGTGTGAAGGTGTGGAGGCACTGGCTGGATGAGAAAYAGGCATTATTGTCCTTTTCGGTGTCTGGGTGAAGGGACAAGGAGGGGAGACAATAAGCTGAATTTTGAGAGTCAAATCTGCTTCTCAAATACTTAATAATGGARCATCTAGAGATCTCTTCCAACCTAAATAATTCTGTGATCTGAAAGTGGCTTTGCAGAGGTGTCACTCTGCCATAAGCAGCCTCATGAGGAGTTGCCTCCATGCCTCCAGTTTTAATGAGCTGCTTTTGAACACATTGTGTCCACACATCTGGGATCCTTGTGCATGGGTGGACAAAGAAGTTCCTCCTTGACACTCCCCATCCTTCCACTCCAGCTTGGGCACAGAACTGACATTTATCACTTTTGACACTTGCAAATCTCTGAGATCCCTTTGAAAACCTCAGATATCATTATTATCATTATGTTATTCCCTGACTGGTAAAATGATGTTTCATCAGCTGATGTGCCAGCCCTCATATAAATGCAACCTCCTGTGTCATTATATTCTTTGGATTTAGGGTTTATTTAGAGATGTGCCAGTGCAGKAGAGAAAGGGATTTTTTAAGAAGATGCTTCTGTCATAGCTTGTACCTCCCAACATCCAAGGAATAACAACCATTCCCAACAGTGACATCAGATCAAGAAGAGGACCCATACAGGAAGAAGAAATTCCCTAGTATAAACATGATTATATGGATGTACTCAGYTCTAAGAACAGTATCTTTTCCACATTTGGATAATATTGCAATTCTCAGACATGGGCTTCAGCTCTGCCTTGTTCCAGCAGTCATGGTAAGTTTGATCCAGTTGGGGAATTGGCACCTCACTTCCATTTGCCCTTTTTCACCTGAACTTTCTGGGTTGGGAGCAATTCCACTGATACCCCTGGGTCTACTTCCAAGCTCAGGGGTATGTGATGAGGGGTAACACAGCTCTGAGTCCTTCAGGACTGGTGGTCTGTCATGAACTCTGAATTACTTGTAAACACTATTAATTTCTGTTGCAGGCTGCCTTGGGAACAGCTCCCTAATCCTGACTGTCATGTGGAGGACATGTGAGGCAAGGATAAAAGAAAATTCTACTAGTGGATTGAAGGCATCTKTATGCTTTCTAAAATGCCAATTTTCTCTTCAGGCAGTCTACTCAGTGGAAGCCAACRGCAAAGACCAGCCACCAGAAAAATGATGGATGGGAGTAGCAGCAGATCTTAGTGATATGTGAGAGCACTGAGGAATAACTACCTTCAATTTGCTAAGTGGTGTGAGAGATGGGAAAGCATTTCTGAACCTTCYTTATTGTCCTCTGCCCACCCCAACCTAGCCTGTGGCRTGCAACAACCCCAMGMCCCCAAACAAAGTGGATCTTCCCTTCTCTTCTTGGAGAGACTGATGTGTCCTGTCTAGCTCAGAGAGAGGTCTGAAGAGCTGGGTCACAGCAAAGGGTGAGGAGCACCCTTCAGGCACATGGTGGAGGGGATCTCACCACACAATGAGTGGCAGATGAGTCTGTTCTATCAGTTAAACAGCATCCATGAGCTTGATGATTCCAGTACCAGATGGTCAGGGTAGGGAAACCCTGAGAGTAGTCCATGGCCATTGGACTAACCTGATCTTTGGCCTGGTTCAGGATTTAAAACCCAACTGAAGAAATGTTCAGCTGTGACCATCTTGTTTGGACCCAAGAGATTTGCCCAGAGAAGCTGTGGCTGCCCTGTCACTGGAAGTGTTCAAGGTGAGGTTGAACTGGAGCTGGAGCAACCTGGTCTAGAGGAAGGTGTCTCTGTCTGTGGCAGGGAGGTTGGAACAAGAGGATCTTGAAGATTCTTCCCACCCAAATATTTTGTGATCCTGTGATKTATGAGCAGGGACACAACCCCCCAAGGCACCTTGATTTTAATGAAACAGATAATGCTTTGGTGCTGCAGGACAATGGATGTCTTTGCCCTCCTTGCTCCTGCTCCCTCCCCTCTCCCCGAGGTTCATTGCTGATCAGAGATCTCTGTCTCTGTTGGTTCCTCCCCTCTTAGTCTGCAATGTCCTCACTTCCCCATCTGATCCCACTTGCCCACCACACCACCATTCCTTCTTGCCTTCAAAATAATTTTCCCTCCATTCTCTCTGCCAGCTTTTCCACGTTTGTCCCACAGACAATCCTTCATTTTTTCCCACCTCTCCCCATCTAGCATCTTTCCCCTCCACATCACTGTAAATACCCAGTTCCACCAAGGATGTCCTCCTTCCCATCTTTCCCCAGTTACTGTCTCATGTCCTGTCTSTCTTGGACTGTAAGACTTTCTCTTTGCCTGTACTGTGTGATATCATTCACCACTTGGAATAAATGATACCTACCAACTGCCCTTTCTCTCCTGTCTTGGTGTGACTTCACCAGATGTGCAGTGCATTKTGTGTCTGTCCTCATGGTCAGTCTTGCTTCTGCAGCTCTGTCTTTTAGGACGACACTGCTCATGTATTGTCTTTTGGTACCTTCGGTTTTTTTGGTTTTTTTTTTTTTTTTTTTTTTTTTTTCGTTTTTTTTTTTTTTGTGTTTTTTTTTTTTTTTTTTTTTTTTTTTTTTTTTTTTTTTTTTTTTTTTTTTTTTTTTTTTTTTTTTTTTTTTACAGCCACAGGGACAAGCTTTGTTGTCAGTGTAGGAGCCTGGCACATTCAGAGCTGCAGGACCTTCCGTCCCTTGCCATTCTGGTGCATCTGAGAAAGAGGTTGGCCTTTCTCCAACTTCCTACAGAGATGTCCTGTGCTGCCAGGTGGCTCAACAAATGCAGCTGCTGAGAAGAAAGAGGGAGAAATCTTGTAGTCCAGAGCAGAAGCAGCTGAGGGTAAAGGAACTACATTCYCCTGTAACAGGAAGCAGTGGTGGAGGTGTGTCAGTGGAAATCCAAGCAGATGTATCTCTCAAGGGGAATCAGCAAAAGCTGGCTTAGCATGAATCAGAGATGAATGCTCAGGGGGCTTCTTGTGCCTCAGAAAGTGCCCTAAACATCTGCTTCCTTTATCCTAGGCAAGGACTAGATCTGTCTGTGGTCCCTTCTACCTGTGACAGCAAGACTCAGTTGTGACTCAATYTCAGGTGGCTCTTTGCAGCTTCCTYGTCCTAATTTATTGCCTCARAGTGCTAGTTTGGTCTGTGCTGGAGCTGTTGGTGCACATGGAGGTGGTTCTTCCCAGGTGCTCCATCCAAACATGGAAAATTGCAGGAGCAGCTCTSTTTACCCTTACAGTGACCCTCACTGCCTGTAGTGTGCCAGAAAGCAAAGGAGATTCCTCATCACACTGAGTGAACTCATAGCATGGTCATCAATCTGGTGTCATGGGCCATCTGCAGGAGTTAGCTCTGAGGATCTAATAGAGGCAAAACTAAAGCAGGTTGGTGGACAGGGATGGGAGAGGGATCAAGCAATGCTTGGTCCCCTTGGCTTTCTTCAGTGCCTGTTCCTGTCCTGTCCTACCTGCAAGAGCAGACAGAAGAGATGAAATGTGTGGGGAGCTCAAATCCTCAGTGAGGAGCCTGGAAATTCTGTCTAGGACAAGCAAGACTTGCAGCTGGGTTGTGCCTGACATCTCCAGGCTGTAGGAATTTCAGCATAGGCTGGAAAGAGACAGTTGGGAAAAGRTTCTATCCCTTGATCCTATCTATCCCTAGGTGATATCCTGCATCCTTTCCTATGTGCCACCATGACTTGCTTCCACAGTGCTCCTGCCTCCTCCTCCTCCAAGCTGTAGATACCACCAGTAAAAAAGCTTTAGAACAGCCCAAAACAGCACTTTAAAAATCTCAGCTGCAGCTTTAGGGTCTGACTAGTATTTAGGACATGATTCCTCCATGCTGCTGAGATTCTCATCTGACTAATAGGTATGCAGAAGTCCCCTAACATCTATATTTCTGCTAGCAGAGCTCTGTAAGAGCTTGTCTATCTGCTTTGCAGGCAGACATTGGTTTGAACTCCAAAAGGCTGAGCTCCCTGTTGCTCACCCCACACCTACAATCAAACCAGATTTCACAACCAGGCACTTTGTTCTTCTTTGTTGCAAAGGTTGGGTTGGAGACCTGGAAATGTGCAACTGTTTGGGGCCAGCAAGRTCCCAAACCATTGCACATTTCCAGGTCTCCAACCCAACCTTTGCAACAACCCCTCTGCTTGCTGAGGTTTAGAGCAAGGCTAAAATTCTGCATTTCCCTGATAAAACTTGCTGTGTTACCTCTACTTGAGGCTGTTGCCTCTTCCAAAGAATGCAACTGAGACCAATTTGGAACGATGTTAAAATCATTTTCCAGGAAAAAGAAGGCTTGTATTTTTGTTTCTRTTTTGTCAAGTCARCAAACTCTAATGCACAAAGGGCAAYGCAGCATTCAGAAGACAGCAGTGASTTATCATAACCTACTCATAGTCTAACTGGGAATTGCATTTGCCTAGAAATCAGTGAGTTTCTATCTTCTGAGAAACATGAACCTGCCAATATCCTCCTGGATAAGGGCACTAACCAAAAGGTGGTTCCTCCACAGAGGAGAGCTRTCTCCTCATCTGAATTCTCTGGGAAAGAGAGGACAGACTTCTCGTGGTTTTTTTTCTTTAAAATGTTCCTTCAGCGCCGAAATTCAGTGCCTGGCACTGTTACGTTGTTTCTGAGCCACTGGTAGAGGATTCCTGCTGCTTCTAGTTCTCTTAAAGGCAACTTTTAATTTTCCTTGTGCCTATACAGACTTGTAACAGCTCCCAAATAGCTAAACTGCTTTGAATGAATGTAATTTTGCAGAAGGGAATACAAGTCATCAGCTCATTTTGATATGAGGCCACCAAACATTAAGATCTGAATTCATAGAGGAACAGCAATGAGATATGAGCAGGTCCTCCACATCTCTGAGGAATAGGATAATATTGCTTGAGCTRTCTCAGGCAAGTTTATACCCCATGTCACAAAATCCCAGCTCCATGAGGTTATACCAGGACCAACAAAGAGGAGACTATGCTGATGGTGGCCCATGAACACCCCACATTATTACCAACCACTTTGTGCTGCCTCTGGGAAACAAATCCCTGCTGAATTTCATACTCTTTCTGCATCTCTCTCAGATATAACAGGAGTAGAAATCTGTCACCTCTAATTAATCTGTTCTACATTTCTCACCTCACATAATAACCCAACARTTTACCATCAGCAGCCCTCATAAGKGCAAAGATCTCCAAACTCTTTCCACACTTGTCTTAATAAACAAAGATAATTTGTAAATTATCTTTGTTGCTGCATGTATGTTGGGGCTTGTTATGTTTCAGGATCAGGCTTTCCTTTTAACTCTCCAATTTGCACACTCACAGCTCACTTTTCCCAAGGCTGGTACCCAGGGCCAGACTCCACTGTGCAGCCCTGCAGAGAGCAGTCAGGGCTGTTTGCTCTGCATGCTCTGTTGTCCCTGAACACCAGCTCCCAGGGAAAATAATATTATTACCTCCCCATCACACTCCTTCCAGTTTAAAACAGGTTTGGAATGGGCTTATGTGGTGGATTGTGATGGACAGTCATACAATTGTCTGTATTCATGCAAAGAGGAAGCCAGGGGATGAGATGGGACACAGCCTCCTTTCTCCTCCAGGAGGCTGGGTCAGTCTGAAATCCATGGCTGAAGGATTGTACAGAGTCATGGGCAAAGAGCCTGTAGATTAAAATGAAGAACATATACCTCAGGCATCAGCTTTTTGACTGCCTCAACAGGGAGGGTGAGGGTGAGTATTTGAGAGACAGCTGTCCTGCCAGTGCTCTTTGCGTGGTTCCTCCCCACAAGCCTCTCATGAAGAGATGATTAGTCTTTGGTCTGGGTTGGGCTTATTATATGAACCAAGAAGGTGGTAACCATCCACTCCATGGCATCAACCTCTCCTTTCCTCCTCTAAGCTGGATCCGTTTCCTGTACAAAGATGATGCCAGACTGGGGGACAAATGGGGATCTCCACAGTCCCTTGATGTAAAGCTGCYCATTTTAAAGCTAAGAAGGTTTCTTGTGTGTCTCCAACTGCTTTCTGCCTTTCTGCACCCTCATAGACCTGTCCCCATCCACCATGTTTCACCTCATCCCTAGAGATCATCCTTCTCTTTCCTAATGAACACTGACTGCCTTGTTCTGTACAGGTCTTTCCTTCCCCATCCCTTCCTCAAGACCCAGCCTTCMCTCCAACACCAGTCCAGAGCTTCTACTGGCAGCATTATGAGTGCCTTTGTTCTTTTACACTGCCATCCAAGACCATCYAGGTACAGAGGTGATCCTATCAGGCATCCAATACTTTGTCTCCTGGAAGTATCAAAGAGAAGGGGTGCTCTCAAACTGGGTTTAGCATATTTTAGCTGGGCATGCTTTCCTGACAGTTGTTTTAACAAGTTCCAGGKGCTTCCAGAGTAGCACAAGAGCTCRGCTTCCCTGTGAAGCTGAGCTTTCACCACCYATCTGGAGGGAAATAAGCTGTTTCTTTGTGAGACAGTTTTACACCAAGGTGCTTGTTCGATGCAGGTTATAATCAATTGGCAAGCATTTTGTGTATCTGACAACRGGCATAATCCTGGTCACAGTTAAACCAAGGGCTGGTTGTACAGTCCAGGCCAAATCCTCACAAGTTTTGTGGACATCCATGGGTTTTGGACCAGTTCCTTGCAGGAACCAGGACCATTTTCCTGCCAGCCTAAGGATGCACCAAATGTGTGATTGTTTGGGGAGCACTCTGCAGAGCCACTAGTCTTGGGGCAAAGTCTAGCTCAGGGGTGGCATTTTGTTGTCAYGTGCCAGGTGATTGCTCTGACAGCTTTGCAATGATGCTCTTTCTCTGCTTCCAGGACCCCTGAAAAAAACACTGGTGCTACAGACCAAGAACCAAGTACTTTAGTGCAGGACCAACTCACATGAAGTCGGGAACATTCGTCTGAGCAGCAGTTGGAGCAAATGTAAAGTCTGCATGAAATGTGTATTAYCTGGCTGGCATAAAATAAAGCTGATGATGAGAGCTGAATGACAATTTCTGTTGTCTCTCAAGGACTTTGAAGTTACTGTGTGATGCAATTATCATGTCTGTGCCTTGATTTATGTAAAGTTACAGACAGAAAAATGGGTCCAATTCTTCCTTGATTCATAGCTGTGAAGCAGCAATCGTTTTAGTGGTCTCTCTATTTTACATGGGCAACAGAGAGACAGATTCACATTCATAGCTTGTAGAATTATCACACTGGATTTCAGAAATTACGCCAGAATCCTAATTGATGGAATCAACATCTCCCTTCAAAGATCCTTGAAAGGTTTAATGCACTATAAATTCTCAACCACTGTCAAGAACTCATGTTTGGATATTGCCAGGTGCAACATCTGACAGATTCCCTTGTCACTGTGTTATAGCCAAGAATATTTCAGACCTTCTTCTGAGGCTGCTAGCATATAACTGATCACCAATTTGGGTACCACTTAAGGCAAATAATAGAATTATTTGGGTTGGAAGGGACCTATCGATCATCCAGTTCCAACCCCCTGCCATGGGCAGGGACACCTTCCACTAGACTAAATTGCTGCAAGCCCCGTCCAACCTTGCTTTGAACATTTTTAGGGATGGGGCAGCTTCTCTGGGCAACCCGTGCCAGGGTCTCATGACCCTCACAGGGAGGAATTTCTTCTAAACTAAACTAAACTAAATATCCCCTCTTTCAGTCTGAACCCTAGTTCTGTCACCACATTTCCTGATGCAGAGTCCCTCTCTGCCTTCTTTGTAGGACTCTTCAGATACTGGAAGATACTCTGAGGTATCCAGGCAACAATCTCTTTTCCAGGCTGAACAGCACCAACTTTCTCAGCCTGTCTTTTTAGGGGAGGTGCTCGAGGCACCTTACCAAATGCTGGACAAGACACCAAAACTTGCTGGCAAATTAGTATTTCTTCTCAGCTTATATTCTAAAAACTTTTACTGAAAAATTGTGAAGTTGTTCACAATTGGAAATGTGGGAGCAATTTGGTYSACTTATGGTTGTTCTGTATGTCCRTRTTTTCCGGGTGAGGTTCCCTRTGTTCATAAGATTGGACCYGATGRSTTGGAGGTCTTTTCCAATCTTAATGATTCTATRGGATGCATGTGGCACCAYGATGGGAGATGCAGTCCAACCAGTCCTGTACAGATAGCATGGAGGCTCTCTACTGCAATTCCAGTAAGGCAGTGGCCCAGCACACTCCAATAAATACTTCCAGGTTTAGGCTGAAGTGTTCTAACACTTAGAGCTGAGATTAGGTTTATTTTCCTCAAGTGGTAACTTCAGGCAAAAGGCTGCTCTTCCTTCACAGATTATGCAAAGCAGGTACTTTACTGGAGGCTGGAAGAACTGTGAAGTATCCATGGAGCATGGCAGCTCCAAAACCCTCCAGGTCCATAGTATCTGGCTTGATAGGTGTAGTTCATAAGAAAATTGCCTTGGGGTTGGAGGAGTCATTCATGTATTTCAAAGTGAAAATCCAAGTCCGTGATATACCTTCTACTCATCCTCCTCCTCCTCAGCCTCCTCCTCCTTCCAATGTTCACATTGTCTTGAGTTCTCTTTGGTAACAGGAAGGTTGGAAAGAACCTCCCTGTCAAAGGGATAAAATACAAAGAAATATTTGCCGTAACTGTGTTTCTACAACCCAGAAAGAAATCTAATCACTGAACCATCACAAAGCACCTCTGACAAGAGTTACTAATAGTAACTAATGAAATATTTACTACAAAGGGATTRGGATTACATGCCTGTGAATAATTGCACAGTGTGTGCCTCTTCATCAGCTCAAGGGTCCTTGTYACATATGATTAAGCAATTAACTTTTCTTGTATATAATTACCATGATTGCACAATTATTAGAGAGGAGACCAGTCCAAAGGTCAAATGCCAGATGTTAGTTGCCTGCAGGAGGTTTTGCTGTAGTTCCCTGCAGCTGATGGTGTCCAGAGAGCCAAGGATCTTATATATACACAATTATCTGTAGTAACCCAGACATCAACAGTGGAAAACATCGACAGTGGAAAAGGCTTGTTCTTCCATCAGTATCTGATTTTCAAGGACTGGTTTGGAAAGGCAGAAAATCCAATCCAAACATTCCCCAAAATAGACATTTTGTCTTCCTCTTCAGTTCCCTGAAGGTGAAAGCAGGAACAAGTGGCCACCAGCTTTCATTTCACCAGTGGAAAATGCATGGAAATGTGTCTGAAGCAGGAAGGTGAAATTCCTAGAGGAAGGCTTTGAAGCAGTAGAGTTGATTTAAATGCTGACCTAAATCACGGCAGAAGAAAACGTTTGTGTAATCCATAGTGACGTATGCTTTTCCACCAGATTGGGTACAATATTTCAGACAAGTAAAAAAAGCCTAAAATTCAAATTTAATTCCWTATAGTASTTCWGTGTTCTGACTTAYYRTAGAATCATAGAATGGTTTGTGTTGGAATGGACCTTAAAGACCACCTCATTCCACCTCCCTGCCATRGACAGGGACACCTTCCACTAGACAAGGTTACCCAAAACCCTGTACAAACTGTCCTTGAACWCTTCCARGGRTGRRGCAGCCACAGCTTCTCTGGGCAACCTCCACCAGGGTCTCACCACCATCACAGCCAAGGATTTCTTCCCAATATCCCATCTAACCCTGCCCTCGGTCAGTGAGAAGCCATTGGCCATTGTCCCTTGTCCTGTCACTACAGCTCTTGYCCAAAGYCCCTCCATGGCTCTCTTRGAGCTCCTTTGGGCACTGGCARGGGCTCTRAGGTCTCCTCAGAGCCTTCTCGTGTCCAGTCTGAACATCCCCAGTTTTCTCYGTAACAGAAGTGCTCCATCTCTTGGAGCATTTCCATGGTCACCCCTGGACTTACTCCAGCAGCTCCATGTCCTTTTAATGTTGGACCCGAGCMCAGGAGGCAGCACTGCAGGTGGGGAGCTCTTGAAGAGAGCAGAGTCTTCTCCTCCTCTGCTGCCCACACTGTGGGGATGAAGGCCTCCTTCTCACCTCAAAATTTTCATTTTGCCACAAGCTGCAATATCTACAGTTTGTTAAGAAAAATTAACAATTTCTGTATTCTAGCATATTCTGTTCTACATTCCTAGTATTTATCTCCCCATCCTCTTGGTGTCAGCTGCTATCCTCAGACACCTGCTTCCTTCCACTTTTTGTTCCATTAACTTTTCTTTCCCTACATATGTTCTCCTCAGGTTCCTCCTGCTCTGAAAAATAATTGAGTTACTGAACTGCACTGCCCATTCCATGTGTTACAGATTATTTCCTGCCTTGCTTTTCTTTTTAGATTGCARAGTCTTTGTAGCTGGGAGTTTCCSTGATTTTGTGCCCTGCTCATCTTGGTCTTATCCCGAGGTATTACTGTAATAG
The DNA here is from genome assembly GCF_030028575.1 of Malurus melanocephalus. NCBI lineage: Eukaryota > Metazoa > Chordata > Aves > Passeriformes > Maluridae > Malurus > Malurus melanocephalus. The sequence goes on along the minus strand of NW_026623442.1, from coordinate 1,226,600 downwards.
ATGTGATTATGGGAATTATCCTCCCACCAGCAAGCTTAATTCAATGCTGCTGAATTTTGCATGCCTGCTTTTATCTGTGGTGTAAGTGTGTAAGGCTGAGGGAGAGAAGAGAATCCCCCAAGCAAAAAAAAACCCAAGCTGAAATATGAGCAACACAGGAGACCAAAAATTAGAGCAATGAAAGRAAAGTAGTATTTCCACCTCAGAAATAAATGCAATGGGCAGAGATAGAGGCAGGGGGCAAAGTTTTCTGTTCCACYGTCCAGGAGCTGGGTAATAATACTGGTCCAGGGAGTATGTATCCTCTAGAGAAGAAGTGCAGCAGTACTGAAATATGAAAGAGAAGAAAGTGCTTGGGAGAGTGTTTCAGAATGGATTTCACSCTTTGTAGGCACACAATTTTGAGGGCATTTGCTGATTTTTTGGGGAACAGCATTGCCCAGGGATGAGGAGGTATGWAAAGTTCACATTGGAGATGATTTGATCACCAGCAGCACTGGCAGCATGAGCAGGGATTAATGCTGCAAAGCTCCTTATTTATGAGCTCTTTCTTTTTAATGAGGCAAAGATTGAAGTTTTTCAGTGGCTAAGGAGAGCTCCTAGACAGATCCATCAAAGACYAGGGCAGAACTGAGGGAGGATTCAATTAGGATTTGAGGCCAACAGCATCTGTGGTGCAAGSTTGCCAAAACTGCTGGAATTGTTGAATCTGTCTTTCTGAGTTATGGGTTATGTCTTTGTCATGTTCCATTCTAAGGGAAATTGGAGGGGGTCGAGGGGGGGGCCTTTTTAACAGACTTCTCTGACAAAATCAAGCACAAGTGAGCCAAATATTACATCTGAGAACCATTTATTGATAAGGAAGGGTGTGTGTCATGACTAGAGCGGGACACAAAGTTAAGCAGAGAGGCATAGTCCCACCAGAGACAGAGCTTCCCTCCRTTTTCTAAAGGGGCTGCCACATATTAGGACTCAGCCCATGTAGTAATTTTCCACCTGATGTCCAAAAATGGGTTTGTAGCATAAAACCCAGACAACGTTGAAGCACAAATAAAAATTTAACTGGTTTGTCACAGGACTGACAAGGTGTAAATACTCACAACTGGATTGACTGCTTGCTGATTTACCTGAGTCAAGGTCTGTCCAGATGGTGATTCAAAGGAATTGACAGACAAACAGATTGCTGCCAAAAGCACTTTTATTTTAGCTGTCAGGAAAGCAGGGATCTGCACCCCACCAGAATGCTTCTCCACTACTTACAAATTTCAGTGGCAAATTTTGTAGCTATTTTTTTTTTTTAAATACCATACATTTTTACACTTCTAAGGTTCGTATTCAATAAGCAGGTGGTTAGAAATACATTGCATCAGATTCCTTTATTTAACCCCCATTCTCGCCACCTTTCCTCCACTGACTTTTCTCTTTTGTTTCCTTTGCCTTGATGTGTTTGTTTTCCACTCTGTAATTCCACACACTTCATTTCTCCTGCTACCCTCATGCATCTTTCACAGTTTACCCCACTTTGCTCTGGCAAAGGTCAGAGTTGGTGGCAGTCTGTTTTTGTGGCATATCTAGGTTAGTGTAAGGACTTTTTTCCTATGTAAAATGTCTTTCATTTTTTATGAATCTGCTTTAATAATTTATCCTCCATCAAAGATGTAAAATGAAATCACCATACTGAAATGGCTTTTCTGTGTTGAGGCAATGGAACAGGAACAGGCTGGAAGGTATTATCCCCTGATGGTATTTGGGTGCAAGATAAGCCCCAAGATTCTGGGGAAGGAGAAAGCTGGAGCAGCTGTGAAGATGCCAATGTTTGGGGTCTGGATTAGAAGAGAAAGGAATGGACCCACCTTTACTTTGCCTTATAGTAGAGAGCATCAAGAACCTAAAAAATTATCCCTATCCTAGCCAAACCAGAACAGACATGAGCCATTGGAACACTTTCACTGATGGCCTTTGTCTCAGAGCTAAGCAGCACAAGGATGAACCACTCAAAAGAGAAAGAGCAAAAACATCTTTGCCACAAAATTGTATTCACGCATTTCAGGATTCCAAAATTACTTAATTACTTACCTTTCCTGAGCTGCWTATTTCCCCACACTGGTCCAATATGGATCACAAAATATAATTAAGGCTTATGACCCTCGTGAGTTCCTAGTGGTACAAGATCTGCTGTAATCCTTATGATCTAGAGACACCTGTGAGGCAAGGTTGGTAGCTGTATTATCTATTATTTRATTTTCAGGATAGTGAGGCCCTAGCCCARSTTSCCCAGKGAAGTTGTGGTTGCCCCATCCCTGGAAGTGTTSAACACCAGGTTGGATGGGGCTTGGAGCACCCTGSTCTAGTGGAGRGCATCCCTGCCCAAGGCAAGGGGTGGAACAGGATGATCTTTAAGGTTTCTGTCAACCCAAACCATTATGTGRTTCTATGGTTTTATAGTTCTGCACCCAAGTGAAGGCAACCAGGAGCTGAAAGCATCACCAGAGCCATGTCTTGTTCAGATTCTTCTAGATTTACAAAAAATGCCTCTATTGAATTTCACTTGGAATTAGATTGACTGGGGACATCCTGAAAGGATGATTGGTCCAGCCTTGGCCTAGAAGGAGGTGGAAAGAGAGATAGATTTCTCAGCAGGCCCAGGCAGTGGTCCAAGCAGTGTCCTGGGAGACTAAAAGCAGAAAGGAAGGGTTTGAAATTGCGAGGAGGGATTTATCTGAGTACACAAGTCCTCACCACTTGAGATGTTCACTCCAGCCTCTTCACAGCCAAAGGAGAGGAACAAGCGCTTCCAGGAGAAAACACAACTCATCCTAAGGGAAATGGTAAAAATAGCTTGCATGAATCATGTTCCAGGGAATTGAGCCAGCGATGATCATCTCAAATATTTAAATTTATATTTAGATGTCTGATGTCYAGGGAATTGAACCTCCCTAGTGTTGGCATCCTGTGGCCCAGAGAAATATAAATAAAAGTCTGAAAACATCTTAGGTGAAGTGTGCATTGCATCAAGGATTACACAAAAAATAGAGAACAAAGCCTTGCTACAATAACAAAATGTGGATTCATTGCATCTAAATTTAATACATACACACACCCGCCCCAAACAATGCCAGGGCTGCATCTGTTAACACAGCATTGCTTCATCTGCTCTAATGCTGTAGAAAAGCAAGGTACTTTTTTTTGGCTTGTTTCCAAATAGAAAACCAAATCATAAAGAATTTAATCACTTTCACACATTTACGTAGTGTAACTATGGCACATCCCAACACTGGAAATGAGTGAGTAATGGATTTCCTGCTTGTGTCTAGCTACACACAAATTATTCATAATTATTACAGAAACATTTTCGTTTGTCTTAATTTGCATTAGCATAATTTACATGATACGCTGGATTTCCCAGTAAAAAGTGCAAGGAGGAGGTTAAACCAAAGGTGTGCTCCAAAGAGATTTGGGAAGAACTTGATGCTCCTTATCTATCCACGCTTCCCACGGTGTCCACCACTTCTTCCAAACAGAATTTGGAGTCAAAACCTTAGAAAACTTCACAAATCAMAAAATCATAGAATCACAGAAAGATCTGGATTGGAAGGGACCTTAAAGATCATCTCATTCTACCCCCTGCCAGGGCCAGGGACATCTTCCACTGGACAGGTTGCTCCAAGCCCTGTCCAACCTGGCCTTGAACACTCCCAGGGATAAGGGAAGCCACAGCTTCTCTTGGCAACCTGCTCCAGGGTCTCACCAACATCACAGTCAAGAATTTCCTCTTAATACCCAATCTAACCCTGCCCTCCAGCAGTGTGAAGCCATTCTCCTTTGTCCTGTCACTCCAGGCCCTTGTAAACAGTCTCTCTACCTCTTTCCTGTGGGCTCCATTTAGGAATCAGAAGGACACAATTAGGTCATCCTTAAGCCTTCTCCAAGTTGAGCAATCCCAACTCTCTCTGCCTTTCCTCACAGCCGAGGTGCTTCATCTCCACTGGATTCGCTCCAATAAGTCAATGTCTTTGCTGTGTATACCTTTATGGAATTGTAAATAGGTGTTTTTGCTTCAATTAAGATAGTTATTTCTTCTCATGATAAGCTATTTTTCCAATGTTCCTTCTAGACTGTTTTTCCTCTGGAATATCACACATCAAGCATCAAGGGAGATATAATGCACAGCAGACACAATACTTTAATCTTCAGTGTAAAAGAAATCCAGTTCTTCACTGTTGGATTTCTAAGTGTCTGAAATGTCTTGTGCCCTTAAAAGAAAAATTGGAGGCCAAATCTCCAGCGGGGGAAAATAACCAACCCACTGCTTGTTTATATATGAATTTCCTTGTATTTCGCATGAGTAGATGAAGTTTGGGTTAAAAGGGTGAAGATCTTTGTCCCCAGTCCTCTGAATTTCAGCAGAGCCCAGCTTTTCTATGCTTGAGGATTACACTTGCATACTTCAGGTGTTTAAATCACTTCAGGTTATCCATAGCAGAAGAAGTCTCAACAGCTTTCTCCTGCAGTGAGATTATTTCAAATGTACATCAATGTGCAAAATCATTGGAGAAAAATCAAAATCCTTACAAGCACTCTGTGCTGTCAATCAATGTCCAGCCTTGTAGACTCAGTCATTTTTGCAAGGGGGCACTCAGAACTGTCCTGGCCCATGGTTAATTTGGTGCCTTCATTACAGAATTTGAACCCTGATGTTCTGACTTTTTACCGATTGTGCTCTCTACAGATTTCTGCTGTAGGACATCCTGGATGGATGGAAGTGCATGAAAATGGACATAAATTTCTTCTCAAGAAGAAACTGAGTTTGATCTTAGAACACAAAATGAGGAAGGGTTCAATGGAGTGAACTTCAGATCTTCTGTGGGTCTGTGTTGTCACTGTCATTCTTTCATTGTTTTTGCTGCTTATTCTCTGATTCCTTTAGAGCTGGTCTTATTAGCACTAGGACACTGGAGAGGTGGCCAGATTTACCCCGTACAGCAATTCAGTGATTTCCACCATCCTTGATGGGATTTCAAGGCAGTGACCCTCCATTGGTCTGTGACAGCCCCTACACGTAAGTGTAGTGGTGACAATTGCAAAAGAAATATTCCCCAAGAGAGGATTCCCCCTCGAGATAGTCATGGAGCATTTCTTATACATCCAGTCATCCAGAAGACCCCAATCCCACAAGGCCTTATGCCCAACTGGAGTGAGTGTGGTCCATAATACCATGCAAATAGGCATCACCATTGAGCTGATGGGACTGCCTGTAACAGTGGTGTCCCA
>NW_026623442.1:1215070-1220198 GCF_030028575.1 Malurus melanocephalus | reverse complement strand
AAAAATGTGTATATACTGTTGGCTTAGTAATAAAGACAGAATTCCTTTTGCATACTGTGAGTGCGAAATTCTCATTCCATACATTAGAGGTGGTTCCTGATTAACAGGGATTTCATTACAGCTGAAGAAATCCACTTCCCAGTGGCATAACCCAAATTGAGCCAGCTGTGGGTGCTCAATGAGGAACTCCTTTCATCACTGGCTGTAGAATAGGTTGGTCTTTGTGAGTGGTTGGGAAGCATTTCTTATAATGGGGCAAAGTGCAGTCAGATCCCAAAAAGACTGTTTGTTTTAAAGACTGTTTGTTGTGTATTACCAAGAGCAGGAATATAATATCCCACCACAAAGACTTATACATGGSTCAAACAATRCTTATATGGGACAAACAATTTTGTYCCTGGTATCCACTTGATGGTTCCTTGCTTAGTGGTAAAAGGTTGGGGGGTGCCCACAAATATGCCAGGTTATTCATCACAATACCCACCTCGATTATATAATTACATGGCATATGATATATTCTGCTCTGCAGCAACTTAAGGAAGCAGATCGCATTCTTAGAGATGCTCTGTCTGTGTCCCCATCAGATAATGTTATTATTGTTAATGAGAATTCACCTGAGGAAAACAATCCAGAGAGGATCCTTTTGATCATGGTCTTGTTGATCCTGAGCAAGGATCAGAGTTGTATCTTCTCCTAGGTGCGTACATGCTATGGCAATAATTGGTCCTAGTGCAGAAGAAATTTTACAAACTGCAYGCAGAAAGGCTACAGCAAATTGACCACCACTATATGCCCCCTCATATTCCTTTACTGATTATTATGAGGACACACTGCCACCCGCAGGGCCTGAGCCAGAAAGGTTTATACAGGAATGCTGAAGATGATCTTTAAAAGGTGATATTGAATTCTGTGAAGCCATGCCAGTTGTGTATTGAAATCTGCATCACGATCAAGTGTCATATAAAATGGTAAAGGAACTGAGGAAATCAGTGACAGAAAGTGGTTTACACACTTTCTTTACTATAAATTTACTAGATGCTGTAACCGAATCTCATACAGTGTTCCTAGTAGATTGGAAATCTCTTYTTAAAACAGTTTTGACAGGAGCCAATACTCTGTTTGGTAGATGGAATTTGCAGATATGGCTCAAACTCAAGCTTTGAACAATGCCAGTCAGCAACCCCTAATCAATATACCTACACCTCAAAACASAGGCACCAGTATGTATGGCACGGGTCTAGCCCAACTGCAATTGGCCCCTCCAGGCGTGGGAACAAGCTGCTATTATTGCCCTGCATGCACTGCAAAAAGTACCTGATACAAAATATTAGAGCCTGGTTTTGCTGCCATCAGACAAGGCCCTCAGGAACCATACATTACCTGTATTTACCGATTGCAATCAGCCCTTACACAACAAATTGATATGCAGTCAGCAGCAGCCTGATCAGACTGATTTTCAGCCTTAAAATTCCTTGCTTATGAAAATGCTAACAGTGACTGTAAAAGTCAGTAATCACACTGATATTGAACTTTCTGATCATATCAAGACATGCACTAATACAGGTTTGGATCAGTTCAAAGCAGAACTTACTGCTACTACCCCAGCCCAAGAGCTGCAAGTGGCCAGAACATCTGTGAAGTGCTTTGAACGTGGAGAAGAGAGCCACATTAGAAAACAGTGYTCAAAGGGACAAAAAGACAATAAAAACCCAATAAACCTTGTCCTAGCTGCGAAAAGGGGTTTCATCGGGCTAACCAGTGCCAGCTGAAATTTGATAAAGATGGAAACACCCTCCCAAAGCAGGGAAACTCAAAAGAGCATGTGTGGGACCCCACTCAATTAGACACCAATACAGCACAAATCTTGCAGCAGGCATCCTCGCCCTGGCTGTCAGCACTRCCAGAGTCTGAAATGATAACTCTGTTCATCTGTAACCCACTGCAGGTTTGGTCCACTACCATTTGAAACTCATGCTTTATTATTAGGTCAGAACAGGACTGTTTATATTACTAGGAATCACCAACGCAGATTGTAAAGACAAAATCAAAATCTTGACTTGGACACGCATTCCTCCCTGTACAGGGGCACAAGGAGGGCAATTGGCACAATTAATACCACTGCCAGCAATTCACTGCTCAGCACTGATCCTGCACCAGCAACAAAATGAAAGAGGATTTGGGAGCACCAGTACCCTGCAAATTTTGGTCTAAAATCATAGGGGTACAACAGCCATTACTCAGTGGTCAAATAGGTTCTAAGTCTTTCACAGGATTGCTCGATACTGGAGGTGACGTGTCTATCGTAACACAAAAGGAGTGACCTTCCTGTGGTACCATTTATGGCAATTGTTATGGCAGTCAGAAAACAGCAAATACCTTTGGCGGTCTGCAAAAGAACGTCAAGTCATCAGTCCGGGGAACAAGAGTGTCATCTGGTGCCATCTGCTACCAGTCTGTGCTCCCAATCCCAGGCACTCTGTGGGGACAAGCTCTGATGATACCATGGGGAATGGTTATTTCAACACATTTTTAATAGGGGTCACAGATGAAAAGCCACTCCTCAAACTGACTTGGCTCACAAGTGAACCTGTTTGGGTCAAGCAGTGGCCCCTTGGAGCAGAGAGGCTTCACCAGGCCTGAATTCTCATTCAAGAGCAAAATTTTGGACCACATGGTCCCTTCCATCAGCCCATGGAATATACCTATTTTGTTATGCCTCTGAAATCAAGAAAATGGAAGGTATGCAAGATCTCAAGACAACTAATGTGATAATGTCTCCTATGGGACCATTACAACCACTAATACCTAACCCTACAATGATTTCTAATTGGAAATTACCAGTACTCAATTTAAAAGACTGTTCTTTCACAATTCCTTGACATCCTGATGAYGCACCTAAGTTTGCCTTTTCACTACCACCTGTCAGTCATGCAGCTCCTATAGAATGGTAGCAGTGGGTCATATTATCTCAAAGTATGAAAAGCAATCCTATTCTCTGTCAATTCATCATTCACTGAGCAATATAACCAATATGGCAACAATATCCATATGTTTTGCTGTATGGATGATATTTTAATCACTTCTGACTTTTCTTAACTGTTGAAGGACTGTCTGGCTACTTAAAAAATACCACTTGCCAGCAGAGGCCTATGTGTAGCCACAGGAAAAAATCCAAACAGAACCTYCCTGGAAATACCTGGGCTTTAAATYGYTAGAAACAGCAATCACCCACAAMCAGTAACTTTAAAAACTGACATACACACATCGAGTGATTTGCAAAAATTACTGGGCACTAATCGGATGAATCCACTAATTGGATTAGCCCTTTCCTGAGAATCACCACAGAGGAATTAYCCCCTTTATTTCAATTTTCTTTCCTCCCCTAGGCAGTTAACAAAGACTGTCTGAGAGGCTTTGGCACATGTAAGTGACAAAATCAGTAAATYCGTTGTCTCATGTCAGAACTCAAATCTGCCTTTGCAGCTGTTCCTAATTCCACAGTCTTTTCAACCCTGTACTGTCATTGGTCAATGTGATGAACACAGTCTCTATTGGAATAGATTTGGAGGAAAATGTTGAGGACCATCAAGCCTGGCAGCAGCTTCTGTGCATCTCTGCTCCAAAGCTCCACAAGCAATTAGAAATTTCAAGTCACCCAGCTGGTATCTGGTGATGTAACCCTGTTGGTCTCTTGTACCATTGATCAACATTTCTTTTGCTGATGGCATAGAAATATCATGTCATTGTCATGCACATGAAATTCATCATCCAACATGACTTTCTGAGGGTTTGACTAATTCTTAGTTACAGCTCCARCCCAATCCTAGAATGGCATGCAGTGCCATGGCAGCAGTTCTTTGTTATCTTTTCCCCAGCCATCATGTATTTTTTTTTGCAGCATCCATGTTCTCCTCCATTTTCTCTCATCTTTTGCCACTATACATAGTATAGAAATATTATGAAATATAGCAAATATTAGAAAAATATAGGATTTCCTTCTTTTCCCTTGCATTTTAGTGCTTCTAATTGTGGACATTAGACAGAGAAGGTTTTGATTAGTAGGTAGCCCTCTCTGTGCTACAAACTAAAATATTTTGTAATCTCATTGGCTCTTGCTGAAAAGCTTCTAGATATCATCCGCATTTTCTTTGGTTGAATTTTCCCTCTTGGTTTGTCTTATCTATGTTGTTCCTCTGTGCAGAGAAAAGACACCTYTTGAGCAGTTCATTGCTAAACCAGAGAAGAAAAAAGGCAAATTGTTTTAATTCAGAAGGATGAATGGTGTGTTATTAAAGTGCTTTGAAATACTTTGGTTGCAATCCTTAACTCTGAGTTCTTCRATTAACTGGTAAGATATGGTTTGGATTTCATTTTACTGATGGTGTGACTCAAGACWAGAGTGCATTTGTGCAGAAGGAACTTCCTTTTTGGAGGAGCTCATCAGCTCCTGAGCTGTTTTCAGCAGAGGGATCTGGGCATCATGGGGATGCAGGTCTTTCAGAAACAGCAGGTGACTGAATGCAGCCTGATCTCTTTGGAGAAATTATCCAGCCACATTTAATCGTGACAAGCAAACACAGGATGAGGGGGTACCAGCTGGTGCCATCTCTAGTGTGTTCAAGGAGCTCTGTAAACAGTTTGCTTGGAAGTGAACCTCCGCCTCAAGCAAGMTTTTAAGCATGCAATTGCCTACTCATGCCACAAACTATGTATCCATTTGGAAATGTGGCATGCTTATTATAATACTCAAAATCACAAGAAATGTTCCCTTGGAGGGCTTTTCCCCCTCTTCTTTATGTAGTGTCGTGGTTTGAACTGTGCCCACGACGTTCCCTTCCCCCCCTCCACCGGAGAGGGAGAAGGGAGAGAGAGCGAAAACCCAATTAATACAAAATATTTATGGCTTTGAGATAAACATAATTGGAAGAAAGATAATACCTATGTACTCCACAAAGAGTCAGACAGGCTGCATAACTTAAGTTGCAAAACAGATTTATTACTACACACTACTAAGAATGGCACTGGGTGAAAAACAAAGATAGGGGTATTTACAAAGAGAAGAAAAATAAAATGGACATTTTAAGACACCTGTTACACTTTCCCAGGGACCCATCTCTTCTTCCAAGTC
>NW_026623442.1:1212132-1213852 GCF_030028575.1 Malurus melanocephalus | reverse complement strand
TGCATATTTGGGCTCCAAAAGAGCTGGAGAGTAACTGAACAATGGCTTGAACAAAGGAAACCCTGAGCTTTTTTACCCTAAGTGTGAAAGTCTGGGGTCATGGGCTCCTGCTGAGTCTCTGAGTGTCTGGTCATCCTGTACCCTTTGTTGCCCCAGGTTCTTGTCCCAAAGCTCAACATGCAACTGCACACTGAGCTACCTGCACTGAATGTATTCCTCAAGAGCCCTTACTTTAATTGAGYACTCCTGCTAATATACTGAAAGGGAAAAAGAGAAGTTTCCATACATTTAACCACTGTCCTTCCATGCAACTTAATTTCAAGTACCAAACATACCGGAATTAAGAATTAAGAATTAAGGCTAACAAAATTGCCTAACAAGAGTGGAAACGATTATCAATTTAAAATCACACTGGATTCTCAAAAGTCAGTTACTGATCAGCTGGTTAATCATTCACTACTTGTTAAAACACTGAGTCTAGCATTTATATCCATCCAACAGAATGGTTTTAGCCCAGATAAAAGTTCCTGTTACAGCTGTGTACTTCCTAAAAAATCTCTCTATCCCCAAAGACTTACACAGCTAATCAATTATATTTGCTGTAAAATGAGACTTCTGRCTGATTGAATTGCCTGTGGAACCCCTCATCTAGGTGTAATTTCCTCTAGCAAGGCTTTTACTATTCCTATGTCAGTCCTTACTGGAAAGGYTTCTGCCCAGCCTGATCTACTGTCACTGGCAAATGCTTGCACCCAGCATAGGTGGCTTGTCCCAGAGCCCATTTGCAGTCTCTGAAAAGAGAGGTAGATCCTTGACTGCCATCCTGACTCTGAGCTCAGTCTGATACTTGAGAACTTCTGGCAAATTGGGTAGCAGCTTGTGATTCTTTTTCTGGCAACATAAATTCCTGAAGCTATCCATAGTTGGTTTTTTTTTTTTTTTTACTGGTTAGCTATTGCCTCTATGCCTCCAGGGGCTTTATTGTGAAACTGATGCCTTTTTCTTTGGTCCTTGGAATTATGAGCCAGACGTGGTTAAAGTGATGAGGGRTTATACCTCAATATTTAATAAGGATCCTTAGGTACACAGTTTGTCAAGGTGGAAAATGCTGAAGATGCACACTGTGCTTGACATGTATACAATTTTTATAGACCTTGCMATTAGCATATCTGATAAAGACTCCCCAATAAARAAGCTTCATAGAAGAACTCTTGTCCCCCCTATTCTAGCAATGTCTACCCCCTCAGATGAGGCTTGAACCCTCCTTACAAAAATATATCTCAGAGAGCTGTTGTCAACCTTGGTTGAAACCTTGGTTTCTAAGGAGAACCAAGATRGCATWGGGGCTTCCAGCCTGCAACTGGCAGACTTTTAGAATGTTTTGTCTTCTTGCCTAGAAAAATACCACACAACTTCAGAGTTTTTGATACACTTTGCCACCCCAGTGCTTGCCTCCGCTGTTCCAGCTTGAGGCTCCTGCTGCAGTCCAGTCAGCTTCCCATGGTRCTGAGACCAGCTGCTTCCCATGAGTTTGCAGACAAAAGCCCCTTTTCTATCTCTTCCACCAGCAGAGCTGACATTACCACATGCAAAGGGAGCTGAGCTCACATCACAGCACTCCCTGCAACCACGGGGGGATCATTGCTCCTGCCCTGCCTGGCTGGGAGCCAACAGCTATGGCCATAACTACACCAAAGGGGAAAAGCCTTGACGGCTGAGA
>NW_026623442.1:1147108-1211452 GCF_030028575.1 Malurus melanocephalus | reverse complement strand
ACAATCAGAACACCAAATGTTAATTCCGTTTGCACTTCCGTGTTTACTTTTATTTACTTTCACACTGACAGCATCTGTGTTTGCTGGTTCTGATTTCACACAGTGTTCCTCTCTGATCTGAGCTTGTAGTGGTGTGTAACCCGTGATGGCCATCCTCTCGGTGGAGTTTTTAAGCTCCAGGATTTTTTAGCTCTAGCTCTGATCCCACCAGAATTATTTTACCTGGGTTTTGCCTTTCCCTAAGTGGTTCTTACCTCCAAAATGTTGGTCCTCAGAAAAAACAGGAATTCTGCCTCCAGGTACTACTGCAGCACCAAGAGCCTGACTCTGCTCTGCCACATCCAGCAACCCAAGAGGGATAAAGACCTTTAGGGTTTAGAGGAATAAAGCCCTTTAGGGTTTAGAGGAACTTGCCCAGGGGAAGGGCTGAGCAGCAGGGGCCAAAGGGAGAGGGAGCAGCAGCCCACTGTGTTTACAGGTGCTTCAGCAGAAATTGTCTTTCCAGGGAATGGCACTTCACTGCCTGCAGGTSATTGTCCTTGAGGATTCTGGAACAATGCAGACTTCGTTACACCAGCTGCTTGCCAGGAGGAAATGGAATTTTCATGGTATATCCTGCAGCAGCTTTACTGGAATATCTCCTTGGGTCACTGCAGGGATTATCCCCACTCCTGGTTTGAGCAGGCACTTGTTCCTGGATGGTGGCACCTGACTGAGCCCTGGGGTAGCAGACACAGGGAAGATCCAGTAGGATGAGACATGACTCAGCTCATGGCATTTCCAGGAAGCCCTGGGGATTCACAAGCTCCTTGTAGAATAGCCTGGCTTTGAATTCACATGGAAATGGCTTGCATGGGTGCTAAAAAAAGAGACAAAAGGATGGGAAATACCTGAACTCCTGACAGATGCTGGAGGGCATTTACAAGGTCTCAGTCCACTGGTATTCCTTCCGTGTTTGTTTTCCAAAAGTAGAAATAGAGTTGTCACTGAAATCTGTACAAAGAAATGGTTGACATTGTCACCCCTCGGGAAAACCCTTTTTCCTACAAATTCTGCTGCTGAGGTAGGAGCAGGGTTTGTTTGGAAATGCCACAGCATGGCCAACCTGTTTTCACCCTCATGCTGCAGCATGAACCTCCCAGAACCACTGTGTCTTCATCCAGTTCCACCCCCTGCCATGGCAGGGACACCTTCCTCTAGACCAGGTTGCTCCAAGCCCCATCCAACCTCTGTGAACACCTCCAGGAATGGGGCAATCACAGCTTTTCTGAGAACCTTTGCCATGTCCTCACCATCATCATACTGAAAAATAAAGATAAAAATCATGGCAGGCCTTTTCCCAGAATCTYTTCTAAATAGATGTCTCTGGAAATTTTTTAGGGATGCAAGCYCATCCTACCTTTTCTTGCACTTTATTCTTTACTGCACTCTGTTCCTTCCTTAAATCTAACCCCTAGTCCCAAATTCACCCTCCTCACACTCAAATCCACCTTCCAGCCCCAAATCTACTCCCTAATTGCTTCACAGTTCCAAATCTACCCACATCCCAAACCTACTCATCTACTCCCCAGTACAAATCTACCTTCAAATCTGCTTTCCCTCCTCTCCGAGATCCAACTACGCTTCCTTAATCCCAAATCCACATCCCAAGCCCCAAATCCACCCTGTCCAATTGGCCCCTCCTCCCTCCCAGTGGCCTGTCTCACACCAAAAAACCAGAGATATGTTGGCAGTAGCAGGTTTATTCTCAAGTTTTCTTGCACAGGAGCAGGGCAGCCATGGTCAGCTCTAGCGGGAACAAAGCTGTCCCCGGTGTCAAATGGTGCAGTTCCCCTCCCCATAGTGCCGGCACTTCATCACTTTCAGGTAGGTCTCCACCTTGTGCAGGTCCTTCTTGAAGCAGGAGAGCAAGCTGTAATTCTGCAGCAGCGCGTCCTCGCTGCGCAGGTGGATGTCAAATTTCTCGTAAGTGGGTTTGAGGATCTGGGGACCCCACAGGCTTCTGTCCTCCAGCTCCTGCAAGAGGATTGAGAGGTGCTGGGGGAGGTTGTGGGCGCTTGGGARTGAGCATAAGTCACAATAACTTTACACAGTGCTCCAGGCCAGGACAGAGTGGCAGGGAATGACTCTRGGAATACTGGWCAACAGCAGCTGAACATGAGCCCATGTGAGCCCAGGTAGGCAAGAAGCCAATGGCACCTGGCTTGCATTAGCCACAGGGTGKCCAGCAGGACCAGGRCAGTGACTGACCCYTGTCCTGGGCACTGCTGGGGCACCTCCCATCCTGGGGGCAGTTATGGAACACTCCTGACAAGAGAGACACTGAGGTGCTTGAGCACATTTAGAGAAGGGAACAGAGCTGGGGAAGGGTCTGGAGCACCAGGAGCACCTGAAGGAGCTGGGGAGGCTCAGACTGGAGAAAATAAGGCTCAGTGGGGACCTTCTCACTCTCCATAAACCCCTGACAGGAGTGTGGAACTAGGCAGGCATCATGCTCCATTTCCAGGGTACAAGTGGCAGGACTACAGGACACAGCCTCCAGCTGTGCCAGGGGTGTTTCAGGTTGGACATCRGGAAGAATTTATTCACAGAAAGGGTTGTTAAGTGTTGGAAGGAGCTGCCCATGGAGGTAATGGAGTCATTGTCCCTGGACATGTTCAGGTGATGACACTCAGTGCTCTGCTCTGGTTCAAGGCAGTGTTTGATCATGRATTGGACTCAGTAATCTTGGAGGTTTTTTCCAACCTCAGTGATTCTATGATCTTCCACAGGCGCAGTGCCAAGGCTCCCACTGAACTTTAAATGAGGTCAGGRATTTCTCCCTCCAGTCTTAAAGCATATTTCAAACATATTTTTGAGTGTATGTGTTGCAGAAAGGGCAGTGATGCGGGGATGATGCTACAATGAGGAGGGAGCTGGGCAAAATGCTGCAGGGAGGGAGAAGCGTGTCTTTGAGGTATTAAAATACAGGGGAARTTGCAGCATCTCTGTACCTCCTTGRGTCTAGGAGACAGGGAACTGGGCAATAATTCTTTCTTTCCTTCCACTTTCCCAACAAACCAAGCTCTAACCCAGACCCAAGCCATGTGCATTTGGAGCAGAGATCTGCAGTTACCCACTCTTCCTACTCTGCTGTGGTCACCAGCTGCCTTAAACAGGACAGTTCTGGTTGAGAAAAAGTGCCATAAATGGGTGAAATATGATTGTTTGGCTGTTTCTGTGTATGTTTCCTAATGCCCTGATGCCCAAGCACATAGCAAACAGAGACCTTAAAAAACTGTCTCATTCCAACACCCCCKGCCGTRAGCCAGGACACCTTCCACYAGACCAGGCTGCTCCAAGTCCTGTCCTACCCAYCTTTGAACACTTTCAGAGATGGGTGGCCACAGCTTCTCTGGGCAACCTGTGCCACAGCCTCACCACCCTCACAGTAAAGAATTCCTCCCCTCCCTCCCCAAAATCTGGAAGAGSTACTGATACCTATCCCTACTTTCTCCTGCTGAAGTTCTAGGAAAAAAAAAAAGGTTTCTGTTTACTCTCTGAGTAAACAAGAAAAAGTGAAACTCTTGATTTTCAGAGTAATTTCGATGCTGAAAGATGTAAACAATACTCGGGACTCATTTCTCACAGTTGCAGGTCTCAGAGCTCTACCTACTGGCTGAACCTTACAGATAAGCCTAATTACAGAATAAACCTAACTAAAAGGCTGTCCTGGCAGAAAATACACAAGTTCATTTAAAACAACACAGCAAAAATAAAGTAGATTATAAWGGGGACTTACAGAAAATGTGGAGAGTGACTTTTTACGTGGGCAGATAAAGACAGRGCAAGGGGGAATGGTTTTTAACWAAAAGAGGARAGATTTAGATTARGTATGAGGAAGAAATTCTTTTCTGTGAGGATAGCTAGGCCATGGCATGAATTGTCCAGAGGCAACTGCGCCATCCCTGGAAGTGTTCAAGGTCAGGTTGCATGGGGCTTRGAGCAACCTGGTCTAGTGGGAAGAGTCCCTGCCTCTGGTGTGCAGTTGGAACAAGATAAACTCTAAGGTCCTTCCAACCCAGACCATTCAGTGAATCTATGAGTAGTTCTTCCTTGAAGAGGATCACCCCTCAGCTCTCAGCTCTCTGGCTGCTGTATTAATGTATGAGGGAAACACCAGAGGTTTCCATTTGCTCCCACAGATTTTTTTATGTAATGTTGTGAATCCTTACAAAATTTGCTGCATTTTAAAGTATTTTGCATGGAGATGTAGCAAACATTGTTTTGCTGTTAGCACAAGTGAATATGTTTTTGTTGCTGGGTTTTGGARGACTTTGGATGTGAATTGTTGTGATTCCTGATCAATAGTGCTTTGTGATGGGTGTTAACAYCTGTTTTGTGTTTTCTTATCCTCCCTAATGATGAAACCTGAAGTGCACTGTCATGATCTCACTATCTAAAGGTATCCCAAAGATGCCACTGGTGTTCAAAGTGGAAGGTGATAAGATTTCTCATGGTCTTTGGATCCCCAAGATATGAGTACCTGTGTCTGGGAGATCTCTGTAATTCTGTAATCATGCTGTGTGCTGCAACTTACCATCATCAGAGCTTGGATCCCTTCTTCCAGATCCTTTAGTTTTTCATACACTCTGTCTGAAGTGCCAAAAACCAGATTGTTTGTGAACATCTTGCTTAGGTACTGCACTGGGGTCAGCCAGGACTGAATGAGAACCAGGGAAAACCGAAGAAGCTCCATGTCCTGAAATTAAGACAAGAAAGGGTCAAAACTGTGCAGGGGTATTTGGTAGAGTGTCCTGCTCCCTCTGAAACACCTGGAGATGTGCCACCACTCCTGCAGCTTCAGCAAACACAAAGTTTTCAGCCTGGGGAACACCACCCAGACCTGTATCCTGTGCAGACAATAGATTTTCTCATCCTTGGGGTGGGAATATGATTTATAGTGTAGTCCAGAAAAGTATTCCTTCATGCAGGGTTCAGGTAATCAGAAAGGGAAGGGAGGGATGAAACACCCAAATGTTCACAGATGAAAACCTTTTGTTCCTGCAGTGAAGCACAGCTAGGCTCTTCAGGCAGGTCTGTGCCCTGAGAGTGAAAAAAACTTACTGATTTCTGCTGGGCATCGTCCTTCTTCAAGGGAGCAGGAATGGTTTCCGAGTAACAAAATGTTACTTGGGAATTCTTGTTTGTGTGTCTTTGGTCCTCTGGAATATAGGTRTGTTCCTGTGGAGACATTCCAAATACACTCAGATCTGTTGCCTGTATTCTAAAGACCTCAGATACTTCCCAAACTGTTCTGAGTGATTACTCTTTGCAAGAAATAGATGTGAGASGTGAAGTGCCTCTGGACAGGGTTGGCAGGTAGGAAGCAGGAATGTCCTGTCAGCACAATGGCTGCTGAACCTAAAGGTCTTCCTAAGCCAAGAAGCTGAGGTGAACACAAACCACATCTGGACTAGGTTCCCCCAAGGAGTGATGACCCCAAAGGACAGCTCTTGCCAAAGTGGCAGCTTGTGCCATCTCCTGTCAGCAGCAGAACATRGACTGTTTTAAGCACTCAGACTCTCCTAGAGCCACAGACAACTGACACAGGAGAGTCTTGTCACATATCWGTGCCGTGGTCCAGTTGATCCTGTGCAGCCATTGCCCTGAGAAGGGGGGTGTGCAGAATCAGAGCAGGGCAGACAGAGCTGAGAGAAAGAAACAGAGCCCAGTTCCATGGGACACAACCTGTCCTATCCTGTTAACACCCTCTCTCCTCATCGAAAGTGGACAGAGGAGACACCAATAGTTGAAAGGACTCTGTTACATTATCCCAAAGCCATCAAGCTAAAGTGGGGGGAGATGCCCAGAGGCCACACCACTTACAAACTCCTTGTATGTCTCTGCAGCCAGGAGGTGAAGGTGCTGAGCCCTCAGCACAGCATTGGCAAGCAGGCTGGAAAGAGGTATGGTCGGGAAGGTGGCAGCTTGTTGTGGCCACTGCAGTCCCAGAGTGATCATGGCAACAGCAAGAGGAGGGAACCACGACCCTGCAGCAAAGCACATGGAAAGTGTTAGCAGCCCTCAGGAAACTGGACTGAGGAGGGAGTGGCACCTGGGAATTAATTCCCAATCTCTTCTGTMCATGCTGAGGGCTTATCTTCCACCAAGAATAAGTTTAGCCCTCTCCAAAATTCTTTGAAACCCTTTCACTATGATCTGCCCCCTGAGCTTGTGCCTCTCCTAGTGTTACCAGCACCATCTTCCTGGATGGAGTCATGGTTGCTCCATGAAAACTATTGTGTATCCCAATGCTCTTCCCTGACACACTCATATTTTCCCTTTTCTCATGAGTCCTTGCCYATATGAAAAAGCATGGTGCACTCTGGTTACATGAGCAAGCAGAGACTGAGTGCCAGGTGAGCACCTCATTGAATCCGTGCCGCTGATGTGACACTGACTGTCTGCCCTCATTGGAGTGAGAGATGGGGACATTACCTGTGTTCTGACCAGCTCTCTGGGATATGCCTGTAGAATTTGGTGATCTTTGTCAAATCTAAATATTTTTCAGCCTGTGACATCTGATTCACACTAGTGTCTGTGCTACAAAGACCACAAACTTAATCTCTGACAAATACGCCCTGGAAGAGAAAGGTCCTGGAGCCTGTAGAACTTGACCTGTTTAGGCTAAAAATTAATTAGTGGATTAAAGTCACACKGCAGGGAAAAGTATTCTTTTTCATTGGTTTATAAATTACCATACTTTAAGTTAGAGCTGCCACAGAATGTGTGTATCCCACCACATCCCACCCCATCATCTCCTCTCACCCTACACACATGGCARCACTGACAAATCCTTTAAATCTGAAATAAAAAGTACCTGGAGCCATTTCTGCCTGCTGAGTTGCTCAGGTGTTGCTTGACAGTGAATATTTCTTCCTTTCATCTGGCAAAGAAAACTGTTGAGCCACCCTTTATATAGCAGGGGGTCTGTTAAAAATGGATCTATGTGCCTATGATCACAACAACTCTGCATCTTTGTGCATAAATGCACAGGTGTTCACAATGGTGCCACCTCGTAGTCATTTATACACAGATGTACAAGTTGGGAACGTTGTTTGCCTCAGAATGTAATCAGTGCTCAGTGATTTCGCCATATCCCGCTGTTTATTGCAAATGTAAGTTTCCTGGTCATTGGAAGACCCATCCCAATGGGACCAATGCTTTTATATGGTGGCATTTGCTTTTTCCACCTGATTTTCCTGCCTGGCTCTGCAGCCTTGGCTCACAGTTCACAGGCTTGACTGACCAGTTTGGCAGATTTCTGACKTAAAGCAAATGACAAWGTTGTGCCAGGGAAGGTKYAGATTGGATATGAGAGAAAATGTCTTCCTCKAAAGGGTTGTCCAGCCMTRGCACAGAYTGYTCCAGGCAGTGGTGGAATCCCCATTCCTGSAGGGTTTCAAAAGTTTTGTCCAAGTGGCACTTGGAGACATAAATTAGTGGTGGGCTTGGCATTGCTGGGGGAACAGCTGGACTTGGTGATMTCAGAGGGCTTTTCCAACCTAAACAATTCTGRAATTCTGTAATTCTATGATATTTTCCCCTCAATTGTTAGTGGGGATAGAACTGGATGCATGTTGCGAGATTAATCCTATTTTTTTTTCAATTTCTACCAAAATGCCAAATATTCAACAAATAGGATTGCTCAGCTGGTTTCCTGTGGGTRTGACAAAGAGCTGTCATGCCTAGGTGCTTGTTTGGGTTCCAGCCTGCCCATAGCAAATCAAGATGCTTGAGCTGTGGGAGGTTTCTCTCATCCTCAGTCTGTGACCAGATCTGGTTATGAACATCTTCCTACTCACTCCTAAGCACATTAAGCAGAGGGCAGCTGTGGAAAGGAGRTAGAAGAGATAGGGAAGAAAAGATGGGGAAGACAATCRTAGAATCAYGGGRTGGTTTGCCTTGGARGGGATCCTAAAGCTCATCTCGTTCCAATCCCTGCTATGGGACACGTTCCACTAAACCAGGTTGCTCCAAGCCCCATCCAGCCTGGCCTTGAAAAGGGAAGGTCACAGCACACTTATCATTTCCTTGAAACAAAATGAAGCAGAATCTCAGATGGGCAACTACAGAATGCCTTAAAGGCATTCTACTCCTCATAAGGCACCAATTACCCAAAACCACACTGGTCTGAACTTTTGTTAGGAGTTCAGGGTCTGTTTCTGGTTGGGTGGTGATTTGGCTTCCTCAGCCCCTGTGTTTGCCATGCCTCCTGTGTGGGTCCAGTTTCATCCCTGGGGCAGCTGGAGCAGGGGGTGGAGAGCTGGTTAATAAACATGCAAGGGAGAGCATGGTCTGTTCCGAAAAGCCCCCGGGGTGGAGATGTGGTGGTGTCACACGGTAAATGTCAGTCCTTGGAAAAGTGGGAACAGCTATCAGGTGTCCCGCCACCTAATAGCCAGCAACATCTGGTTGTGTTTTTCTACTCCAGATTGTGTTTAAACATGCCAATATTTGTCAGAGATGARCAGAGGAGCAGCATCTCAGCACAACCCACACTCTGCTCCTGTGAATGATGATGAGGTGCTATTGCAGCACCTTACACTCATGTCCTGCTGCCTCTTGCTGTTACTGGCTGGCTCTCTAGCTTTGCYAGTAAAAGCTTGGTGTTAAGTCAATATTTTTTATGTTGCAGCAAAGCATGGAGATGTTGGGATGATCAACCTGTGCAATTCCCCTGAGGCTTGGGTTCTTCCCAATCATTTCTGGGTATTAAATGAAAAAGAAGCATCATAAAGAAGGCAGTGTGTGACTGAAATGTTGGGCTGGGCAAAGGCACACCACTGGCAGAACTGCAGTTGCATAGGCTCTCAGACCTCAACTCAGCATTTTTCTAGATTTCAAAGACAGGCATTTGTAGTGTAAAGTAGCATCTCTTAAAAGCAACATGTCACTGTAATTTCCAAGTTCCTTTTTTTTTTTTAAAGAGAAAAAGACCCACTTCTCTTCAGACATTCCCATGTCCACCCATCTTACCCTCAGCATCTCTATTCAAACAAGTTGCACTGAAGTGAACCAATTATATATACATAAAATTAATTTTAAAATTTTATAAATTCTAAATAACTGGGATTGGAAGGGACCTTACAAATCATCTTTTTACAACCCCAAGCCTCATACATTTTGGCCTCCGATTGATGGGGCAGCCACAACTTCTCTGAACAACCYGTGTCAGGGCCTCACCACCTCACAGGGRAGAATTTCTTCCCAATATCCCATCTAACCATGCCTCCTGTCACTGTGAAGACRTTCCCCCTTGTCTTGTCAGKGTGAAACCATACTTCCTTGTTCAGTCATTACACTGACTTGTGAATTGTCTCTCTCCATCTTTCTTGAAGGCTAAAGAGGCTCAGGACTGCAACTCAGTGCAAAGTTCTCATGTGCAAACCAGCCACCCTTGTTCAACCACCCCTGACTCCAGTTCTCAACCTGTGGAAATGTATGTTACCGTTACATTTTCTGAAAACCATCCTTTTTTTCTGCATCTGTAAATGTTGATTGAAGTTTTTAGCGTGGTTCCTCACTAAGCCAATCTAAAACATGATGTGTTTCTGCTTGACCAATCAGCCTGGAGTTCCACTGCTCATGCTCATTTGCCACATGGATCATTCTCTCTCTTCCCTGCTTCTGCAATTGTTTTTCCATGTTAATTAGCCATAAGAAAAAACATATCCAGMTAAGTGTGCAAAAGCAGTCAGTAAGACTGTATCTGTGGAGTGCAATTTCCCTGCAACTGGCTTGAGGTTGCAGCAAAGGAACCAGATAAAAGGATTTCAGATCCCAGGAATAATCTCTACCCATCTCTTGGGGAATGCCACAGTCACTGCCCATGTCTCAGTTTCTCCATCAATAAAATGATGGTGCTGATACTCATTAGCAACACAGCTGGAAAGCAGGTAATGATTGCAGAGAAACAGGTTAATTAAAAATAAATCTCACCTCTTCTGCTGAAAACAAAGCAAAGMCAGTCAATTTAGTCCCCTTCCAATGATTTTTTAAAAAATCTTTTAAATTGAAATGCAGTAACAGCAGGTTGTCCAGAACAGGCAGTAGCAGGGAATAAAAACACTCTAGGAAGAGTCATTCATTCCCATTTTATCAGTTTCTCTCTCCAGCAGTGGATCTGACACCATCATGTGTCTCCCAGCATGAGCTGCCACTCAGGAACCCTCAACCTTAGCCTTCCTGGGCTGAATTGCTTGGTCAGTCTCCAAATGAATGCACTGTTCTATGGGATGCCAAGGGGTTGGGGAGAGGAGATGCTGAGGCCAAATCTCAGCTCCAGCAGTGCCACAGCTCCCTACAGAGATTCCCAAAACAGCTTATGCTAAAGGTTGCTGCAGGTAGAAATAAGTTTATGGCTCTTGAAAAGCACAGTTTCTAGAGCAATAAACTTATCATTTTATAATCATTAACAAAGTGAGGATTATAAAAATTAATTTAATAAAGATAATTGGTACAATTCTACATTAGCTTTTGGATGCTGATGGTAGCCTGACCAGCCCTTGATGATGTCTCCAGACTTCAGCAATGTATTAATGCACAATAGGCTTGGTTTCTGTTCTGTGAAAAACCYTCTCATGGTTTTATAGTTCATTAGTGATCTATTAACCACAGGTCATCCCCGGATCGGTGCAGCAGAGCCTGTGCTTTACCACATGAGCCGCTTTGCTGACATCTGCTGGTTTCTAAGGCAATTTCATTGATGACGTGTCAGAGCCACAAATCACATCCAAGTGCTATCAAGGAGAGCTAACACTTTTACGATGCTTTTTGCAAGCTGTTCACTCATGGTTTTAGCAACTGAAATGGTCAATCTTGCTTTTATAATCARGAATTCTCCTCCTCTTGAAGGATGAGAGAGAYCAATCTGATTTTTATTTATGCCTCMACCCTCRGGAGGTTTTGCCTGGCAGCCAGTCATGGGACAGACAGCTTCCCCTGCTGCTCTGCAGATGACACAACCTGGTGTTCACTATTGAAAGGAATGATCRATGYCTTTACAAATAAATTATGAGGCTTGTTGGTAGATAAGGCTAGATAGTGATAGGTAAAAGAAGTAATGGGAGAAACTATAAATTTTGTAGGTTTTTTTTATTGATATAGGTTGTTACTTACTCAAAGTAGTGTTAAATCTCTGGACTGAGAGGAAAAGAATAGAGACATTAAGAATAAAAAAAGTAGGGGTGTACATTAGATAGAGTCTGTATTAGGTGATTTGGGGAGTTTGTACTTTTTAAGTACTTCAGCTGATGGAGAAAGAAAGAGGGAAATGTGGCTGAGAAATTAGGATAAAAAGGAGGCTGCGTCTTTTAATAATTTGAGAAATTTTAYAAAAATGTTTTATAACTTCTTTTTKTATTCAAATGAAGTTATGGGACTTTTTTGTTTCTTTTTTGGACATAAATTTCTGGTGTTTGTGGATTTATTTTCCTAACAAATGAGCCTGGGATCGTCCCATTGTCTAGGGATGGTGGGCAGCAAGTGGAGCTGAAGATGTGTGTCACCCAGTTTGGGTGATCAAATCCTCTTGGTGGCAGCCAGCACCGGGCAATTGATTGGGTTCCCAAGACTGTCCAGGTGACAGAGGAGTAATGGACCAGAGGAATCCATGAAGAGTCCACAAGTAAAGACCACTAAAAATCTCACCAGTGAGTAAAATGGAATCTTTAGAGAGCAAACCTGGGAAGGCACCCATAGAGAGAAGCACAAGTAAAGYTGAGAAGAGRCCCCRGCAAAAGGGATGATGRTCCCAAAATACYTCYGAAGAATCCCTTAGGAGAATATCGAGTGGACACCCAAAAGGGGCAGTAAGATAAAGTCAAGAAGAGGTCTCAACAATCCATGCCCAGGGAGGGCAATTAAGAAGAATGTAAAGCCATGTGGTTAAGACAAAGAGCAGCAGGGTGAGGTGCAGAAGTGCAAGACTGGAAGCACAGACTGGGGTCCTGTGGGGCCAGGCTGGGACTGTGGGACAGCTGTGGGCTCAGTGATGGGCAGTCCCTGACCCTGCCATCCCTAAG
Organism: Malurus melanocephalus; assembly: GCF_030028575.1. NCBI lineage: Eukaryota > Metazoa > Chordata > Aves > Passeriformes > Maluridae > Malurus > Malurus melanocephalus. The sequence continues at coordinate 1,199,384 of NW_026623442.1, read as the reverse complement.
AAGGATCCCTAAGAAGGGGCAGCAGTGTCCCCTGGCCCCATGTGGCTGTGGGACACCCTGGTCACCTGTGGTGCTGTTGGCCGTGCCCACTGGGAATGCTGGAGAGGGGCTGTGTTTCGATAGGCAGAAAAAAATACCTGAGAAATGCAATTTGTACGTGGAAGGAGCAGGATTTTCTTTTAAAGAATTTGTTTGAGTCACTGGAAAAACGAGTGATTTTGAACTCTGTGAGAATGAGCACCCACTGGCAGTAGTGGGGGAGGAGGGGGGCTAAAAGAAAGGCAAAATAAGCCCCTCGATGAACTAATTAGAAAAATACAGCAAGTATATGTGAAAAAAAATAAAGAAAAGGCAAAGGCAAAAGTAATAACAGAGTTATTACAAACCCAAAAGAATAAATTGCAGGACCTAAAAGACTCCTTGGGACAGAGGGGACAGAGTTGGTCACCAAAATGTGGCAAAGGCATTCCCTCCTTGGCAGGGGAGAGCAAACCCAAAGAGTAGTTGAAAAAGAATCAGTGTGCTGTCTGTAGGGCAGAAAGACACTAGAAGCAAAAATGTCTGCAAAAACAGCTGGATCCTCAAAAAAATGAAGTCCAAAAGATAATAGAGATAGATTGTTAAGAGTGTCAAAGGCTCCCATTATACCAAGGGTGTTACCACTCAGGAACCCTTGATAACTTTTTAAGCATGTCCAGCTTGAGAAGAAGTGTGCTTCCTGGTAGACACAAGAACCTCTCAATCCACTTTGAATTTTTCTTAGAAAGAAAAATTGTCAAAAAATTCTTAGATTATTCAAAGAGTGAGTAGAAAAAATGAACAAGTATACTTTATCCAACCACTATTAGTAWATGTGAAAAATAAGTTTAAAATGCATAAATTCCAGTTTGTTCCTAATTATGATTGTAATTTGCTAAAAAAGATTTTGATGACTAAAGTAAAAATGCAAATTAATATTATAAAAAATGATACAGAAGCTCACACTGCAATAACTTTGTGTAAAATAGCTGAAAAAACTTATGCTGAAATAAACCCAAAAGTCTGAGCAGCCCCCCAAAAAAGTAAAAAAACAATTAACATAAGCAATCCTCCCATAAAAATATACAAAATCATGAGTTTTGTTTCAACAAACCTTTCAAAAAATAAGAAGAGTTTACTCAACCCTCAAAAATTAAGTTATTGCAGCACGTAAATTACTTGCTTTTATCAAAAAACAAACTGCTTCATTTTCTTACTAAAAAAGCCTTAGAGTGTCTAAAAAAATACAATTAGTAAAGAAAAAAGTTCAATTTACGACACATTTTTATAAAAGGTTTACAGTGTGTTGATAAAAAAAATTACAAAGAATATTAGAAGTACCATTACCCCAGACAAAACAAAGAGTTACGATAGGTTTTAGAGTTGGTAGGGTACTGCAAAGCATAGATCGAAGATTTTTCTGTTTTAACCAGACCTTTATATAGCTTTTTATCCCAAGACAATCCAAATGGTGTAATATGGACACCAGAAAGAGAGCAAAGCTCCAAAAAATTAAAAGACAAATTGAGCAGTGCCCCAGGATTAGCTCTTCCAGACTCAAAAAAAGAATTTGAGCTATACGTAAGGGGGGTACCCTAGAGAAAGCTTTTCTTTGAGAGATTCTGCTTGTAAAAACTCTCTTTTGCTTCATCTTGCTGGCTTGAAAGCAGGAATAGTGCTGGCATTTCAGGAAAGCCGTGTACACAGGTGAACGTGTTGGGAGCAAGAGCTCACTTTTTGCACTCTTGGAGCTCGAGTGCAGGTTAACAGGAACGTAGCGCAGAGAAAGCTTTTCTCCAAGTGATTCCCCCTGCAAACACTCTCTTTTGCTGCATCTTGCCAGCCTGCAAGCGGGGACAGGGCTGGCATTACGGGAAAGCCTCCCAGTCAGGGGAAGATTTTCTGGGCAAGAACTCACTTTTCGCACTCTTGGAGCCTGAATGCAGCGTATGGGGGATACCTTAGAGAAAGCTTTTCTTCAGGAGATTCTGCTTATAAAATCTCTCTTTGCTTCATCTTGCCAGGCTGAAACAAGAATAGGGCTGGCATTTCAGGATAGCTGTGCATAGAGTTGAAAGTGTTCTGAGCGAGGTCTCGCTTTTTTCACTCTTGGAGCCCGAGTGGACGCTAAGGGGCAGGGACCGCAGAGAAAGTGTTTCTCCAAGAGATTCCCCCTGCGAATGCTCTCTTTTGCTGTATCGTGCCAGCCTGCGAGCGGGGACAGGGCTGGCATTTCGGGAAAGCCTCCCAGTCAGGTGAAGCTTTTCTGGGCAAGAACTCGCTTTTCTCACTCTTGGAGCCTGAATGCAGCAAAACAGAATAGTTTTCTTCGAGAGATTTTGCTTTTAAAATCTCTGTTTTGCTGCATCTTGCCAGCCTGAAGGCAGGAATTGGGCTGGCATTTTAGGAAAGCCGTGTACACAGTGAACATGTTCTGAGACAGAAATTGCTTTTCGCACTCTTTGAACCTGAGTGCAGGCTAAAAGGCACATAGCACAAAGAAAGCTTTTCTCTGAAAGATTTCCCCTGCAACTGTCACTTCAAGAAAAAATTCTGATTTACATAACTATCCTTGAGTCATGATGCAGGTTTTACAAATGACTTTGTCAATCTAAAAGATGCTTGCTATTCAAATTATGAAGCCCCTGTGGGTACAGGCCCATTTCTCTGAAGAGAGAGACCATGAAAACATCAGTAACTCTTGCATAAAACTGATGTATTGTGTAATAATGTTTCACGTAGAACCTGGTGCTTCATTTTTCATCAAATCCTGTAGCTGGGTTTTTTTGTGGGTTACAAATGAAACCTGGAATGCTTCAGGCATAACAGAGAGGTTGAGCAAGATGAATATAACACGGCATAATAAAGAGGTTGAGCAAGATGAATTTGGGATGTAATGACTCCTTCAGGCCAAATGGTCATGAAGATTAGTGGAGGAGGATGGATGGGAATCTCTGCTTTAGAATTATTCTGAGCACCTTCCTACTGATAGCAAATGGATCAATYTGCTGTGGAAGAAGTAAATACATAAAAGTCAGGGTTCTCACCTAACTGTCAGCTTGCATAATTCAGCTCATTCTAGCAGCTCTGGCATATCACTAGCTGCTGGTTTGGGGCATTAACTCTTCCTATGTGTAGATCAAAATTACAGRGAAAGGTAGGAATTAAAATCCAGCAGAATGAAGATTTGGTAGAGAGGGTGAAATGGAGTGGAGAACAGAGTAGGAAAGAAAGCGTGAAAGAGGCAGGATTCAGGAAAGTCTGAGGATAAATTTAAAGCTAAAATGCAAAGCAAGCCATATAACTGAAAATTGGCTGGTGTTTTCTTTCTCTTACAGTAATCCCTGTGTGAATTAACRGAGTCAGTGACTTAGAGAGTAAAGAGTTAAGCTTTGACCACAACGTGGATCTGGAACTCTGCTGACCAAGCCCCAGAGATTCAGTTTCCTTTCCTTGGGAGCTCTTGGCAAGTGTCTGCAGCATGGGAATAAAGCTGCTTCCAGAGAGCAATTTGTGTCATGTGTGAGCAGTTAAATATGACCAGAGAGACTCAGGCACAGGAGGCCAAGCCCATTGAAGTTGCCAGTCAGGGTGAAAGCCAACGGCAGCCTGGCCACTCTCCTCAGAAAATTCCTCTGCTTTGTATCTGAAAGCAGCTGAGACAAAATTAAAGTAGGCAAAGCCTCCTGTGAAACATACCTGCCCTTGTCTTTGTGGATCTTCAAATATTCCACTTTGGRGAGGATCCTTCTTCCTCTCCAAGTGCTCTGCTCATGGAAGGAGAAGCTTTTCAGAGGTGTCCACTACAGCAGAATGTCCTTACCTAGACAAATATGCCATCATTACATCTGTCATCGTTCACMTGGCAGACACAGGAACGTCAGCAAGGCTGTAACAGGAGGTTACATAAAATAATTTAATTTCTATAGGAGGTAGTGTAGATCTGTGGAATCCTGTGCTGGTATACTTCTAGTTAACTACTGAGCAGTGGGGTTTCCTAATATCTCATCATTCCACTTGTTAGAATGATTTGTTTAGAGAAAAAAAAAAGGAAAGTAGCTATATAAACTGCAGAATTCTTGTGAATGTATCTGGTTCCTTTTGAATTACTTCTGAGATGCAATGATGACTCTTACCTGATGTTTTATGCCACTCTCTTTCTAAGGAAAAAGCCACTTTTGCTTTCAACAAGATGTAGAAAAGCATGCAGTTTCATTACTTCTCACATTGAAATATCAGATTATAGTTAATCCTGTGCTTTTCAGATTTGCACCTTTGATTYCCACAGGAGTACAGATCTGCTCCTGAAAGCTTTTCTCTCTGCCTCTCTCATCTTGATCCCACATGCTGTTTTTCAAGGTGACACATTGCTCTTCAAAAATAGGAGGAGATGGGGAAGGAGGGGAGGGGAGAAATCGTTCCATTTTAAATTGGTGCAAAATGAAATAAGAACTTTAAAATGTTACAAAGAAAACATTTAATCTCCCAAAGTATTACAGGGCCAGCACATCCCTACCTTCTGCATCCCCCTAATCCTATTAGATAATACCAGAAATAAGCAGCTGGCACARTAAAAAAAAAGTCAAATAAATGATTTTGAACTGTTTGAGAGTATGAGCAAAAAATCTTGAGATAGATAAAAAGCATTGGAAGTGTGACAAGAATTCAAAAGTATTTGGCCCCTAGTCTTGTGCATAATGACTGTCACTCAAACATGTCTAGTTTAGGCTTAGGAATGTATTCATTCCACTGGAGACTTTTTGATGTGGGTATCATCTTGCATGAAATTTTTCATGAATTGCAGYTTTCTTTCAGCAGTTTGATGATATTTCTTTCTTGGCTAAATGAAGAGAAGTATTTATGTGGGCTCTGCAATCTGAAAATGTTTTCAAGGAATGTGATCATCTGAGTGCCTATCTCTGTTTTCCAATGTGTCCTGTAGTGCACAAAGTAAGAATGAGGAGGTGCTGAGGTGCTGCTGATACCTGGTACCCCTGTTCCTTCAAAAACTCTTTGSAGCAGAAAGCTCTGCTGAGTGTCCTGGAATTGCTGGAGTTTGGGGTCTTTTTAACCTGATGCCTCTCCATTCATGAAGTCCACAGTATTTACATTGCTGTCATTTCTGCCTCTCACTCAAAAGAGGAAACCGAGGCAGAGAAGAAATGCATCGCACTCAATGAGCCATAATGCATATGTTAATGTTAATGCAAAAATACAGTTTGGGTTCTACGCCCTGTGTTTTCTCTGGGGACTTTTCTTGTCTCCCATTCTCCAGCAGAATAGGGTTACTCCCTCCCTAACAAAGAAAGTATTGAGGCCATACTATGTTCCTTTCAGAACATTAAAAACAAACTCTAAGAAGCGTCTCAGGTATCTAACCCCAAGTCAGTGAACCTATTCTTGTAAATCCCATCTGTACCAACACAGATTTTCTAAAATTTAGTAAATTTGTAATGTAACTGATCTTTTGAAAAGTCAGATGTAACTGAAGATCTCCTACATCCTTATTCTACCATGGCAATATGGATAAAAGCTGCTGTATTAAAAATTTCTTCACAAGGTCTTAAGACCTTATATGAGGTGGTTGGGTTTTTTTCCACCTCACTTAGGACATATATGACTTTAAATCAAAACAATTATMCATGACAAATTACCCATGGCTGTGACTATGCCAGATGCACAAGTTGCCACAGTTGTAATGCAGACAAGAAACTCAGCATCTGATGTCCCAGAAGAGGTTTGTGATGTCTTTACTTCTAAACAGAAAGTAGCACAATTTCAAGACTGAGACCCAGTCTTTGTAACTTTCACACTCTTTCTTAAAATCAGGTCAAAATATGCCTCCCATCTACAAGCAGAGCACAAATTCATGCACTAGGGAGGGAAAGGGAAGGATAGGTGAAAAGGTTTCGTTGTTATAAACCAGATCCACAGATTAGAAAGAAGGTGAAAACACACACCTSTGACAGGAATGTATTAAAAAAATAAATGTGCCTAAATAGCAAATATGGACACATTTTCTTTAGAAGTCCTTCTTTCTTGAGAGCAAAGAAGGTTAAAGCTGAATATTTCTTGGTTAAAGCTGAATATTAGTAAATGGGGAAGACATTGGCAGAGATTGACATCCCTGCAAGCTTTAACCCAAAATCCATACAAATCAGCCATCATTGTTTGCTGATTGCATGGCATGACTGTGGCAGGGAATATAGGACTTCATTTCCAGGATGTAAACTTCTGCTACTTTGACAAATTAGAAGTCCGTTTGAGTGAACTGATATGTGAAATACATTATTTGTTCACCACCTTGCTACTACCAGGATTTCTAGCAGCCACAGGACTCTTACTTGCCCCAAGCTCATGACTAGAGCCCACCTTTATGCCAAAACAGCAGTGATGTATAGGACTGTAAGGAAACTTGGGAATTATTTGTCGTAATACTGGGTCTCAGACTGTTTATAAGCACAGGATTTTGGTGTCCATAACAGTTGTTGAAGATCTGAAACTTTAAGATTATTAAGATTACTCATATTTTCAAATGAGTAAATTTAAAATCTAAGAAAGTAATAAGAAAGTATTAAGAAAGTAAACAAGCAGAGGTGAACCTTGTGTTTCCTGTGAACACCTGCAAAAGAGATTTTAAAAGATTGATGTAAAACGAAGCACGAGACACAAAATGTGTCAGAAACATTTGAATAACAAAGAAACAGAAGGAGGTGCARCAAAAGGCATTGGTGATTCAATAATACTCATCAAAATTAATAGTCTGTAAATTTGTACTAGTATCTTACAGATAAACAAGGTGGCGCACGGACAGAAAAAGAACCCAGAACAATAGCTGAGACTCTCAGGCCATGCTAAATAGGCTGGACTGCAAGAGAAACTCTTGGCTGGCAGTAACTACTTGCAGTCAACTAATCCCTTCATATCATAAGCAAAGAAAAGAAAAATGAGAATCAAGTAAAAGCCGAGGGAAGCCCCAGGGAGATTCCAAGTTAAAATTCTGATTTTAGAAATTTCACACAGCCTGGGCTTGTGAAGAATGTCCTGACAAATCAGAATAAATTGTAGATTTTTCCTGTAAGAAAAGAAAATTAACTAATAACAAATATTCCCTTTCAACACAACTTGAAACTGAATTATSAGAAAAAGGAGGAAAATATTCAGGYCTYCTGTTCAGAAGCACAGGAGTGCTTAATCAGATGGTGAGGGCAAATATTGCCAATGCTCTGTTGCCTGCYAGGAGAGGTTACTCCTGTYCAAATTATCACAGYTGGTACACAAAGGCTGCTCTCTGTRTAAATCCCCAGCCTCTCTTTRCATGAGGAAAGCTAACACAGCTTTTCCAGGACAGTCCAAGAGCAAGTAGGCATGATTTATAATATCATAACCAGAGAAGCTTYTCAAAGAAGGTATTTATCTGTTTCCTTGTCTCTATCCTTGGAGTGTGGGATGAGGCAGGTGCAAAGAAAACGAAAGAAGAAAATCACAGTGCAAATCTAGACATTTAAAAAATTGAATTCCCAGCAGGAAAAACAGATAAAAGCTTATATATTTTAATGTGAAGCAGGGCAATGGTTTAATCATAATTGCTTCTCAAGCAATAAGTTCTGTAATATTCAAATCACAAATCTTGAATCAAAATAATCTTTTCTAATCTTTGAGTTGAAACAAGAGTTTGTTGGTTTTTTTTTCTGTCAGAAACACGAAAGTGAAACAAAATCTGAACCCTTTAAATAAGAAGTTTTGAATCAAAATCTGTATCCCCTTGAACAGGTGGATTGCAATCAAAATCAGAACTTTAYGGCACAAATAAATAAGAAATAAGGCTTCCCCCTTCAAACAGTCCTCARRATAACTTTTATCTTTCATAATGACCTTTTTTGTTTTCCACTGACTTGAAAGCYTGATTTGTGAATTGTCATTGAATGTCACTTCTGTTCCCTGGCTAAAATACACTTCTCATCTTGGCATAGAACAAGCTTGGGTTTTGTTTTCTTTAATGTAGCAAGAAGCCAGATGTGAATTGGTGTTCTGGAATCAGGAGTGTTAAAATGGCATTAAATGTATAAGTAAATGGCATTTGAGAACCAGAAGCAGATAGATTTTATTGGCTAATCATCTGTTATAGCTTTTTGGTACGAATAAAACCAGTGGATCTTCAGCTTTCCAAGGAGCACAGTATAAGTTGACAAATGAGATGTAGAATTCCTGACGTGCCATTATTTACTGTAATGWGCACCATCAGTTGCTTTATTCTTGTGTTTGAGTGAAGATGTGGGGAATGGAAGRTAAGACTAAAAAGGTGCAACAGCTGTTCCATGAACAAGAAGTGCTTTCACTTTGGTTCTCCTCTGTATATGGACAGTAAAAAGAGGGTATTGTTGTGGGTTAAGGTTTCTCCTTTTGTTTCCTTTCCTGGAGAATTTTCTTTYCCATTTTTGTTGCTGGATACACTGATTGCCAAGTCATTCTTTTGATGGCTGTGCGATTGGAGAAGACAAAGGAAGGTGCTAGGCCCTGGGTGGGGTCCCACTGGGCACTCCTCTTTCCTGGCAGTATTTTGGTTTTTTTTCCTCTCTTGAGAGAGAGGGCAGTTCTTGCAGGAGTTTTGGGCTCAAGGAGGGTGTATGTGTGTGCAGGGCGGGGGGAAGCTTCACATCCTGCCCTGCTTGGCTCAGGGGAGGACAGTGGACCTGCTGCCTGTGGAGGAGAGCTTGCCTGCTGCTACAGAACCCAGTGTCCTGCCGTCAGTTCCTGTTTGCTGCACTGTGATCTTCTGCCCCTGTGCCTTGCCAGGGACCCCTGGGATTGCAGCTGCAGTGGTCGAGTTCTGCTGCATCCCATCTACAGCCACGGGATTCTCCTCGTCTCTTTGCCCATCTGGACATTCTGGGGTTTCTTGCTATCCAGATAGAGCACCAAGATCGGTGTTTTCCCCTGTGAGTTTTTTGGGGAACTTTTCTCCATCCATCTCTGCCATTCTGTGTCCGCCATTGGCCACGCGGGAGATCTGAACCAGCCGGGACCCCGCGCCACAGCGCCCCCTGCAGGCTCGGAGGAATCATCGCACCTGCCCTGCCTGGCCGGGAGCCAACAGCGCCCCTGCCGGCTGGGACTGTAACTGCACCAAAGAGGAAGGTGTGTCTGTGTGTGAAGCTGGCACTGGGTTTGGGGTTGGGCTGGCTGTTGCTATTGCTGTTGTTACTTGTTTCACCTTGTTCTACATATTAGTGAAAACTATTTTTCCCTTTTACCCATATTCTTGCCTGAAAGCCCGTGATTTTTCAAAGCTTTAATAATTCGGAGGGAAGGGAGGGTCATATCCACCACTCCAAGAGGAGGGGGGGCGGTCCCTGCCTTCATTGGCAAACACCTGTCTTTCAAACCAAGACAGGTATTCATTTTGCAAAACAGAAACTGTGTTACTTCAGATTAACTTCTCATTTAGTTCAAATTTCTATCTAAATGTAGATCGGAGCACAGTCTCATTGGGACTGAGGCAAGCAGCAGGTATAAACTTATCTGTTGCTGTAATTCTGGGCCTGCCTTGGTCCATCCATTTCTGTAAGCCCTGAGACAGCTGAACTGCACAATATACCCAGTTGTGGGAGAGGATTTTTGATCTTCAGAACTCAATCAGTTGTAATTGCTATTTCCACCATTGCTGCTGCTTGTATAGTAGCATATTTACGCAACAATCACAAAATCCACTTGTTGCTCTAAAACATTCCTCTCTAGGCTGTTTGGGGCCACAGACCAAACCAGCCAGAAGCACACACTGTACCAGCAGCAGGTGGGACATGATCACTCTCATCCTGCAGGACAGGACCCCAAATGAGCAGCACTCCTCTCCCACCTTGCACTGGCACCAGATATCTGTAACACAAGTTTGCTCCAGGGAATGTGCAAGCCCTCTTCTGAGGGAGGGTACTGTTTGGGTTCTCTCGGTGTGAAGACACCTGGTAAAGTTCCTTGTTGCTATGAAAATTGTCCAAAACAGGCAATTGATCTTGGAGGAATGTTGGGGATATTATAAAAATTACATGTAGCACTTGAAAACCAACTTAAAACTAAAAAGTTTAAAGTTTCCTCACTTCACCTATTCAAGAATTTATTAATTATATTTTACAGTCATGTCTCATTTTCCCACTAAGATCTGAGACACAAAATTATGAGTCAGCATTATTTATTTACAATATTTGTGTACATCATCCTCATACCATAATGGTCTCCAGTCCCTCACGGGTATTATAAAGAAATTTGCTACATGGACAGATTTGTCTAGGACTTGATGGAATGCACAGTGATCATTATTTCTCCCAGTCCTCTTGTCATCTTCATTGATGTCTGTACTAAGATATCACAAGCCTATCCTATCCCTAGCCTGAATACATCCTGAATCCACTCTGCAGGACAGAAACTGAACCCACTGACTGCCTTGGGCCCTGGGGGTTTGACTTGGGCTTCTCCTTGGGTTTGTAGCACTAAAATCATCTTGGAGCACGTCAGAAATACTTGGATTGAAGTTAGGAAAGATGCATACCTTTACATCCCAGAGGTGCGGGTAGAACATCTCAGGCCCTTAGGGTATGTGGCCACAAAGAATTCCATCATTTTCATTTGATAATTTTATCCCAACTGTTGTGCCTTCATTATAACATTTCTTTATATCTCCTGTTGAAACACAGTATGCCCGCTATTTAAAAGTATTATTATTATTACCACTATTTAAAAGTATTTATTACAAATGAGAAAGGATTATATAATGCACTAGACTTCTCAGAGGACTGGAACAGATCAGGCTTCTTTGTGAAAGCTCTGTTCTTCTCTTGTTCTTAGAGMCAATATATTCCAACTGCAGCCCAAATACACAGAATGCTTATACAAAATGTTAAGCCTAATCTTTCATCATGACAGTTATCTTACTGCTTTCCATTAAGGAAATAATGTTAGAGGCTTTTATCATTATGAATCAGGAGGTGACTAAATTATCTCTGATGATGCAAAATCCCTGTGATCCTGAACCTAATTTTGGTTTGTTCGTCCCCAACCACCTACACTTGCTTTTCTGCAATTAACTATTCTGAATACTAATGTAGATTGAAAAGCTGATTTATATTTTAAAACTTTTAAATTACATTCATTTCCACTGTGGAAGCAGGAAAAATATTCTCTATTGATTTAAGACGTTGGATAAATATGTCTCTCCATGCTTTTACTAAGATGATGGCTAACAGTGAATTCACTAGCACTGACTGATCACACTGATGCCCTGAAACTGTGAAGAGCTGATTAACCCTTCAGTTGATTAACCCTTCAGTTATGTGCCTCTAATCAGACAGAAMAACCTGGCTATAGACACTGCTACATCCACAGTACAGGGACTGAATGATAGTGAATTGAATCTCTAACTGGATAATTCAGGTTACTTAAGAAAGAACAGAGCAGTAAACCAGCACCCAGCTGGCTGTATGTGTGGCATTGACTGTGAGCAAGCTGAGGGAGGTGTTTGATGAAGCACAAACTTGTGTTGTGACCCAAGCAGTAAATAAGCACCATAAACAGTTATTATTACATGTCTGATGTAGAAGAATGGAAGATAGTCACTTGGCAGCTGTGGCTTCTCACTCAGCTGGCAATGCACTTTTAAAAAATGTTTGGTAATTTTAGATTAATCATTATAAAGAGTCACAGTGCCATCTAGAGACTGCAGACGGACTCTGAACMGCTTTCAGAACTGATGAAAGGAACAGCGAAGGCTTTGTTGTCATACCCAGCTTTAATAAGTTATGCCTCGAGAACACTGCTTTCCACTGAAACAACAGCTTGCTYTGAGATTATTAATATCCAGTTTTGAACACGAGCCTACCTCTTGCCTCCATGGGGTTTTTTTGAAATCTCATCTGAGACATAAAAGTGCAATGAAGGCTGGGAACTGGTGGAAGCAGGCTAAAGCAAAACCAACCCGACAACCAACCCGAGCCCCTGAAGTATTTTTGGCTGAAGTGCAGCTGTGGTGTTCTACAGCAGAAGGCACTGTGCACTCAKGAGATAATCCGAGGGAACTTCACAGCAAATGCAGGCAGCACATGCTTTCCCTCACTCTATTTATTGGGGTGGGAGGTAGGGCATTTTACATTTCCAGCCTTTCTGATCAGAGTTGTGCTGGGAAGCCTGTGTGCTCAGTGTGTAACACACCTACAGGAAGGCAGGCAGGCAAAGTGCAATGAGTGCTTGAAGAGCATTACCTCTCTCGGCTCCATAACATGTGGGGAACAAACACTTGGCATAAAGTGTTTACCAGAAAGAACAAGGTAAACAATCTGGGATGAACCAATGAGAAAAGTAACACATTCTGATTTTTTTTTTAAATTAAACCAAAGAGATTTAATTAGTGTCTTCTCATGAGAAGAAGCCACTCTGAATTTTCCTGAGACCTGAAGCAGGGGTTGAGAACTGCCCCTGCAAAGACACACCTGCATCTGTGTCAAACAATTTGGGATTCAGATGGCCCAAGAGGAAAGAGACAGCTGGGAGCTGGATGATATGGTTCATGGCCACAGTTTGTGTAATTCAGTCAGGCATCCAAAATCAGTTGGGTTATGTCTCCTGTCTCTATGGAAAAGATGCAAACATTTCATTTAATCCCCACTTCTGGGGATTTGGGAACCCAGAGACCACAGAGGTGCTGTAATTTTTGCTTACACTTCACACTCTTGGTGGTTTGAAGGAGAAGGGAGAGGAAGATTTGGAGGCCTTACAGGTTGTTTGGGGAGCCAAGCAATTCCATTATTCTGGCAATCCCCCATTCAGCCCTTCTCAGGGTCTGTAAAGCCATTTCAAAGCTGGGACAGCAGCTACCCACAGTTTTACACTGGGTGCTGTCACAGAATTGAATGGAAACTTCAGGGAAAGTTTATSAGRRAAACCCTCCTGCTGAATCATGARGTGCAGAATGGATCATCATGCTTTCTAAACTCCTTCCCAGAGAGGAGTTGAGGTGCAGCTGAATCCAGTCCTATCCCCTGACTTGGTCATTAGTTTATATCTAAAGAATCATATAGGTGAAATAAAACCTTTATACAAGTTTGTCCTGCAGGATTAAAAATGGTRAACTAGATATTCAGTATGAATAAAATTAATAATTAATTTAAAATGTTAATGATTAGGTAAAAAGTAAAAAAAAAGGTAAAAATGTAAAAAAAGGTGAAAATTGAAAAGGACAAAAAGTCAAAAAGACAAAAAGCTTTAAAAATATTTACTACACAATAAAACTACAAATATAGTAGTAGTTAAAAATAGTTTATTATTAAATCAGTAATATCAGAGTTAGCTTATTAAATATAGATTAATGTTATTCACCCATACCAATGACCATGGGCAGTCACCTTTCACCCAGCCTTGAGGGGTATCCTTGAGGGGCATCCCCATGCAAGGCATGGATCTTTACACAYTTTAGAGAGGAATGCTAGAATTCCCCCCATGAAAAAGTGGAATTGGTCTTTTATAGTATGAAGTGATTGTCAATCACATACAGTTAAGTGCTGTTGTGCCTACCTGGGGGACTGGCCTKGGCTGGGTGCCAGGTGCCCACCAAGCTGCTCCACTGCTCCCCTTCCCAGCAGGACAGGGGAGAGAGAATAAGATGGAAAACAACTCATAGATTGAGATAAGGCAGTTTACTAAAGCAAAAGTGAAAGTCTGGGTGTGCAAAAGCAAAGAGGAAAAAGAAAAGTTACCATCTGCAGGTGATGTTCAGACACTTCCTGGGAAGCWGTGCCTCAGCATTTGGAGCAACTGCTCCAGAAGGCAAATACTGGAAACAGCAAAAGCCCCCTTGCCATTCCTCCTCCTTCCCTTAATGTTTATATCTGAGCAGATGTCCTATGGTACAGAGTATCCCTTTGGTTAATTTGGGTCAGCTCTCCCAAAATTGGGTGTTATCAGCACCTTTCCACCTGCCCATGAAGGGCACAGCACTGTGAGAGCTGCTGTGGGGAAATGAACTCCAGCTCAGCCAGACCCATACACCTACTCAGCAAAACTTGCTTTATTACTGAAACAGATATTATGAGCTCTTGGGTTTCTTCTACACCCACACTTCTGGCTCTCACATCCCTCTCAGGGCCTGAACACTGAGCTGGTGCCAACCTCAGCCTGGAAGCATCTGTCTRGCACTTGGTTATGATGGGTCTAAATTGGGATCATTTGGCAAGATGGTCTCAGCATTCTTCAGYACTAAAAATCCTCTCTGCTCARTSCATCGCTGCCAGGTTGTAAATAAGGCAAAGTTCCAGCTGCTGTACCCCAGTCTAGGCAAAACACCCATGCAAACTTAAAATCTTCATTTTTCCTTTTCAAGCAGAGTGGAAATAGAGTTTGGGTAGTTGAATAATAGTAACATACTGCATGGGTTAAGGAAAAACCCCTGGCAGGCCTATTGGACCCTCACATCTCCCAAATGTCTTGTTGAAGAAATTGCTCTTCCCCTGACAGAGAGAGACCCTGCTTTTTGATGCTTCAGGAATGAGCATATGAGGGTGTCTAGCTATCATACTGTCATCTCACCATGTTGTTTTTGTCTCATGAAAGGGTTTTTCCCTTTAAGATAGGAAGGCAGAATGGTGCTAGGAGCTTTTGATGACTATCAAAATGTAAAAAGGGGAAAGAAAATGACAGTATGTTCCAACCAAAACAATTTATACAAAAGAGCCCCATGGGAGCCTCTTAAGCTTGGTCGCAATTACAGGTACTATCCCTTCATAGAGTTACTTTAAGAATGGTGGTTAAAAATCATGCCTCTCTTTAGATAGATACAGAGAGATATCTATTTCCTAATGCTAATATCATGAGATCTCTTTGTTTTGTTGATTCATATGAGTTACCTTGTTGGTTCCTCCTTTATTTTATGCAATTTAATTGCGGATTAAAACAAAATAATTGGACAAATTCTGTAACATTTTCCAGAAATCCATTTTCTTTTCCACTATGAAAGGAATTTCTTGCTTGTTTTGTGGAGCTAAAGTTTAACAGTTGAGTTCCTTTCCAAAATCAAAGTCTACCCCACCTGCTGTTAGCTCAGTATTGGTGTAACCATTGCAGTTTTGTCTGTAACCAGCTGAGTGAGATGTTATTTTACAAAAGTTGTTGAGGAAGCCCACAGAGAAGCTCTAGGTTTGAGAAGGCAATTTAATGGATCATGAAGTGATAAACCAGCATGATAGATCTTCTGTATTTTTCAGCAGTAAAACTGCTGAAAAAACTCCTCACTAAAACAAAAAACCCAGCATGTAGTAAAGAGCACAGCTGCAGAGGGTTCCCAGAGGGGGTGCAAGAAAACAGATCTACTTGATAGTCTGCTGAGCACTCTGCTGTTAAAATCTCCTTTCAGTATGAGACTAATCTCCAATTTTTTAAGGAAACCTGTGGGTAAAATCTAGTTTTGCTGTAAATCCAGGTGTTCCACTTGTTCGGTTTTACAGTCGTGTTCAGGGCTTTTTCCATGGGGCTGACACCCCTGGATGATGGTTTCCTGGTGGACCTTGACTGGAAGCTGCACCCAGGTCCAGGTCACTCTCCCTTGAGAGCACCCAGGGCACCCCACAGCCATGCCACCCATCCCATGGGGTCTGCACTCAGGCCCTTGTAGTTTGTAAATGAAGGTTTTCTGCACTGCAGTTGCTTTATTTTGGTGTGATTTACAGTTGCAGACCATTTGAATTTTGTTGCACCAGTTGAATTTTGTGTTATAACAAGTATTTTCTTCACAGGTGAGAAATAAGGTACCTTGTGAATTCCTATCCAAACAAATGTGTTCTCTAGATCACAGGAATGTGGTGTTAAGCTGCAAATAGGACAGACTCAACAAAACARAACAGTGAGGGCTTGTCACACTTACACTGCTGGCGTGTCAGATTGCAGTGCTAAGCTGAACCACAAACAACTGCATAGTAAGGTTTCTTCTGCTCCTTTTTAATGGAGTACCTCTGCACAGATAGATTATAAAAGCCTTTATGTATACACAAATTCTTACCCTTCTCTCCTCTGCAAGAGTTAAGTGAGTTTTGTTGATAAACTCCCAGGCTTCCAAAGAAAAATATAAGTGTTCATGCCGTTAATTTTCATTTCTGCTTCCTTCTTCATGATTAATTTAACCATTGCAGTGGAGTTATTTTCAGAGGCATCAAGCCAGARAATCATTTCACTCAGCTTCCATGCTGTGAGATGGAGCATTTGGGTTTGAATATGAATTTGATAGTAGCAACAGTAGCAGTGGGAAGCTTTATYTGTCAAAGGGAGTCAAAATGGAGCAGAACTGAGAATTCCATCAGCAAGAGTWAGTCTGTTATAGCTGTGCTGCAGTAGCTCAGGTCCTTTCTTCTTCCCCTCCTTCCACAGTATTTACCCTCTCTTGTACAAGAATTGTACTCACTTTTGTACAAAAATAGTGTATCTTACACTTTTCTACATATCCACTAGTAACCATTTTTGAAAGTGGGATATAAAAATGGCTTTTGGCTCTAACCAGATGGGTAGTCTAAATGCTTTCCTTGCTTTTGATATGTTCTACAAATTCTGCTTTAAACAGTTCTCCAGCTTATTCTTTTGACCTCATTATTTTTATGTCTATGATTTAAACTCCCATYTGAGTTTTAACCTAGTCAATATTTTCAAATGTAAGCCTCTCTGTGGGGATTCACATCTGTCTTAACCAAGATATGGATCCAAGCCCAAGCTCTACATGAATTTGTCAGGTAAACTCTTGAGAGCTAGGACCATCATTTTGTCCAGTGTGTGCACTGCACATACTTGGAGAGCCTGATCACTTCTCTGTGGTGTTGCCCAGACCACCAGTAAAGGARTAGGATTATGTGAAAGGAGTTTGGCAGTTGTAGGATAATAATTAAATGCTGGCACTCAAGTGGTTTAGAAAGTGATGCAAGAGTGCTGTGAAGTTTTTGTGTTGTCATCCTATTTCTCTTTACTTTAGTTAGTACCTAATTACAAGGGGGGAGGGAAATGTTGTTTTCAACAATACTATGCAAAGGTGAGAAACCAATGGCACTGTTCCAAAGTGGCAGGATGTAGTTGCTGTGTACACAGTGCTCTAGACAGMACACTGAAAGTTAGTATCTAGGAAAATATCAGTAATGGTAAAAAGAACTATTAGTCTGAGAAAATTCAGAGGGTAAAATGATGTAACTGTTAATATTACTCTAGATGAACATCCTGGTCAGAGTTTTGTCAAATATTAAGACAAAAGATCCAACTTTTATAGTGCAGTTATAGTTGATGGGAGTAKGGAGCAGAGGTATAGAATAATGAAGTGTAAATGTGGTTTCTCACTTCCTACAGCTTTATTTGAACATTTCTTAGCAGGAAGGAAGTATTTTGGGGGCATCATGATGTTAACTGACTTCTTACTGCATTTCATTAATTGATTTATGTGGTATCTGTGAATGATGTCTCAGAAGCTGAATTTTCAGGATATGATATTTTTATATTTTTGTAGAAAAGAACTAAAACAGSTGCATACCTTCTTTCTGATGCAATTAAATTGTTTTAAAATAAATATGCATCTTATATRCATTCAGTGTCATTCACTCTAATTCAYCCCAAGGGATCTGTYAACAACAGCCTCRGTTACCCTGCCTCAGCGGCAGGTCATAACACCTAAATACAAAAATTGCAACTATTATAGGCTCAGGGAGCAATTGAATATGGATTACTCTGAACCCTGACAATGTGGTTTCCAGTGAGAAGGAAATTATTTTGTGACTCTATGCTGTAAGTAAACTTTTAAGCAAAACCCTAGGTAATTTCAAGACCAAATCCCACGACTTACACATAATCATGTATCTTATAGATATAAAACATTTTTAAAATTGTTTATCTCTGTGAGTTTTTAATTCAAATTTTAGCACAGAYGAGCTTGAACTATCATTTTCATTTTACTTATATTTTAAAAAATAGACAGTATGTTATGAGAGTTATAAAACAGGCTTTTCCTCCTAGGTTTATATTTTATTAGAAATCTTAGAGCAGAGCTCTGATGCCTTGGGGTTTCACAGACAGCAGCAATCTCTAAGTAATAGACACACTAGTTCAWTTTTTTCTTGAATTTACATCATAATGATTTTTCTTTCAGTCTCAAGTAAATCTTGCCATCAACAGATACCACAAAAAACCAAAAACCCTTTGTACCCAGGCACWGTAAATTGCAAAAGTACAGACTGATGCAGATATGCTACAGTTGTGAATTTTGTAAAATGGAATATAATTTGCTGCTGCAACAGTTCTTCTTGCAAAAACATTATTGTTTCTGTTTGTAGAGCAAGCCACAGGACTGTGACTGCCCAACAACACAGCTCAGTGAGAACTCAGATTTTCAGGAGATCCAGAACTCAACTTATTTCTGTTTTGTTACTTTGGGGCTGATTTTTGTTTCTGGTCAGTAACAAATGACCCTTCCGTTTCTTGCTTTATTCCAAACAGCTCAAGCACATTGGTTTTGCTTTCCACCACAGCTTTTTTTCTAGCCCTGATGTCCCACACTCTGCCTGATGATTCACAATGTCTAACCCTCGGTGTTGCCTAGCAGCCCAGCTTTTCCCCAGATTTCCTGTTCTCACAGGAGGCACTGTCAAGAGCTTTGCTGTATTAGAGCAGCAGCCAGGAGACGCTGCAGAACCAGAGCCCCGAGTGTGCTTATTAACAGGAGGTGACACTATGAAATGGCCCTAAGCTCTACAGAAACAGGAAGGGGATAAAAAAAAAAAAAAAAAAAAAAAAAAAAAAAAAAAAAAAAAAAAAAAAAAAAAAAAAAAACAACAAAAAAAACAAAACAAACAAAAAAAAATTAGCTAAGGCAGAGGAACGGCAGAAAAGCAATTAGATACAGGGCCAACCCAGGGCTTGGCACTGCTGTCAAAATATTGCAGGTCTTGTTTCTCTAACAGCTATTCTGTGAAAGGAAGAGTGGCTAACTAACCTGCTCTTCTAATCAAAAGGCTTTGCTCATTTATATGTATCAAATTTTAAAGAAGTAGACAAAGTGGTGTCAGAGAAAAGTAAAGAAAACAATTGCAAGAGAAGGTTACTTGTGGAAAAAAACTGAAGGAAGTGATTGCATTAAGTTCCGAAAACACGAGATTGACTAAAGGATGCAATTGTTTTGACATAAATAAGATTTTTAGGAAGTGATATTCTACCYTTTTTTCCCCATGCTATGGTAGAAACAGGCCAAGAGGCAGTGTCTCAGGAAAAAGAACTCTGCTTTTTCCCCATTCTCTGTCATCTGAAAGGATGATCACTGCAGGCAGCTATACTAGGAACTGTGWAATATTCCTTAAGTAGATGAGGAATAAAAAGCAACCCAGCCTTATTTTGGAGTGGAGTAAAATGACTTTAAGAGCAGATTTGCATCAGGCCTCTCTTGGTTTGGTRTAGCTGAGATTCCCAGAGGCTCAGTCTGGTGCAACTGCCTCAACCACCCACGCCCCACTGCCTTGGGACACCACTGCCATTCCAGCTCCCCAGACCTCTCACCACACATTTAATCAGAGTAACACCATCAGCTTGTCTTTCTGACCACTCTCCAGACTTAGCTGAGAAGGCAGCCTGGGTATGCAGGTTTGTGTAAGCCAAAAATACTTGTGAGATTTAAGCTAGAAATGTTTGCATTAGGGAATGTTTGCTCAGAGTTTACATTCTGCCCATGGAAATGTACTGTGATGTGACCCCAACCCACACAGTAAAGTTTCAGTGCTGTGTGCTACAATTTGTGGTGAGGTGCATGGCACAGCTCTGTG
Organism: Malurus melanocephalus; assembly: GCF_030028575.1. NCBI lineage: Eukaryota > Metazoa > Chordata > Aves > Passeriformes > Maluridae > Malurus > Malurus melanocephalus. The sequence continues at coordinate 1,179,555 of NW_026623442.1, read as the reverse complement.
GTGRCTGAGGAAATCTCCCCCCTCCTTCCAGGTGATTACACAGCATCCATCAGCAGGTGTCCCAGGCTGGGATCTGCAAGTCCTTTGTGGTTTTGGCAGAAGCTGTGGGGTTTTTTTTACCTTGGATTAGCCCTCAAAAACACACACACACACACACACACACACGCATATATATATGTGGGCATATGAAACACTGTGTGAAGTTCCTGTGCCTGGCCACTGAATCATACTTGTGGTTTAGTGACTGATCAGACTGTACYTAYGGCCTCTCTCTTCTTTCTYCTTCCCAGACCCCTTTYCCCCTTTCTCTGCTCTATTTCTGTRATTTCTGCTTTTAAATCAWGCTCCTATTCTCAGGTCCATTTGAATATTGCAGACAAGTAAGGTGAGGTAAAAGGACAATGTCAATTCCTGAGTGCTCTCAGGGAGCTGTGGAGACAACTGAGGAAGAGGGTGATCAGGCCAGTGGATGGTAACTGCTGCTGGAAGGAGATCCCAGCCCCTATTTCTCTGCAAGCACTTTTTCCTTCTCAAGGTTTTTTTTTTTTTTTTCAGAAAAACTCTCTACTAAGCCATCAGCAGGCAGCATGTGGTTTCCCTTTAAGTAACTTCTAGAATCAGATGTGTAAGATCTATTGAAACAACTGTCTTCTATTTCTGCACCTAGGTAATGAGATGATTTTGGAAAATTGTGAAGAATATCTCTTTATTACCTTCCTGAAAGAGGAATTTGCAGTTGTTTCCTATGTCCCTACCTTTCAATGCAAGGAGAGAACCTGCCTGAAGCAGGACAGTGCTGAGCAGAGAGTTGGGCTTCTGGAAAGGCCATTCACCTCACAATACCTCATGGAAATTGTTTATTTATAAGATGTGTAGAAAAAAARCCACAAACATGTTTAACCTGTAGGAAAATACAAGTGCATTTGGTAACAATCACATGCTCTTAAGGATGGTTACAAGACCAGGATATTTCCCCTCCAATAGCATTATCCACATCCCACTGGGGGATAAAAGAAGACTCATTCCAAATTCAGCTGTCTGCAGATAAATGAAAATTGGAGGAGCTAAGTATATACACTGTTCCTCTTGGGGATGAGGACTTGTTTTATCAGTAACCTGTGGACACTGCAGCACAGACCTCAGCTATAGCATTACCTTGGGCTTGCCATTTCTAGGTTTCTCTCTTCGTGGTACCTTTTTTTCCTAAAATCTCTAAATTTCTTTGAGACAAAACAGTACATTTTTAGAGGTACTTTATTCCTGAACTAACTAAGATGCCATCTGGATCTGGAAATGCTTAGTGCCATGCATGATTAACTTGCAGTTAAACACACAAATGGTAACCTAAGATTTTTGTTAAAGAAAAAACACAGAAGTAGCAGCTGCATATACAACAAGGCTGTTCTTGTTTACAGTGTTTGGTCAGTATTTACCTGGGTTTTTTCACAGGTTGTTTTTCTTACTCTGTGATCAAGATGACAGCAGTTCCTGCATCTCACACTGTTCCCCTATKAAATATCTTGTGTCGTTCTACAGCTTATTTTGATGAAATTTGTTTAAGCCTCTGTATGAACAGAGAATTGCCAAGTTTTTTTCTGGCACTTTCTACAGCTTCATGACTGAGGCTGATTAAAACATCCCAAACATTCATTTTCTCTTCTCAAAACCACCTGAAGAAAGACAAGRATGCCTTTAGATAAGTTTATCCTCYCCTATAGAGTCCTTCTTATTCCTGAAGCACAGGACCCTATTTTCAGGGCTTTGGGCCACTTTAAACATAAAAGCTAACTAAAAAAATATAATTGTACCTCAGCGCCAACTTAGCCATTCCATAGCTCAGAGGTGTGATACATACCCCAAAAGTCTGGTGGTATGATGTGACGAAAGTGTCTTCCTTTCAGATGTGGACTGTGACCAGTGCAGACCAGCCCTTTCCTGCCTCCACAGAGCTCACGAGCTGTCAATCTGTAGATCTAATTCACCTCACTGGGGACAGCTCAGCAAACAGCACAGATGAAATCCTGCGTGTCCCTGGCACCTCCAGCCTCAGGGGTCTGCAGGARGCTGCTTTTGGAATAAGCCTTCTTTTCATGGCAGGCTTCTGACTTGCTCTGGAATTGCTTTGAAAGCAAGACACCTTGTTTTCTTTTGCCCATGGAGCTCCCATTTTTCCATGGAAAGATAACAAGAAAAGCCTGTGAAGAGCTGTTGAGCAAGAAAAGGAATGGGAGTTATTTAATAAGAGAGAGTGAGACTATGGAAGGAGCCTTGTGTCTCTGTGTTTTGTAAGTACTCTATTACTGACTTTTAAAAAGTTTTCAGATGGATCTAAAGACAACAATCATCTTCCCTAACATTAATAGTTCTTCCCTTGTATTAACAGATTCCAAGGGAGTGTGTCTATATATTCAAGTGGTGCTGGTTGCCTTAGGTTTCCTTTATAGTGACTAGAGAGAGGGTGGCATTTGCAGAAAAAGAAAAGCCATTGCATGTAACAGATGATAATTAACTATAATCTGTAGATGTTGGTCTCTCTCTGCAGAAAAAAAAGGGGAGTCCAGAGAAAATAGCTCAGCTTGCCAAAATATATCCAAGAAACTGCCTCTGTAATGAAGAGTAAACAGCATTTTAACACTGCTGAGACACTGGAAGGTTTCATGGYGTGTTACAAAACACTTCCTTCTTTGTAGAAATTCTGTCTGATGAAAGCTTAGCCTTGTGTTTCAAAGGAATTTTACCTGATATAAGAACATAGGCAGACAATGAAAATTACGAAGTTCTGTTTGAATTCATATGACAAATCCACAGACAAGACGGGCATAGAAGACTGCTATTTCTAGTCTTTTGCTTTAATTGCTATAATTAAAATTTTATTATGTTCTTTTTCTGTAGGGAATAGCACTTTTATTTCCCTTTCAAGATGGCTTTTCACACTTTTCATATATAATTGATCTGTTCATAATGCATTCAAATTTTAAAAATTAGAATCTAGGTCTTTGTTTGAACCGATGAGGTTTTACACTCTTGTTGAGGATGCRTTTGAGTGTGACATGAAAACTTTTTAACACATCTAATTAATTAAAAAATACCAGAAGATGTTTTTATCAATGACTAAAAATGCATTTCTTATGAAACAAATCAATGGAGAGTGGTGAAAAAGGGAGCGATAAATGGAGTACCATGGGTTGATGAGTAAAAGAAAGGAGGTTTGCAAAATGACAGGACAAGGAGAAGAGAAAGAGCAAGTGGGAGMCAAACAAAGCCCTCAGCAAGGGAGCTACAGGAACCTGCTTTCAGTAYGGTGTGGAATGAGGTTATGTAGAGGATGAGGAGAGGGCTGGGAGATGGGAGGGAATAGGGAATGGGCATGCACACCATGTCAGAAGGGACAAATGGGGAACCTGACACAGAGGAAGAATGGCAATATCAGTTAGAACCTGGGTCAGCCTTTGTGCCACACCAACACAACTGCTTTCCCTTTCGTCTTCTTTTTATATTTTCTAAGGGCGAAGAAGATTTGCCTTGTGAGATCTCACAGAGATGCTTTGGCCTGTCATACCTGGCCTGCCACAATATTCTGTGCTRGCATAGGAAAAAATAATGTAACTTCCAGTGTGCCTCTGGATTTGTAGTGTTAAAAGCTGATAAAAACTGTAGTGTTCAGTGGATTTGACTATAACTCAGACATTAACAAATGGCACAGTTGAAGTGCAAGGGTGGCAGCAATGGTGCACAGATGGTGGCACGCATGGATGAGAACAAGGCTGAAACTCTTRGTGATGTTCCAAGGTAACTTTTGGATTAGAATTGCATCTTAAAACCTTGTTTAGCACTTAAGGTGGTTGATGTGCAAACTGATGCACCCTTCTCAAATTAATTGATCCGTGGGCATAGACACTGATTCACTTGCTACAGCAAACAACCAACCTTTTTTGTCCTTTATTCCTGGGATATTGGGGGGAAAGTGCACTACCCTGGAGGATCAGAGAGTCAGAATGGTGGGACCAGTTCAAATGCATCTCTCATCTAATTGAGCATGGTGCTGACATATCTTCCTCCACAGCACACTGTCTCCTTCACCCAAAATTATCTCAGGTCTCTGACAGTGACTCAGTCTACACCTACTGGTTTTGCTGCTGTTCTCTTATGGTTTAACATGCCACTCTCCCTCTCACCTCTTTTCTTCCAGACCAAGCACTTTGTTTGTTTGTACCTTATTATTAGCTCTTGGTAAACATTCAGCAGTTAATGTGGAAATAGAAGTTTCCATTTTAATGGAAGTTCTGTGTTTATTTAGTAAAAATTATAGTAGCTGATTAATATCTAAGCAGTAACATTTTAAAATTTAGTTGATCAGTAAAAAACAAGTTCCAAAAATGCTCAGTTCCTGGTATTTCTTTTTCTCACTTCTCTGCCTCTGTGCAAAGAATGAGTACCCACATTTATAAAAGTACTCGTCYGCAAGGGCCATGTGGATTTCCACAGGTATCTCAAGAAGGAAAACACCAAAATACACATCCCTGTGATACCACTCTTTGAATTAAAACAAGTCTATTGTAACTGGAAGCCTTATCCTGATCTCAGTTCACAGTAACTTTTTTTGTAGAACAAAGKAGTTTATTTTCAGAGTAACTGTTTTTTGATCATGATCTCTACCTCCTGCATTGCTGCCACTGTGATATCTGATAAAGCKTTTATTTCTGTTGACAAAATACATCCAAAGACATCAGTACCCTCAGTCTTCAAACACCTGCCTATTATCAAAAACAACCAAAACTAAAACCCTGGTAAATGCAAAGGAAGAACATCATTCTCAGAAGTAGGTGCTATGCAGTCATTTTCTGGGTGCTGGTGGCTGGAGGCTATTTTCTGCTAATATCTCTCCAAAAATTCAACASCCTTCTTGTCACAGACATGCAAAATTAAGTTTAGGGAGACATCACACATGGGGAAGGTAAGAGAGAGATGACAGAAGGTGATGTATGTGGAATCAAATTATGCTTATAAAAGGCCTGTGTTAGGTTTAGTTCATAAATTCCTTGAAACCCCTGGTTAGAGTAATCTTATATTTCAAAATATTAAGCTTTCACTCGTTTTGTAATCTCTAGGCTTGCTTCTGCTTTCCTTTTCTGTCTCAGCCTCATCAATTTTACTGCACAAGTTCTCARGTCTTTAATACTACCTACTGTTTGCAGGTATGTCCAGTTTTGCACTTTGTTAATGTGATGTGTCATKTATACAACAATGTTTTTCACAGCTTTGAGGACCTGATCTACACTTACCGTATCTTCAGGGAACATCAAGGATATTTTAGAATACAGGTGAGTAATTCTCATTGTATCTCTAAAGACTGCACTAAGGATCATAAATTTTAAAAAATCATAGATTCAAAGATCTTACCCTCAGCTATGATCTATGATCATTTTAATATGTGGTCATTTTAGTCTGTGATCACTTGATAGATAGATTTTTTTTTTTTTTTTAAATCCGTAAGTAAAATACCATAGAAAATATTTCCAAGTTTGATCTCTTCTCTACTCAATTCTTGGCTTATTACATATGAACTCAAAAGTAGCTATTGTGTTTGTTGAATTTCCTTATGATCKAAGCAGCTCTGTTATTTATTAATCAGCAGCTTTCTGATTTGACTATTTCTTTTCATTAGCACTGATGAAAAATCTATTACTTTTGTTACTTTTTCCTATTCCTAATTAGCTTCTTCTACTTGAAAGCTCTGCCATTGCACACTGCATTTCATAGGGATCTGGGATATTTCAATGATCCTTCTGATTTAAAGAATCTGTAATTCTGTATGATTGTGAGACATCTGAAGTGACGATGTCAGATAATGCTGCTTGCTCAAGCAAAACAAGTGTAAGAGAGACAAATGCTTCAATCAAATATCCAGGCAATATGAAAGGATCTAAATAAAGCTGGCTCACCCCCCTGCTTTTAGTGGGACAGCCAAGAAGTCTGCCAATAATTAAGTAGCATTTAAGTGGAATGAGGAAATCACTTTATAAAGGACACACCAAGCTCTCATATGCTGGTAATTTATTCCTTATTAGTGGTTTTGCCTGAGTATGAAAGACACRATTTCCCATGAAGATGAATGGTTTGTTGACAAAAAAAATATTCTGTTTTGGACCTTAGCCATTCTACTGGGGTTATGCTGTCATTCCTAGCAGCAAGTAATAATTCAGACACTTTAATTTTTTTCAAACCCATTTTCCTTACGAAGTTTTGCCAATAATGTGATATCAGAAGAGTTCGGTTCTTAAAAAAAAATTAGTTCTGATTATTTTGGCTTACTAAAATTGTTGAGGTAGGTTGGATTCAGCCATGAGCTTTCTAGAGCACAGTAGGCTGCCCTGACCAGCTAAGCTCTCCCACAACTCACTCCCTCCCTCCTTAGCAGGACAGGGTGGGGGAAAGAGAATACAAAGAGCAAAAGTGAGATAAAATCCAGTTTAATAGGTAAATAGGTAAAGCAAAGTTGTGTGTACAAGCAAAGCAAAGAAGGAGTTGAGCAATTCCTTCCCATCAGGAGGCAGATATTCAGCCAGCTCATGGAAAGTGAGGCCTCGGCATACACATAACCACAAATGTCCTCACTTTCCCTGAGCTTTTATTGCTGAGTACWGTGTCAGATGGGGTGAGATGGGATAGACAGCACACCCCCAGCCTACTCACCAGGGGAATCAAGTGCAAGAAAAAGRCAACATCCAGCACTTCTCAGCAACAGCCCAAACACCACTGTGTTATCATCACTGTTTTAGTCACAAATTYAGAGCACAGCACTATGTAGGCTGCTTTGAAGAGAGTTAACTGCATCCCAGCCAGACCCAGAACATGGAGGCAGTGGCAGCCAGTCCACACAGCGCTGAATGGAAGATGAAGGATGCAGAAATCCAAGAAAATAAATAACATGTTTCATTGTGAGATAGCAAATTAAGTGAAACCAAAGCCCCACTGTCTTTTAATGACTACTGCTACACTGCTGATTGTGATTGGAGTTGACTGATATGCTCTCTGTCTGTCACTGCCCTAAAGTCACAGCATTGTAAAGTCCATGCACAGATCTCTGCAGGGTTGAGCTGCAGAACCAGTTCAGTCCTGTCTTATGAACCCACACTTAAAAAGCAGCTTAAAAAGCAGCTTCTTGCACAAGTCCTTTACTCACCAATGCTGATATTCTGTAAAAGTCTGGGTTCTGTTTGTCACACAGTTATTTAAAGACAACGTTTTAAGTGAAAACAAAATAYGTTATCCCTAAACTTACGCTCTCAGACCAGAGGGCAGTGTCACTCTCCAACACTCTGCTGCAGTGGATTGCTGCAGCATGCATCTACACCAATAATTTAAACTGATGTTCTTTTGGAAAAAAAAATGGTGAGGGAGGTTACTTCTAGTGCCATAACCATGCCACCAAACAGGTGTCCCTAGTGTTTTCAGGACAGTGCAATATTTTGTCACCAAATCTGCTTACAAAACAGCTCCTTGGTACATAAGAAACAACCTGTCATTCTCTTCATTTAGGGGACTCCACATTAAGGGCACTTGCAAACACATTTTGTTATTGTTTCCTTACAGACTTCTGARGGTACTCCAGAGAGGACCTTCAAAACATTAAAGGACCTAATATACAATTTTGAAAAGCCAGATCAAGGACTAATAACAAACCTCCGCTACCCAGTGAAGAAACAAAAGGCYTCGCAAAGGAGATGGAGGCTCAAGTCAGGAATGGACAGTGTTTACGATGGTGAGAAATTTAGCTCTGCCTTTGTGGGTTTTTTTTAAGATGATGACATTGAAAGATTTGTGGTGAATGCTCGCTAAATATCCACTCCCATGGACAGAAGTTCAACATTTTCCCTTCCCTCTTATGTTCACACGGTTATTCTTAGWTCACAGGTTACTCACCTTCACCCACTGCATATGCACAAATTAAAATTGATAGAGATACAGAATGACGAATAAAGCTGCCCACAGCTCAGTCCCTCATGGGTTGATGCTTCTAGGCTGGGGAAGGCTGAGAACCAATTTTACCCAATGTGCTTCTGCCAAGGTACCAGGCCCTTCATTTCACCTCACTTCACTTGAGGCTGTCCTTTACCTTCATTGTTCAGGTTTTAAGACAATTTTATATCAAAACCTTCCTCATAGTTCTGAGATGGGCGAGTATGCAAGCCAGCTTTTGATTTGTATTAAAACATAACYAACTGATAACAAGCATATAGCCTTGTGCTCAGGATACCAGCTTTGGAACCAGAGCTTAGCCTCTCATTGCTCTTCTTCTGCTAATTTATGTTCACTAGTCCCAGGTGTAGGACAAGGATCTGATGCTTCTACCTGACAGAATTATTCAAATGGATACAATAAAGACAGAGGTTTTTGTAAAGCTTTAGACTGTGTTGTACAGTCCCACATCATCCTTACGTCCATTCTGCATGTTCCTGCTGTACAAACCCTCAGCTGCAGCATCCATCAGGCCATGGGCTGCAAAATAACTCTGAAACTGTTCCATGACCTCTGGCAGAGTGCGTGGAGAGCCACAGCCAGGGTACGCGTGAGCAAGGGAAATCCTTTTGTTAAGTATAGTTACCATAAAGGAAACAAGGCCTTGGAGTCTGTACCCTGCCCTGAGATTTGCAGTTCATGCCCGACAGCAGCTCAGCACTGTGGAGTGTGCCTCTCTGCTGCAGTTGCTGGGGTTTTGCACACAAGATCAGTGCAGCCAGCACTGCATCCACTAAGCTGCAGGTTTGGGGCCAGAGCGGCAGCAGCCTTGCTGAGGGGAAGTTGCAGAGACACCTTTCCCACATCTTCAACAGTATCTTGTCACCGGTAAAAGAAGGCAAATGTGCCACATTTGCTCTAAAAATGTTCTTATGGTATCTTGTCATTGCTGCACCAGGGGGATGGAAAATATTTCAGYATCATGGACTTGTTTTTAGGAAGAAAATTTTAATTWAGAAAAATTATTTMRAAAAATTAATTTTAGAAAAAAWTATCAGGTGTAATAATTTTTTTTTTTTTGGTCCTGCAATACAAATTTTTCTAGAAGATGCACAATGTCCTCATCTGGATTTACAGGGAGGAAAACAAACCCTTTCATTTCACTGTTAAAATATGTGTAGTCTTCCATAAAAATGGAGGCTTTTCAGAAATAATCAAACTACTTYGGAATTGTTTTTATTAAAATTTGATTTAAAGTTTCACTTACATATCATTCCCAACTTCCCTCTTAGATTGCATTATTCATGGGTGGGCTTATGTTAGTGTCATGATGGCTCTCTCTGAAACACAGGCACCACCCAAAGCACAGCAGCGCTCCCTAAAGCAAGCACCCTATTTCCTTGTCCCAGCCCTCGTGTTCTACCAGCTGGCTTTGCTGCACGTGTGGGATTGAGCACTCCAGCATGACCAGTGGAACACCTCAAGGGATTGGGGTCACGATGCTGCTGGTTGGAGATACTTGAACTTTGTTTGCAGGCCTGGAAACAGCTTTTCTGAGGGCAGATGCTTGAAGAGCAATACGTTTCCATGGCAGAGCTTYGAGTCCCAAGCACTGAATTTCTGCCTTTTCCCTGGCTTCTCAAAAACCATAATAAATCTAACAAGAGATTAGTAAGAGAGAGCGGAGTATTTCAGGCTCTCCTCGCTTAGTTGGGATGGGAATTTTTCTCTTGGGTATTTATTTACAGAAGACGGGGTGTGTTGTGTTACACAAATTGAAGATATCTCAGCTATTGATCTGATTTACCAAGAATGAATGATTTCCAACCTTTGTTCCTCAAGAAGGAGGGGTTCTCACATGGATTCAATTATTTCTAAAGTGCAGTTGGCTCAGAAAAGGCAATGCAGGGTTTGTCTCCATGTGGGCTCCTGGAAGTCCAGTCCATAGGACAGGGGGCCCTAGATGTTGGCTCTGCAATAGCACTGAAAAATCTAACTGCGTTACTGATCCCTGCCCTGCCACATGCACTCCCATGGCCTTTCAGAAGAGCCCTYGCAATGACATCTTTTCTTGTTTGTATCGATTACTTTACAGAAGTTGATGACAGTGGTGATTACATCACCGTGTTACCCTGAAGGATGTGCACSTGATGATTTGGGAAGTCACCGTTCCAGGCTGTGTCATAGCGCAGTGCCTCAGCCGGGGAGTGCTGCAAGCTGAGAGCCCCACGCTCGATCTGGAATCAGCCTCCTATGGACTGCCAGAGCAGCTATCTTTTGGATCCAGTACCAGCTATTTTTGCTCAGCAATAAAATAATTATTTTTTTTTGTTGCAGACACATACACGCACATATGGGGGAAAGGTATCTTGTGTCCATGTCTTTTGGTGGTTTTTAGCCAGCAAATTGTCCAAGATGCCGACCACTAGAGTGAACACTCTGTTATAAAACAGCAACATAAATACATSGAATGAATGCGCACAAAGCAGTAATTTATGGCAGAATTGATGTGTGTTGATAAAAAACATACATTGCAAAACTTTTGGCATCATAAGACATTTTAAAACCTCCAAACTCTGTTATTTTGCACATGACTCATGTTACGTCATTGTTGGATGAGTGGATGGTATTTCRGCAACGTCAACAGACACAGGTAGTCTGCAGTTTAAAATAATCCAAATTAAAACAAAATGCTGTGTTAAATCYATGCCATAAAAAATTAATCAACCAGTGGAAAATGGTTTGAAATACTTTCAATGTTGAGCAATGGTTCTAGCGGCTTACAAGAGGAGTACAGGTTCTACCTGCATGTCAGCATGAACACATCCTTTTCTTAATAGGTTCTGTACACTTGGGAACACTTACTCCATTGCATTTGCTACTGCTATTATTAGCTCTGTATTATGTGTATGTCTTTTGTAGTTTGTTTTTTTTTTTTTTTAATGTAAGAATCTACTTTAATATTACCCCCAATTTTAAATATTTAATAAATACTTTAGTTCTGAAGGTGGCCTGCAGCTCGCTTCCATAGCCAGAACTGGAATGTGTGTCCTGAGTCTCCCAGTCACTTGTGTACACTCCATCAACATTTGAGAACATCAGGAAGATATTTCTATTTGTTGTGTGTTTAAGACCCTTCACAAAATATTTATATATTTTATCGTGTAATACTGGTTAGATTTTTTTTGTACTCTGTTTCTCTCACACCATCGTTAGTCAAAGGAATTTTAGACCTTCCAGTGCTTTGGACTTCATTATAAATTTAATAGTGCTGCAGAGTTTTTGGCTACAAGCTCAACGAATATTTGTAGCAAGGAGACAAAAAATGAGACTATTAATTCACTATAGCATTGCAAAGAAATTTTAAAATATGTGTCCAAAACTTCATTAATTGAAAGGAAAGTAGTTGTCCATGAAAAATGGTACTATGGGRCATAAAAACCCCAGGCCTTGCTCTATAGAAGCACATAACTCATGTGTCTCTTTATTTGTCGAATCAAGTAGCCTGTCTGATTGCTGGTTGCCACAGGTACCAGCCTGAGGAAATGCTGTGCTGAGACACCCCACCTACAGCAGCCTGCTCCTTAACAAAGCACAACACTGTGGTTTTTCTGAAATGACAGTCTCAGCAGTCCCCCTGGTGCTCAACTCAGTCACACTTGGGAAAATGCTGAGTGACAAGGAGTCCCAACCTGTGCCTCACGGTGCATCCTGAGTGACTCTGATGGTTAACAGGGGACAAGGGCCGGGCTATGGTGCCTTTGAGCTGGCACTCGGCAGCCGAGTTTTGGACTCGGATTTGTAACAGTTGTGGTGGCTGCAGGTCCTTGTGTGCCATCCAGGACGGAGGGTGATTCCAAACCCACACTCCAGTCACTTCTCCAGCATTCCCTTGCGGCAGCCATGTGAAGCAGGGGACGCGAGAAGGATAAAGGACTTAAAAAGAAAAAGAGACACAGAATGACATTTATGTCACATTGACATTACTGACCTGTGCTTTACAGCAATGTTAGTCCCATTAGCAGTATAGGAAAATGAGGACAATATCGACATTCCTACACATATTTGCAGGCTTAATTAAGCAGTAAACAATCGGTGCACGAGTTGAAAAAACAGGCTCAAAAGCGTCACGCAGGCCATTCCCCCACATCCCAAAGGTGGGTGGGTTAGCGTGTTTATGTCCATTTCAGGAGGTTGAGCAGCGCGGGGGCAGAACCTCTTGTACACGCGAAAGGTGCGAGCACAGGGTGTAAGGAAGAAGATGGTGCAAGAGGGGCACGATCCCGGGGCCAGCGGCATCGCGGCTCCGGCTGAAAGGGCACCAGGGAGCGATTCCGGCTGCAGCGGGGCGGGCGCTGTGCCCTCAGGGGACTGCGGGGGTCGCTGTGGGAGGCGGACCACAGGTCGGGTCGGGATATCACAGGTTCGATCCCCGCCACCGCCAGGACACCGCCAAGGCTTCCCCTTCCCGCCGTAGAGGCCAGGGAATTACTGGCGGAAGGGCAAACTGGCTGCTGGACGGGATTAAGCCCTCCCAAAAAGGCGAGGAAAGAATGATGCCGACTGGAAAGGCAGCAGAAAGGCGAAGCAGGGCTGTGAACGCCGGGCGGGAACCGACGGCAGCTCCAATGCGGACGCGGCCCTCCAGAGGCTGGGGGAATTGACGTGAGCCCTAAAGCCGGTGTCACCGACCCAAGCGGCGACATTCCCGGGGTGACCCCGCTCCCGCTGAAGCTGCTGCCCGCCTCTGTCTCCCTTAACCAAGATGGCGGCGGCGGCGTCTCCCGTGGTGCCGCGCGGCCCCGGCGGGCGCTCGCGCTCAGTGGTCGCTGCGCCAAGATGGCGGCGGCGGCGGGAAATGCGAGCGGGGGCCGAGTGTGGAGAGTCTGAGGAGCCGGAGCGCCATGGATGCCCCGGGCTGCATGAAGGCCCTGCTCCTCGCAGCCACGGAGTACCGCGCCGCCAAGACACCGCACAACGCCGCGCTGCTGCAGCGCAGCCTGGAGGTGGGAGAAGCCGGGGGCCCGGTGGAAGGGGACGTGGAGGGGCCTGTGCAATGAGAAACATGGCTAAGAGACGTGGTGGGGGGTTGTGGTGTCCTATATTATAATGTTTTATGGTGTGTCTGTGTGTTTACAGAGTTGTGCAGTAAGCTTGTATACACTCAGCACAAGCAGACAGTATGTGTTGCAAGGGACTTTTTTTTTTATGTATCCCCAAAATTCTGGTCCGCAAGGACCATTTATTTTCACACCTTAAGAAATGATGAGCTGGTCTTGTATCTGGAGTTTTCCAGTTCTGTGCAGCACGTATTCAAACGTGGTTTCTGCTAAGAGGGTAGGCCAGTGTATTTCCGTGACATCCAGGTACAGCCTTATGTACAGCTTTTGTGGCGCCTTTGACTGAACTAATCTGCAAGTTAATGTTTTCAAACATAGATTTATTTTAATTGCCAAAACGTTTATGTGAGAGTTAGTGTCTAGCTTTGTTTTCTCCTCTRTATCCCTTATAAAGAGACATGGAGAGAATGTGCAAACCCAACATTATGTGTCTCCATTATGCAAAATATAAATCGTGTCTACCTGTATCAATGTGCAGGTGTATAATTTTTGGCCTCCYCTTATACAGGGTTCCCCGAGTTAAGGGTTCATTGTTTCATGCCAGTCACAGAGCGCTCCTAAAATATCCCTGCCTGCTGCTGCTGATCCTCCTTGTGGAGTGGCACCTTTGGGTATCTGTCCACATCCCACATCTTTGGAAGGCAGGCTGATTGCTAAATGTTTGTGTTGAGCAATCTGTTGGGTTGCTCTTTCAAAATAAGTAAACCTGGTACTTTCCAGGCATAAAGGAATGAAAACCAGATTTTTTTCCATTGTTTTTTTTTTTTTTTTTTTTTTTTTTTGTTTTGTTTTTTCCCAGCTGATGCACATACAAATGTCACATTAGAGTGGCCCCTATACTTTCAGTTCGTCAAGCAGGGCAGAATCAATTCAATGCATCTCTGTGCTTTGGCTTCTGTGTTAATTACATTGTTGCAGTTGAGTAAGTAGGRTTGTCTTTCTTCTTTCCTCTCCAGGTTATCTCTGGACTGAAGCTCACACGTTTTTTTGCTTCAAACCAGATTCTACCAAGTGAATGTATCAGTTGTCTTGTAGAGCTCCTRGAGGACACTAATATAAACCCATCTCTGGCCTTGTCTGTGATTACTTTGCTATCACAACTAGGTAAGGTTTGCATCTGAACTTTTTGTTGCCCGGAAAGGAAAGATAAGACAGGTGCTGATTCTGTGGCATGGGTGATTAATTTYCTGGAAGAAGCATAAAGTATGGAAGATGGAGTATTTTTCATTGTAGTGGAGTGTTTGGCTAAGCCATCTGTTAATTTGTCAAATTGCCATGAGAAGCAGATTTGAAGTCATCCCTGTGAAATGACAATGATCGTGCCTGTCAGAATTTTTTTCTCCACTGGGTAGGGTGAGGAATTTTTCTCTTATCCAATATTTCTGGAGCTGGAACAGATTACCTTTTTAATCAAATGAGAAACATAGGGCTAGGGAGTGCAAAGATAGGGAGAAGTCATGTCACATCAACAAAAGTCATCACCTGAGTTTACTTTTCCCACTGGAGTGTTTGCTGGCAGTGTGGGCTCTCCAATAGCCTGGGCCTGCATGCATCAAGTTTTCCATCTGCAAAAGAGGTTTTACTACCTTTTACATGTGTATTGAGATGCCCTTTTTTGCTTTCTTTGTTCCTCCCCTCTACTTCATGGAAGTGGGACTTCATTGTGCAGGGAGCTCTGTGCTCGGAGCACAACTGACATGCACAGGGGAATACACAGTTATCCCTTCACTGCTTAGTTTCTCATTGTATATGAGTAGTTTTTCAAGATTTGAGTCCTATATGATGGATAAAGGACTCAAATCCTTTGAGCTCCTTTGTTTATCTTCTCTGATTCATGGAGTTTAAGCCTCTTCAAGCTTCCTTTTACGTTTTTAGAACATTTAATGTAAAATTATATTTGTTGCTGGGGTTGGGTCTTGAAAATTTTAAGAATGAAGTCCTCTTCCAAGTGATCTATTGATTTACCTGTTTTGCTGCATCTCTTTCAGCATTGCTTAAGCAAAACTGGGTTTTTATTTATTTATTTAACTAATGCTAGATAACCATATCAAGTTATCAGTTTAAGTCTACTTGTCCTCCATAGCATGAAACAAGAAACTGAATCATTGAATTTAAGCTCTAAAGCCTTTGAAATGCAGRTTTCAGGACCTCAGAACTAAAGCATGGTAGGTAGGAGGGAGGCCATTCCTTCAGTGTCCAAGCATCTTAAGGAAATGGATTAGTGTTATAATTAACTGCATGTTCAGAAGTGAGGTAGAGAGGAGCTGTCATTTATTTGTAGTTACCTTTAAAAYATACATGAAGATCTGGTCAGAGACTTTGGCTTCTGCTTAGATTAGTAGCTAATACAACTTTTGGTGTTAGATGGGGCTTTTCCTAATAATTCTTAAATTCCAGCTTCAGACACTGAGACTAGAGAAGCTCTCCAGGACACCTACAACCTGACCAGTGTGCTAGCAGGAGTGGTTCATCGAAGTTCTACTAATYTGAGTGACCCAGTTTTATTACAGGTAAAGGAACTAATAATATTTGGCTACTATTGCATAATAAATATTATACTCTAGGTATATAATAACCCTTCAAAAGGTCTTCTGGAAACAATGTGTTGAGGGAAAGTGTATCTTAGCTGTATACTTTATTTGCTRTATGAGGTGGGTGTGACAGGAATTTAACACTTTATAGAGTTCTTTGTACTCTCTTTAATCTTACTGTGCTTGTCACCTCCTCTAAGAAAAAAAAWMMCAMAAAGCAAAAATAACAAYCAAACAAAAAAAAAATCTGCTTTTTAAAGATTATTTCAAGAAGTCAATGCTTGAGAGCTCAGCTGCTTGTTTTCCAGTTGAGATATTCAGTTATTTGTCCCAATATGAACCTGTTTCACCACACAAGCCTGGAAATCACTTTGTCTAATCAGTACTTTGACAGGTAACTGTGAAGAAATGAAGGGAAAGCTGTGGCTGCCTGCTTTCAAGGGAGGTTTGCAGGGCATGTGTGGCCTCCTCCCTTCTGGTCAGTGCTGTCTGCCATTGAATGCCATGGTGGGGTGTACTAATGAAAGCTTACAGTGAATGTCTGACATCTCCCAGTTTGACCTCACTAATTTTAACCTGTCCCTACATTTTTTAATTTTTTTTTTAAATATACACCTTTCTTTCCTAAGCTTTCAGCAAGTACTTGCTGGTTGCCTGTTGTCACTTGTCTAYTCCTGGAGAGCAGGAAATGAATTTACTCGTAGTCCTGTGGCCCTTGTTCTGTGGAAAATTAGTCAGGCATCCAGTAAATATCACATTTCTCGTGGTTTGCATATTTCTCAAAGCACTAGGAGTACAAGGTCTAGGGATCCAAGTGACTGGCCAGTCAATAGGAGAGATTTTGTAGTCACCAGATAGATCCAATGTTAAAATCATGAAGCTCTTAGATATTTAAATGGTGAGGATTTGTTTTAGCTGCTAACATCTGCTGTGATTTTTGTCATGTTTGTGTGTATTGTCTTCATTTATGTGCCAAGAAAGTGCTGTGTGAAGGACTTTGCTACCCTTAGATCTCTTGGCAGTCTTTACAGCAAACCTGTTTTCCTATAAGCATCCTTTCTTACAAGAGGTTGCAAAGTGCTTTCTGGATTTTGATGACACTTCTAGACCTYTCAGTAGAGCAAAGCCTGTTCATCACTGACAGAAAGGAGAACTTRATAGTGAGGCAGAGGGGAGAACTGGATGGGCTGAAAAGGTAACTCCTCTGTAAAAAAATAATTAATATTTTTTGGCTTTTAATAAGTACGTAGGTATGGTAGGACTTTACGGTGTGCTTGCAGCAGCTTGTGCAATTGKTATGTTAATGTTTGAGTCTGTGAATTAATTTGGTTGTGGTGTCCTGATATTTATCTTTCAGTTTCATCTTTTGTCACTTGTAAGGTTCCTCATGAGATGCAGTAGGACAGACATGTGAACAGCTTTCTGTTTCCTCAGGGTATTCAATTGCTGCAGAGACTAACCTACAATGTTCCAGTCTTTTGCCCCGGTGTCAACATCGATGGATTAATTTCATTTTTAATGCATCGTGTGTAAGTGTGTGTTCAGTGTCTTTTCTTATGGGAAACAGTGGCTAAGTTTCTGAATTTCTGAAGGCCATTAGAGTACTGTACTAACCTGATCTCCAGAGTGTGCTGTGGCATTTATTTCTCTGAAACTAAAAGAGCCTTTCCTTTGAAAACCATGTACTTGTGACAGATTGTCAAATGCAATGATTATGGGACTTCGGGTGATAGAATATTAATTGGCCTCTTAGCCCACCCCCGCACCTCTGGGAGCAGGGAGCTAACAAAGAGAAAARCCAGGAGGAAATACATGCTTGTCACTCGAAGCAGACTTGTTAGATTAATAAAAATTTGATTCAAGTGTCCTTGTAAGAAGTCTAATGAGTATTAGAAGTATATGCAATAAGTGATCTCTGATAGCAGTGACTAGGGTTTTTTCAGATGTACTCAGTTAAAAGCTGCCCATACCCCATGGATTACAATCTGAATTTTCTTTGCTTGGTGAAATGGTGTCTAATTAAAAAACAAGCTCCTGCCAAAACACAAAACAAAAGAAAAAGTCCCCCAACCACCCAGCTCTCCCAGCCCCCACCCTACAATTTCTTGCAATTAAATTCAGGATGCTTCAATGAATACATCTTTTGGGCTTTTCTTTTAAGTCAATCCTCTGAAGATGAGTTAACAATACCGTGTTTAGGACTCCTGGCAAACCTCTGTCGTCACAACTTGTCTATTCAAAGTCAGATAAAATCTTTGGTAAGAGTTTTGCTTTTGTGTCATGATTCTCTGGCTTAAGGGTAAGAGCGTATTGACTCTAGGGAATTACTATTGTATTTCTTAAGCACTTTATTTCACTGATCATAACCCTAACCTGCTTGTCTGCCAAATGAGCAGTTGTTTCTCCTATGYTGGAGAAAATAACCAGTAGAACAGGAAGCAGGGTATTTTCTTTCCTTTGGTACATTGCTCTGTTGCCCTGGTTTGTGTTAATGCATTTTTTACAACTGTTCTCTGCAGATGAAAGGAGGATTTAAAACTTGAGCACTCTTCCATAGCAAAACTAACTGTTGTTAAAACATAAAGACTGTAGTTGAATTTTTGATAAGCAAGAAAGTGATTTGCCTATCAAAAGACAAACCAATAAAGTAGTACTGCTCTTCATATCACRGCTCTTGAATCCTCAGATATATATATACATATCTGAGCGACTTGGTTTCTGTGTCTTCATAAATCAGTGCAAACATTTTATTTTTTAGTTCAGAAATAGAAATTAATCTACGTAGCAGTAAATGTACTATTTGCCTTGGAAGAGAGGCATGGAACAAAGAAAAAGTAGGAACAATTGTTGGATCTGGCCATTGAGCAGAGAAAGGATGGGAGTCAATTTTCAGTGATTGTTTTCTGTTATAGGTTTTAGCAAAATGACTTTCTCATCTCTCTTTAGAATAATGATGGAATTTCTTCCTTGGTTGATTTTTTTTTGTTGTTGTTTGGGGGTTTTTTTTTCTTATATTTCTCTTATACAGGCTCAACAGACAACATTAACATCTATGCCAATGTTTTGCAGTAGAACAGTAAAATTGCTTTCCTAGAGAATGCTTACCATACTAACCTATTGTATTATTTATTACTTGTATGGCTTATTTATAAATATGTAAAATCTGTAAATGGTGGATTTGTAATACCTGTGTTTCTTCTTTTCACTGTAGAATAATGTGAAGAGTTTCTATCGTACCTTAATAAGTTTCTTGGCCCACAGCAGTTTGACTATAGTTGTCTTTGCACTTTCGGTGTTATCAAGCCTTACCCTAAATGAAGAAGTAGGGGAAAAAGTAAGTGAGTCTTTGTAGTTTTTTCTGTTTTTAAGTTTTAGATAAAACTAATTGCCACGCTATCCAAATATATTTTTAATTCCAGCTAGTTTTAAAAAGCAAGTGACCCAGCAAAATGCCTATACATAACCTTCTTCTTCCTTTCAGCTCTTTCATGCTCGAAATATCCATCAGACATTTCAGTTAATATTCAATATTGTTGTAAATGGAGATACTCTCACAAGAAAATATTCTGTTGATCTACTCATGGATCTTATGAAGAACCCTAAAATTGCYGATTATCTTACCAGGTATGGCTTCATTTCCCAAAAGTTCAAGATATTTTTCTTAAGCTCTAGTTCAGTTTCTTTGCTCTATGCTATTTGAATTCTAAACCACACATTGGGGAAGAAAATGCCAAGATGCTATTTGAATCTTGCTAGTTGATTGTAATTATAACTGCTGTATCTGAACCTAAAGAGTTGCTGGGTTATTACTTTGACACAGAAGTGTGAATCACAATCTATTTTCCTTCATTGTCACTGTAGGCATATTGAATACCATGTTTTGTAATTCTTTGTCTGGGTGGTGTTGGTGGTCAAACAACATGATGAGTAGCTATCCTGCCTTTTTCAGTGCTATATAATCTTGAAGTGGAATAGTATGGTTGAAGTTGTAAGAAGTAGCAATTTTGCAGAGGGAGAGGTGTTACAGAGTAGTTCTGTGGTGTGCTTGATTAGTAGTTCTACAAATTCAGCTAGCAGAATTTAGTTGCTGATTTTCAATCTAAATTAATCAGTAAGAATAGCTGAAAAATCGTAGCTAATTTTTCTTTCATTCTTAGGATATGCTTATGCTGTTTCAACTAGAAATCATATTATCAAAACTGTCACTGTACTTGAAGTGTTTGGGGATAAGAAGGAGAATAGGGCACTTTTATTCATCACTTGATGTAAAAGTCTAAATGTGAAATTTTAATTTTATTTTTAATTTTTTTTCTTCTCTATGCATGCTGTAGGTATGAGCACTTTACTTCTTGCCTTGGTCAAGTATTAGATCTTCTTCATGGAAGAGACCCTGATTCATCATCTAAGGTATTTATACCTTTTCAGTTAAAGGCTAAGAGGTTACAATGCTAATCTACTTCATCTTCTGTTGTTGCAAGTAAATTCCTTGTGTACAAGATCTGATAATGAAATACACTGACTTCAGGACTCTTAAATGACCAGGAGTATTCACCAAGTTTGTATTTTCTAGTTATTCAAAAGACTGTCATATTGAATTTGTAATGTTGGGATTTTTGCCAGTCTGTGTGTTTCCTTTCAGGCAGCAGACATAAAGACACAAAGCCAATGTAAACACCTTTTGTGCTTTGGCTAATAAGAAATTTCAGGAATATATAGTGCAGGAATGCAGTGTATCCCATTTCACTCTCTAAACCTTGAATTCATACCGCTGAGACTTCAGCTGATGATCAGGGAACCCTGATGCTAATTTCAAAGGTTTAGGAATAAGTRTTCTAACCTTAGTTGAACAAATAGATGCCACTTGTGTTTAAGCAGTGAACTGTTACRTTCAATTTTGTCTCACTACCACCTTACATAAATGAAACATTGGCTGTCAATAAAGGCTAAAATATGAAATCTGAAAATTTTGGGGCTAAATATATCTGTGAAACAAGTCTTGGGCTTTTTTTTATGAATGTGTAACACATCCTAGTTAATATTAGATGCTACTATTTCTGTGTGATATTTGTTGTGTTTTATTGGGTTTATTTAGGGACGCATGTTMACAAGGAGCTTTCCAGGGTGTTTTTCTCTGTGCATGCTTAGAGACACCTGTATCCAYTCCTGTCTCAGAATGTTTTTCTCTTCAATAGCTTTCTTCATGCTGAGTGTATCCATGTTTGTACTTTTTACTGTATCACTAGCCAGCATTCATGTCCTTTAAAAAAGCAAAGGAAGCAATACTGTCACAAGCCTTCSCCAGTCCAATGAACTGTTTCTGCTGCTGACTTGGCTTTAAAGAAAGAAAATTACTCCTCAGAAAACTTTAAAGTGCTAAAAGGAGTTGCATAGAACTTGCATATCTCCTTAGACTTGTGTCATGAGAGTTGCAGTTTGTATTTCTTGATTTAAAAGCATTTGAACTCTTTTTCACTTCACACAGATCTTAGAGCTGCTGCTTGCCTTCTGCTCTGTGCTAGAACTGCGTCATACCCTGCGGCAGGTGATACTGGAACCAGCTGGCTTGCCAGTCTCTGGAAACACCAGATTTGTGACTCGCTCAAAGAGTTTTGAACCATCTGTTGCATTGGTACACTTGTCAAACCAACCATTGGAAGGCTCTGAAGACTGTTCAGGTCTAGCATTGCAACTATTCAAAGAGATTTTTGAGGTACCAAGACTGATAACTGAGTTTAAAAAGCTTCTTAGCAGCTCTTATTTTTCAATGATTTTTAAACAAGTATTATAATTTGACTTGAAAAATATCACATACAAAAAAAATCCTGTAATAAAGTTCTTTGTAAAGTAGCTATGTTGAAATAAACATACTTTGTAAAACAACTTTCTTTTTTAGAGACATGCAGTATTTTAAAAATATGTCTGTGGTGTAAGTGGAAGAGATGGGCAGTTTATGAAGTCATGAGGTAGATAGAAAACTATCAGAATTCCTTTCTAGGACTTGCAGAAGTGAGGAAGTTCCTGCTGTTTCTGTTCTGTGTTAAACTTCCTCCTCCAGTATGATACTGGTCAGCCATCTTAGACCTGAAATAGCAAGAGGTTGAGAAAGCAGGAACACAAGATGGTGCAGGAAGGGTTGAGTAAACTTGGCTTCCTTGTGGTGTACTTTTAAATTGACATAAAATAAAATGTCTTTATTGCAGGATGTTATTAACAATAGGAATGGTGTCTCAGCTGAACAYTTTATGGATCTCTTGCTGCCTGTTCTTCTTGATCATCTTCAGATGCCAGAACAGATTGTGGATGAGCTATTAGTGAAGAAAAAGTGTGAAAGAATGGTCAAGGCAATTAACGTCTTGACAAATATCCTTTTTATGTGCCTATTGACAGCTGATTTATTATTTCTCCACCATGACCTACTCTAAGATATTAGAAACATGTCCATCTTGGGTCTCTTTAATAGCTTCTAATGACAATAGCTGCCTTAATTTTACTTAGGAGTGTCATCTTAGAAGATCTTAAGTGGCTTTCTAATTCCTGTCAAATTATTTTGTAATACAGTGGTGCAGGMTAAAATGTTGTGGCTATTCAACAGAACAGAAGCACTTTGCAGATAAAAAAGGAATATGATTTTTTTATTTTGAAATTGTGTGAGGAATTTGGGTGTCCATCTCCTTGATCCRTATTGTTTTGTTGCGTAGCTCAGTCAAGTGCAGCTCCCAGCCAAATACCATGCAAATTTAAAGCAGAGAAACAAGGAAAAATAATGTGGAATGATACATTTTTACTCTCATTGAGTCCTTAGAGTGTGCAGTAAGTTTAGTAAGGAGGATGTGACTGCAGAATGTAGTCCTGCATCTAAGCTGTGTTCTGTGGAGAAGTCTCTGATGGCTCACGTCTAGGTCACTAGGTCTGTTATTTGTGACTGCCTGGTCTCTGCCTTTTGTTCACTCTTTCTTTATGGCACCCATTTTAYTGTGGTTTCCCTTAGCTGTCTGTTTCCCATAAGTGTGTGTATTAACTGAAAAGTGTAGCTTACTTGGCTTGGGAGTTAGGCATGATTTAACTGGTTTACGTAGTTGGGTATTACAAGCATTTTTGGAGGCTCTTGTGCTTTGATGCATCTCTGTCCTTTATTATTAGAAAATGTTGCTTTTTGGTACCAATACCTAAGCAGAGGTATATTGAATTTTTCTTAACTCTGCCTACTGCTCTGCAGAGATGACCTACTGAAAATGCGTGTCTCGAAGGTGCTGACTGCCAGCCAATGCACATGTCTGATAGAACACCAGTTTCCTTATAGTGGGATTGATACTGGTTTTGGGACAAAATTAGTGGACTCTAAAATGTGGTGAGAACACATATTTATTTAAAATCTAATTTAGCATGACTGGTGTGAGAGTTGCAATGGAAAGAATATGGTAGTGTACCATTTAAATGGATATAAATCAATACTGGTATTAAATAAAATTTAGTATTTTTGTGGTAATAAAAGGTCATCTTGTTGGGCAGTTCAATAAGTAAAGCCTAGCTTGTACATTCAGATGTTTCTGGCATAAGCTGGAGATCCACTTGTGTGGAACAGTGACCTTAAACCTCAGGCAAGTAGTTYAAGCTGATCCAAGTTGAAGTTTACCAGAACTGCTCCTGGCACATAATTTCTCATTTTGATTTTTTTGCAGTCAGAGGTCAAAAATATCACACRTCAGTATGGGGGCAATTGTTGCACTGAAAATGAAATATACGTTCCTTCAACTCAACATTATTAACCCAAATGGCAATATTGCTAAGCAACATGGCCAAAACCCAGTGAAATATAATTGGATCTATAATTAAACCCTCCTCATTTTCAGCCTGGAAATGGTTTTTTTTAGTCGTCATTGCCATGCTTGGCATGCTGGAGAAGGTCAGGCACACRTCCAAGAAACTCAATATGATCTCTTTGATTTTAGCATGTTTTATCCTTGGTAGACATATTTAATTTCTTTGTGAAGGTATTTATTAATTTTTTTTAATTGACTGAATTTTTCAGTGCTGATTTGACAAATCTCACCTTTTTTTTCTTCCCCCACCCAATTTCCTTTTCTACTTGGATGTTTAAAAGCAAACTTGCTGCTGATATTATTTTGAAAACACTTGATCTTATGAGCAGATTGCAGCAGGATGTACCTGGTATGAAGGTCAGCTTCTACAAAATGTTGCAGGTATGACTTTAAATGGTTTTATGAATTGTATCTGTGAAATAAAATGTCACTGCACTACAGCAGTTTTAGCTCTAAATGTTTTGCATGCTTATTTCTGAAATGGTAAAGCTTCTAGGAAATACAGTTCCTTGTGTATGATTCTTAAAAGTTATTTTGCTGGTAGCGCTTCTAAAATAAGAGTAGTTTGCTTTTACTCCAGTCATTTGTTTTAGTAGTGCATCTGCAATCATGCTTTCATGCCTTCTAAGAATTATCCTTCTAAGACTGCTTTATGACTGCAGTTTAGAGGTAGTAAAGAAGAAAGCAATTGCCACAACAATRTAATTAATTGTTGGGTTGGTTACTATTAAATATGTACATCTTATTTGGAGCTTTGCATGACCAAAACAGTTTCTGCTATCTAGTGGTCAGATGACACCATAGTAATTTGCTTTATATATGGAAAAGCAGACRGTCAAACACTTCTTGCTGGTTTGGAGATTTCTCATTCTAGAATGGGAATTGTGTTATTTAATGGGTAGCAATGAGTTTTACAGTCCCCAATAAATCTTTATAAAACCTCAGCTCATGACCTTTCATGCTGAATATCAAACACTTGAAAACTTGCAGGAATTAACTAGTCTCTTTACCTCTGTGCTGGCTTTAATGGGAAATTATGTTTTTTAAATAGCAGTGTAGATTATTTTTTAAATCACTTGTTAACTTCAGGCTCAGAAACTTAGAAGGGCAAACTTTAAGAAGGTAACTTAAATTTTGAATAAAACACATCTGTGCTCATGGGCATTGATATTGTGATGTTTTGGTAGTTTGTGTTTGGTTGGGTTTTTTTGTTGTTGTTGGCTGCTGTATCTTGTTTTGACCAAACTATTTTCTTTCTTAGGATCAACGCTTGATTACGCCTTTGACATTTGCTTTAACATCRAACCATGGAGAGCAAGTCCAAGTGGGACTTAAAATACTGTTTGAGGCTGCACCCTTACCAGATTTTCCTGCAATAGTGTAAGTAGTTTTGTGGTACTTTATGTAACTCTGATTAGATTTGACATTTTTTTTATGGGCTTAGTGCTATTCATGTGTTTTGGAGTACTATTTTCAGCTCATCAGAGACAGAAACTTAGAAAAAACTGTCTTGTTTCTTCTTTAAGTGCACTCATGAGACAGTAGTGATGCTGGAGGCCAGAGGAAGCCATCCCAATGCTGATGGCTGATCTGACATTCATTTTATGGCAGAACCTAGAGACCATAGGAGTGATTGACTCCTGTCCCTAAGTGCTCATTTGTCTGAATTCTGTGCTTGGAATTTAGGGTGCATCTAATATTCTGACTRTCAGATTTCTCTCTACTGAACTGTCAGACATGTCGTTCTTGAGTTTCTAAAGCTCTGCTCACCCCTTTGCATTAGCTTCCAAGAAAGAACAGATTAGGATARGACACAGGCAGATGGTAGTTCAGGTAGTATTTAAGGTGGTTTAAACAAGGAAAAAAGTATTGAAARATTCTGTTTGATAGAGTCCTTATTTCTGTAGATGTAATAAAATACAAAAAAAAAATTTAAGTTGTGTCATAACCTGGAGTTGAACCTCACAGATGTCAAGAGCAACAAGAAAGACCAGTATATCAACAGCAAAAGCCAGACTGGGAAAATGGTGCCTTTCTGCTGAATGGGGCAGGGGACCTGTTGACAAAGGATATGGAAAAGGTTGGCATACTGAATGTCTTACTTGGTCTTCACAGATATTCTTTGCCTTTGGGAATCTTATGTCCCTTAGAGTAGTGGGAAAGCCTAGAGGAAGCGAGACTTACTCTGGCTGGCACAGGGTCAGTTTATGGAACATGWAAACTGACTGGATATACAGAAATCCATAAGACCTGACAGGATGTACCCTTGAGTGCTTAGGGAGTTGCCTGATGTCATTCCAAGGCCACTCCAGAATGTCTTTGAAAAGTCATGGTGATTGGGAGAAGTTCCTGAAGACTAGACGAAAGCAAATGTAACTTCTGTCTTCAAGAATGACAAAGATGATCAATAGCACCCTGGACTGCACTTGGAAGAGTACTGATGACAGGACCAAGGWGGTGATCATTCCCCTCTGCTCAGCTGTGGTAAAACCACACCTGGAATGTTGTATCCAGGCCTGGGCTCTCCATCCATGCAAGAGAGATAGGGACATACTAGAGTGAGTCTAGTGTAGGGCCAATCAGATATTGAAGGGATGAGCATGTGTTAGACAAGGTGAGATGCAAGAGCTGAGCTTGTTTACTTTTGAGAAGACTTGTGGGGTTCTTATCAGCATGTTGAAATGTSTGATAGAAAGGAACAAAGGAGATGGAGCCAGTGGTATCTATTGACAGGAYAGAAGGTAGGCACAAACTGAAATACAGGAAAAAACTTTTCGATTTCTTTAAACATCAAAAAGAAATTCTTTTACTCTRAGGGGAGGTCAGARTAGAAAACGTTGCCCAGARAARTTGTGRAGTCTTCATCCTTTGAAAAAGTCAAAAATGCAGGGCATAGTCCTGGGCAGCCTGCTAAGAGCAAGAGTTGAACTAGGTGGTCWGTAGATGGGTCCCTATCAACTTTGATTATTCTATAATTATCTGGGTTTGTGGATAGAAGAAACATTTTTATAATGGCCGGTAATGAATAGTCTAGCTGAAAGAATGAATGTACAATCAAATATGTCTGGAATTGTACAGTGGAGTAGCCAAATAACATGTCTATAGCAACTTAAAAATAGGCTTTGCTCACTTAGGAAGCAATTGAGACAACACTTCAGTGAAGTGGTTGGGATAGTTTAGTAATTAAGGAATTTATCAAGAGGAAAAAAWTTATAACTGGTGCCTCTAAAATCAGTTCTTTTGATTTGTCATTCTTATTTGAAACATGTTATTGTACCTGCATTGAAAATACCAACCACAAATTACATAGAGACACTGGAATATAGGTGCTGCAATTATTCTTTTTCTAAGCTTTTATGTTCTCTTCCCTACACAAATTTAAACAGGTTGCACTTTTATCTACATACTTAAATTTTTATTAAATCTTAGAAAATTAGATGTGCTGTMCACAATACAGTGTTGTAAAATAGGACTGCAGACAAGGAAAAACTGAGTTTATTGGTAGCACTCTGTCTTTTCTTGATTTAGTCTTATTTTTATGCCCAGTAAAAATACTTACTAAATACTTACTCAGTCTCCTTTGAGACAAACAGTGGCCTGGTTCAGTTGAGTAGTAACAGGTGAAATACCCTGTTTCACAGGTTCATAAAAGACATGATCTCTACCCAAAAAGAGCTGAGCACCGTGCCCTTTCTGATGAGATTCTGTATTTGTCTCTGAAGGTTAGCCATGCTATTGTTTTCCCTTTTTTTCTGTGTCTCTGGCCAGTTTGGGCTCACGCCCAATACACATCTTTGTATTCTGTGGTAATGCAAATGTGACTGTAAATTTTGTTATKRAATTGTTCTCCTCTTCAATTCTTGCAATGATATTTRTGGCAGGTYGTGTCATTAATAGCCTCCTGTTTATACAGGCTGGGTGAAAGCATTGCAGCAAATAATGCCTACAGACAACAAAAAATGCAGCACACTGCAAAGAGAATCCAAATGCAGTCACCTGTGACCAGCACCACTTCAGTGAGATGTTCTTCATCCTGTCCTTCAAGTAATGAGTCCAAAGCTTCTAATATTGAGGAATTRATACAAAAACTTCATTCTGGACTAGAGGTTAGTAGAATTTGTATGCCCTTGTGAAATATTTGATGCTTTTTGTACTGGGAGGGATGGAAATTAAAATCMAAGTGTCAGTCTATCATGTGAGTAACAGTTGAGTTTGGTTTAGATTCCTGTCTGTTTGGAACATGCTCCTTTTGCTGAGCTCCTGAGCAGAATTCAG
Organism: Malurus melanocephalus; assembly: GCF_030028575.1. NCBI lineage: Eukaryota > Metazoa > Chordata > Aves > Passeriformes > Maluridae > Malurus > Malurus melanocephalus. Next base: position 1,151,850 of record NW_026623442.1, on the reverse strand, counting down.
AGATGTTATGTTGAGCTACACCAGAAAGCAGGGCTCCTTGTTGAAGTCCCTCTCARGGGGATTGCCACAGTCATCTCAGCTGTCAGATGGGGAGGCTGGAGGCAAGTRCATCTAACTGCCTAGACTTGCTGGGACACATACAGGGAACCTCCTCCCTCTGCTTCCTAAGAAATAACCTGCAATGAAACATGCTGTGGTGCTTTAGAAGTGTGGTGCATCTCCTGTGTACCTAAATATGCACACTGACATTTTCTTTTTGTTGGCTGTAGCTGACTCTAGCTTTGCAGTTCAGTTTTTGTGGCCTTGGAAAGGTGCTTTTATTATTCCAGAAGACAGTTTTTACTTCACTCTGCAGCAATTTGTGTCATGAATGAAACATTCAACCAGACACCACATATTGCTGCTTTGTTGGCCATCCTGGCAGATACTGAATATATCTCTTTCTCTTTTCTGTTCAAAACAAGTTAGCTGCTTTGTAGCTGCCCTATATTGAGTGATGGATTGTTGATTCTATTTTCTTTTGGCTTAAAAGAACAGTATAAAAATTAGGGAAAGGAATAGAAAGTTTCTTGATAACAGCTTGATAACTGTATTAGTGGCATTGCCTCCAGCCTTAGCTTTGCAACTCTCATCTCTTTGTTGTAACTGATAAAAGTGACACTCAAAGAGCTACCAGTTCCAGTCAGCTGCCAGAATAATAGTGGAAAAGGTCAGGTGAGTCTTCCTTGGCTTGCTTTTTACTCTGTCACTGGATGCTCCCATTGATCRTCCTTTTCAGGACTGCATGTGACAATCTGTTGGGTGCATTGCTGTGTTTATATTAATGTAAGTGAAAGCAGCCACAGGTGCCTACACAGCATTAGTGCAGCAGCTTCCTGACAGATTATAAAGCTGCTTCAAATTTTTTTTGACAGATTGTAAAGCTGCTACAAATTTTTTTTTTTAGGGGAGAAAGTTTTTGATGAATTGTTGAGTGATTCTTTTCTTAATCATTTTAATTAGTAATTAAAAATCAATATGCACATCCACATTTTTCTGTGTATATTGTGTGAAGCTCAAATGCTTGTAAAAACATAAATGAGAATTTTATAGTATTACTGTACAGAGAGAATGAAGGGAACTTAGATCTTTCCTTTAGTAGTCATTTCTGTGACCTTGCAGATATTTTAAATTTGCAAGTAAGAAAACAAACTACTTGTTTCATGCTTTAGAGATGGAAAAAATAGTGGAGAACTGGAGCTACACAGGGTTTCCTGTTAATTTGCAAAAAACATTCTTAGGTAGTGGTTCAAGACAGTGCAGAAATGGTGGCTTTTCTGGTGTTCAATGTATGAACATCTGACATAGTTTGCMCTTGGCCATGCATCAGCATCTATGAACAGCTGCTCAGAGCTGGTGTTACAGCAGAATGGCCTAAGAGAAAATATCCTGCAATCAGTAAGGAGCATTCTCGCTTGACTTGGTTGGGCATATACTTTATTAAACACCCAAGACTTGTGCCATATATGGTGCATTTMCTCTAGTAAGCCACTGTTTGTACACAGTAGGTTCTGCCCTTGATAGTATCCTTTCAGAGTAACTTTCCTCAGCCTTTTCTGTTAATTTGTGTATTGAGAAGGCTACAGAGTATGAAGCAGTTTTAACCATATGCACTTTGTGCTGTTAATGTTAGGGCAGATTACTTTAGGTGTCCTATGAGGTGACTGCTAATTCTSTAGCAAATATTAGACCAAGGGGAATAATTTTAGAGTGATGATTTTACTTTTTTATAGTGACAGACTAATAGTCTTATTAAGCCTAACCAGTTCAATTGCTCACAAACTTTCCACAAGAGTCGGGTGGATATTTTTGAGTAGACAGCCTCAAAAATGAGAATTCAAAAAGATCGTGGGCAGGTGGAGTTCACAAAACTATTGAGCTGTTTCGGCACCCGTTAGCTGTGTAAGTAAATACAAATTTYCAGTAACTGTAATTGGAAAACATTTCCACAGATGAAGGAGCCTTTGGCTGATGTGAGGGTATCTGACATAATGGATGTCTACGAGCAGAAGCTGTCGGCATTAGCAGTGAGTACAACCTAACACACACTGGGATGTTGCAGTTGGTACTTGCAGAAAATGTTAATGAGAAATGTTCTGCCTATGTACAGTCTAAAGAAATGAGGCTGCAGGATCTTCTGGAAGTAAAGACAGTAGCTCTAGCTCAAGCTGAGAGGCTGATGGCTCAGTACCGGTGTCAGAGAGCCCAGGCTGAGTCTGAGGTAAGTAGTGGGGCTTCGAGGTGGGACTGARGAATGATTGTCTGGGTAGCTTGAACTGTGATGGCATGTGGAAACTATACTCCTTATCTGTAAGCTGTGCTTGCAAGTCTTAATTTTCCTCATGAACATCCTGTTTTCCTCTGGATTGTTCTTTGGCACAGTTTTCTTTAATGTCTTTTCCCTTACAGGAAGTCAAAAAAACCAGCCTACTGTGCTCATTATCTTTTGTTAACCATTAGTCTTAATTTAGTAATATTAAAAATTAATAAATCCASTTACTAGAATTCTCTACAGAATTTGCTGGTGTATGAAGAACTGTTTCCTGTTTGTGCCTTTTGATTGTCAGAGGTGAGCTTTCAAATAAAGCTYGCCTCTGTGGGGTATGTATTTGAGCTGCATATTGAAAAGTGAGAATAGTTTATATTCTTTAAAGRTTATATTAAAGATTGGGCTACAGATTACTAAATCCGTAGCTAAAATGTATCATCTTTGTTCTTCCCTCACATGGTCTATAAATAGAGCTAAGGGAATTCAGTGAACAAATTAATTTGTAGTTAATATTAGGTGAGAGAATTTGTTCTCTCAATGTAGATGATGACRTTTTGGTGTTAGATCTATGKMSTCATGCATGCCKAATACAACTTGTRAAACAGAATTCYCTTTAACAGTGTATGTKGCTTTTTCYTTTCTTTTTATTTGGGGGGTGTCTAAAGGCAAGAACTCTTGCTGCAATGCTGAAGGATGCAGAACGAAAAAATGAAGAGCTTAACGATTTGCTGAAAGCTCTACAGGTAGAATCTGAAAGAGCACGGACTGATATTGAACARCTCTTTCAACACAACAGGAAATTGCAGGCAGTTGCTGAAGARCATGAAGTACTGAAAAAATCCTCTCTAGATCTTCTGCAGAGGTAAGGCATGGATGATCTCTATACACACACTTCATATTCAAAGCATCATGATGTACTTTATTGGGCTGGCACATTAGAAGAGCAGCATTATACGCTGTGTCATGTGTTTAAGTGAAAAGTTCATTTTTCTTTCTTTCTTCTATATGCGTATCAGTGAGGTTACCTTAAGTCATTCAASAAGTGAAATTGATGTTGCATTTAACATAGTTAAATTYATTAATRTATYAAYATTCAGCTTTCAGTGGAATGARAACTGAATTGCAGGYGCTGAAGGTCCAGYTCAGGAAATAGCACAGGCTTTATAKAAAAGGGAGCATTGCTCTCTARGACWCAGAATTAACAATGCTTAGTTTCTGTCAGCATTATACCATGTTCTCAGTGTCTTTGATCTTATGTGCTGTTTTGATGACAAGTATTCTGAAGAAACAGCCAATATCAGTATGTTAACATAAGCTAGGACTTTTCATCTTTGGTCAAGTCTACCAAAAGCAAGGTAGGAAGGAAGGAGGCAATTTGTTGTCCTGAATTATTTATAAGCATTAGTTCTTTAGGATCTTAAGCTAGAAAGAACATGTGAGACGCACACAAAGTACATAAAGATAGAAAATATTTGAAATYAGACTGTGCTTTGGAAGAATAAGGGCTTAAAAGAATTTTGACTTCTCAACTCRCATGAGCTGGTCTGGTCACTAGGTGTCAGCAAGGCAAAGAAACTGGTAAAATTGAGAGCAAGTTTCTTGCTTAATAATGGGAGCAGGCATYATATTTGACAATTAGAAGCTATATTGCTGCCGATAAAAGAGTCATTGAGGGAGGAAAATGTATGAAACTTTTGTCCACTATGAGATTCCTTGAGTAAGTGTCTAATGTGATCATTGTGGAAATGCCTTCAATTTTGCTTGAATTTTATACAGACATACACTTTGTGAACATGTATTTGACTAATCAATGTGAAAATTAAATTTTAAAACAATCTTCATACTTCAAATATGCTGTTTCTTAAAAACAGTGAGTTAACTGACATCAGGGGAGAGAATTTTCCTTTTGGTAGGAAGACAGTAAACTATTTGCTTAGAGCATGAGACCTGTCTCATAAGCCTGTRTTAATTGCACACTGCATTGTCTTCAGTATGTTTAATTTTTAGTATCACGAGGCAACTGAAGGTCATAGACTGACTTAAAGCATCCCTTAAAAGATGACTGACATTTACAAACTGTTATCAATTAGCTCTTTGAAAATTTCTAAAGGTATTAATAGATTTGTCAATTCCTAAGAGTTTTCTACTSGAGGAAGGTTGCTTCCTGATCATAAATAATTAAGGATATGTAAGGGATCCTCTGAAGCTTGGCTGGTTTGTTTGTTTTCTTCTTTCAAGTCAAGCWTTGGAACAGGCTGCCCAGGGAAGTGGCTSAGTCACCATCCCTGGAGGYATCAAGAAGGCATGTAGATGGGTCATTTAGGGACATGGTTTAGTGGTGGATTTGGCAGTGCTGGATTAATGGTTTGCCTCAATGATCCTTAGGTCTTTCCCAACCTAAATGATTCTATGATTCTATGTTCATTAAAAAAAA
>NW_026623442.1:1034435-1147075 GCF_030028575.1 Malurus melanocephalus | reverse complement strand
CATCAACTGAGCAGCCCCCTTTCCCAAAACACCTTACTTGTTTCTTGAGTGGGATGATTACACAGGTCATGTCAAATATTTTTATATGCAAACTATTAAAGTAAATTCAAACGCAAGTACACTTCATTTATAGGTATGAAACAACTGAAAGACAATATAAAGATCTACAGATTACATGCAATTCATTAAATAAACAAGTGGAAGCAATGAAGAAACAAAATGAATCACTCAYGCAGCAGAATGACAGGTAAGTTCAGTCTTGGATTTTTAAAGCAAGTTAAASAGTAAAACTAAATAGCATTTTAGTGGCAGTTTTTCAGCTGTGCTTTAAGCAATATCTGAGAAGTGAAGTTAGAGGAAGCCAAAGATGCTTCAGGGTTTATATCTTTATGTTGGTAGAAAATCTGTAGTAGTGGCTGGAGTGGTTTGTTTGCTCCTTAATTGGTTTGAAGTGGTGAGGGAACTTCCACAGACTTCAGAGACAATAAGAAGAGAAAGATGATGACCCAGTTCTTTGGTGCATTTGGGAGATCRTGCAGGTGTCATTTTGGTTGTTGAATTCTTAAATGCTTTTATCACCCAAAGATTTTCATGTATTCCCTTTTAGCCTGCAAGTTTTCTCTTAACATTGGAAAAAAAAAAACTGAAACAACCAACCCTACTAAATGAACACATTTGAAAATTGTATTAGAAGTCATGATGATGTTTTATACCACAGGCCAAATACCAACCATAAAATTTGCATTACCTATGTTTTCTTGAGGAGTAATTATAATTTTTCCYTTTTGATGGCTTAAAATAGAGGTTGGGTATACCTTTCTCCAATGTAACTAAGGGAATATAGGACTCTTCTTTGACAGATTTTATTTAATACATAACTTTGCAGAAGACATCTTTAAAATATGTTCATAGGCAGGCCTTGCATTCAGCTGAGAAATAAAATGCTATTCTTGGTTTTGCTTGCAAAGTTCACTTCGTCCTTCCAGGCTCTTGCCTTGTCAGAAATCAGAGCAGTCCAAGTCACTGCCTTGAGTTCTGATTCAAATGGAAAATTTACATACTGATACATTAGTTTGCTACTGAATAAATTTGGCCACTTCTATCCAAGAGTATAACATGAAGCTCAGGATAATTGGGGAGATATTCTGATGACAGCTGACTCTTGTTAAAGGCAGGTTAGAGGAGCAGTTATTATACAGATAGTCTTGAACTGCCACAAAAATGGAGACCATGGAATTATATGTCACTCCCTCTTGCTAGAGGCTGCAACTTAGAAACTGGTAGATAAGAAGTGGATAAACAAGTAAATGAAAGTGACAGCAGTTGCAATCTAAGCAAGGCAAGTGGCAAGTAGAATATGCCTTCAAAATTAGTCTAGCTGGTAATAGAAAAGCCAATCAGCTTCAGGGAGTATAAAGAACTCATGTTAGAACTGTACTGCTGGGGGATGACAGTGTCTGTGTATTTAATGGGTGTGGAAACTGAGCATTACCCTAACCAGGGAGAACTGGGGCAGATCTGTTCATGAATTGTGGCACTATTGTATGGTACGGTCATTTTGGAGAGTTGTGTGACAATCTGGAAGATGTTCTGAATGGTGTTTTTTGTGCATAGATGTCCTTGCATGGGTAATACCTGAAACAGGTTTTAYTAATTGTATTGTCTCTTCAGGAGCWTAGCAAGAGCTAAAACYCCWGCATCCTRAATCACTAATGGCAGGGAACTTTTACTTGTGTTGAATGACAATTTCAGTTCTGCCACAGTCGTTTTGAATGATTTGTGGCTGTCATCAAAGGCACCAATTGCTGGGTTTTGTGTTCTGGTTACCAGCCTTTTCAGTGGTTTCTACCATGATCAGAGAAGGGCAGTGACTGTTTCATGGTGGCAGGAAGGAAATAAGATCTATCTGTGCTCACACCCTGCCCATTCATAGGTTTGATGAGTTGAAGCTCTTGGCAGCAGCAACTGGAAATKATACAAAAATAATTCTAGCTTCTTAGGACAGGCAAATGGTGRCATATCTCATTTTGATCATTAAAATTTGTTTCTCTGCACTTTTAGGACTGCTGCACAGTTAGTAGAAAGTGAAGATCACAGAAAAGAATTACAGGAACAGCTACAGGAGAGAGATGCCAAAATAGAGAGTAAGTGACTGACCTAAAGGTTGCTGAAGCTATCTGCTTTAACTGAATGTTGTTTTATGGGTTCTAGACAAGCTGTTGTATCTTATTGAGCAACTTGTAAATCTTAAAAGCTGGCCACAGATACATAATTTAATAGTTGAAYGAAACTAATACAGATTTTAATTTTTTAGAAAGGWTGCATGAAGTTGAWTTCCCTGACATCACTGAATGTCTGYGTAGCATCGTATGTCCGTTCAGGATCTTCTTACAATATGCCCATTAGAACTATATTCTGTAGAAACTGCAAATTAGAAGAGCTTMATTTAATTCTTTCTGCAAGTGATYGGAAACAAACACTAAAATTTAGCTGTAGGTGGCACTACTCAGTAATTCAATTAGCAGCCATGTTGAGTTAAAAAAAAATTAATAAAAAACCTTGTTTCCCAAGCCAATGCAGTGTCTGTTTTCTAAGTTTGGCATCCAATCTTTTAATGTGTTCATTTTCTTCAGCTTTGCAACAGAAAATAAATGTTCTGGAAGAAAAAGTAAAAACTCAACAGGAAGAAAAAACAGATATGGAACAAACTATTGATATCCTTAGAAAGGAATTAAGTGAAACARAGCAAGCAAGGGAAGAACTGAGTATCAAGGTAAGGAATTATTKGTGCTTGCATTTCTGACACTGAAGTTTTAGGTATCTGTTTAATTGATAGAGTTTGTTATTCACTGTTTTGGTGGTTGAGTACCTGAAGACCCTAGAGCGGTCTATGTAGTAATGGACAAGAACAAATTCTCTCAACTTTAATTGTGTACCTCTTGAGTTTTAAGTCAGGATCAAGTTCTAATGAGGCTCGGTGGGGCATGGTGTGTGAGTACATACAGTTTRGAAGGTAAAAAACCTCACCAAACCTGTGGCATAATGTTAAATAAGAGAGTGTAACACATTTCTCTTCAGTAGTTTTGRCTACTGAAAATGTGGATTATCTTGCTTTCCCTCCCTTTCTCACATCCTGAATTAAGGTACACATGTATGCACTAAAGGGTTTTTTTTAATCATTGAAAAAAACAGTTTTTATCTCCAAGAAAAAGAGTATTTTTTCAAAAGAGAGACTGTTTTGGCTATACCAAATTAAAAGGGTTATGTTGACAAAAAAAAAACCAACTAAATCCCCCAAGCTTTACTGCAACCTATATGTCCTTGACTGCAGGTAAGACTCCCTTTAAAATTACAAGGCAGAGATTCATTTTGCATGTAAACTGACCAGCAGATGCAAAGTGGGCAGTCTGACAAACACATTTACTGTATTCCCATTTCCTGGAAATAGTATCCACTATATAGCAAATATTTTCTTTGTTCTCAGTAAAAGTTTACTGGTTTGGTGCTTGAAATGAAATGTAGATGGTAACACAAGGATAAACAGGAGGGTTGGTGCTTTCCCATAGTATCCAACATTTTGCAGTATGGCAGTAGCTATAATCACTCATGTGCACCAAATGTACAGCTGGGAGAGATTTTTGAAATAAATTTGGAATTTTAAAACTGCTTTTTAATTACTTGTTCAAGTTCACCACCAGGCCACCCAGCTTTCACTGTATTGTGTATATTTTGATAATGGAGGAAATGATAACATTTTGTTTGTTTCTGCAGGCATCTTCKCTGGAAGTTCAAAAATCCCAGTTGGAAGAATGCTTGGGAGAAAAAGAAGTACTCATAAATCTACAGAAGGAAGAGTTGGACAAACATGCCAGCATGATTGCAATAATTCACAAACTCAGTGGTGGCAAGCTAAATGCAGAAACARTGAACCTCAGTTTGTAGGGCTCTGTTTCCTGTGCTTTATAGTTTCTTTTAAATGAGCTAAGTTATAGGGATGACTGCCAGCTTTGTAGGCAGCACAGGTAGTTTGACTGCATTTTTGCGTAATGCAGTTGTTGCTTAGAAAGGTCAGCAACAAAAAAAAAAATGTTATCAGAATTGCTGAATTAAGGAGTTTTGTTGGAGTTTTGCAAACTCAGTTGGGAAASAAAGCATTATTAACCATGAATTTTTGCTTCAGTGTAATGGGTTGAAAACATTTAGAGTAGAGTAACATTTAAAGTAGATTTGCAGACATGGATTCTTTCCCTTTAAATCTCTTGGTCGTGGAGAAAGGGTAAGTAAATGTTGGGAGGGGTTTTGTTGTTTGGGGTGTTTTTTCCTTCTTTTCTATCAGAAACTACTTGAGTAAACAAATTCTAGTAGGAAATGCCAAGCATGTTAATAAYTAAATTGATAAATGCCACTTTGACTTGGTCATGTGGTAGAATGGGATGGAAAAAACATCAAACTGCTCACCAGAGTAAGAGCAATAAGGTACATATCTACAGAAAATGGTAAATGAATGTTTAGCATTTATGTGACAGAATCYAGAGTATGTAAATATTGATTTACATTTTTGCCCCCTAGAAAAATGAGGTGGTTTAATATGCTGTTCTAAGCCAAGCATAGCTGCACTCTGTGTTGTAAAGCAAATAAATGCGTGAAAACATCAAGGTATTTTGACAGCATTTTTGTGTTATTTTGTGGCAGTGTTTTTCCAAATGGTAATGAATAGTAGCTAGTGGAACTAGCAAATAAATTGATGTCTGTTTAAAATTTTGTTCTAAACATGTGTCTCTCTTCACTGTAGAAAAACCTGGAGATTTTTGTACTTAATTCACGCTGAGAAATACCTGTGTAAGGTGTTTTGCTTTTAGGTATCTTGATATTATCAGTTCTGTAATCAAAATAATGCTGYAATAAAGTTCCCTGTGCTGTTTTAATATTTATGTTATGTGCTGTATCCACTGTGCTATTGGACTTTTTTCCCTTTCCCCACAGGCTCCCTCATTTAATGCAGGGAGTAGCTGGCACCAGCACGATGARCTGCTCTTCAATAGAGTAGATTTTTAATGATCTGTGTCATGTGAGGTTGTCAATTGCCTGCTCTACAAGCACAGATTTTGTGCTGTCTTAGTTTGAGCATCCTCTCATCTCAATATCAGGCACTCCAGTGTTTCTTATCTGAAAGTAGCTGCCTTTTATTCTATGTAATCTGGAGAGTTTTCTATTCAGCATGTTTTTCTCTATGGCTTTGTATGTTATTTCATTCATATGTAAAARTACCCCTAAATGTGTATTTATTTTTCTTTAGTATGTGTTTTCTGTGCTGTCTAGTTCACTTTTGGTGTACTTAYGGAAAGAAATAACATAATAAAGGGTTTGGAGTTGRTGGTCTTCATCATCTGCTGTGCATTGTCATCTTAGCACTCCTCTTTAGTCTTGTTTCTGCATACTTTGATCTTTTTCTGTATCCCTGCTAGTGGTTTATTTCAGGCTTTCCTCTTCTCCATCTCTTCACTTCTCTTTCACCACTGATTCCAGCTGACTGTGCCYACCCCTTGTTTTTCCCTGGTGAAATCTCTTTTATTGAAATTAAAAAGCTTTCCCTGTGTGCTGTTTGGATCTATTAGTGGAGTCTTTCCCACCTCTGGGATAAAATGGGCGGTGGAATGTTACTCTCACTTTTGAATTAATTGCAATTGATCATCCTCACCTACATGGAAGATTGAATGGAAATCTTTGAACCAATTCCCAGCTCTCCTCATCCCACCCACTTACCTTTGTTATAAACAAGGCAGAGCTTTTTAATTTATTTTTATCGTTGTTGTTGTTATTAGTGTGGTCAAATATCTATGCTGTGGCATTTGTGCTAGCACATGCAACTTAATGTAGGCAAAAAACCTTTTCCTTCCAACCTTGTGAAACTTTGGCTAGAATTTTCTTAACTTCGGGATAATATCCTGCACAAACTGTAGGAATTCTGAGCTTCACAAACTGCAAGTATGGCGTTGCTGTAGGAAGTAGAAAATGATCCTAAATGTAAAGGGTGCTAAGTAGGCCTGTTTAAAACAGGCAACCTAATGAACAGGGGGTATGATCATGGGTAGATTTTTCCAGAAGTACTTAGTGCTCATGGTGAACAGTAGGATTTATTTAGTAATGGTGTAGACAGAATAATATTCTGAAGAAATCTCAAAGCCACTTTCGCTATGGATTCAGGAGTGCCAAAAAGTGTTAGCTGCTGRTCAGGGTTGATGTCTGTTTTATGCTTACAGCTTTCCTGATTCAGAGAGACATGTCTAGTTCTCCAGGAACTATGTAGCAGTGCACTTTTCTGGAAAAAATGCAGGCCGGAAATGGGATAAACTCCACTGAAATCGTGACACTCAGCTTTATAGATTTGGTTCCATGTTCTTGAGAAGATGTAAGAAGAGGTTCTCTGCTCCTTTTTCTTAGAGTTTATTGTTAGCAGCCACAGATGAAGTTATTTTTAGGCGAGCACTTATTTCACAAAAAATGCTTTCAACCTTGCAAAGTTGGTTTTTATATAAATAAACTCCTCCATGCGTTCCCATCTGGTTACTTTTGAAATCTTCAGATTTGTTCACTGAAGCATGCTTCCTTTCCATCTCCCTCACCAATTTCCCTTCTGCAGAGTGGTGAAATTTGGAACAGTCAGCTAGCTTTGTGTTCCCAGTGGTACATCTTTTTTTTTTCTACCCCAGTCCAATCTAAATTGGATCCTTTCCTAAGAGTACAGAGAACTGAGGAGTAAATAGTTAGACTGAGTTGTGCCACACTGGAAGCTGTACTGCTGTTGATGTAAATATYCTGGGAGTCCCAGACCACCCTGACAAGCAGGGCCAGCTGCTTACCCACCCCCTGAGTGGCAGTCTGGGTTTTTCTGCTCAGCTGCACCAAAGAGGGCATCCATTTCAGAGCAGAAATAATGAGGTCATTTTTCTGAGCCTCATTTTTACACCCAGCTTCTGTTTGAACCGGCTGTGCTTGAGCTTCTCGTGGTTGCAGGATGTTAAACTTTTCCTCGTGTCCCTTCTGTCCTGATGTTCTTTGGCCTGAGATTCCATGATGGTCTTGGCTGAAGAGCTGGGGTTAGCTGGAAGATTTTGTCCTGCAATGAATGAGTCCTGTAGAGGAGAATTAGTAAGGAGAGTCAGCTGGGTCCATGAATGAGTTTCTTGCTCAGCACTACAGTTGAACTTCTCTGTGTTTCCTCCTATGCCTGCCCGACTTTCCCCACATGACTTTTTAACTGAGCTTTAAGTGCAAGTTTSAGTCCAGAAGGTGGARTTTGGTTGGGKTTGGGGCTTTTTTGTGGCCATTAGCTCTTGTCTAAACATGGGAACTTGGGAATTATGAGGTCTCTTATATGATTTGTTGCTATCAATGTATAATCTGTCTTCCTGACCCTTTATTTTTCRGCTGTGTTGGTGTTGAGCAAACATTGCAGCTGCTCTGCTCATAACAATTTGGTTTGTTGGTTTGTTTGGTTACTGAGGATGTCTTTGGGAATGGAAATATGCAAACTCCTGATATTTCACCATTAGAATTTTTGTGGTGTTTGCCCCACTGTCCCACCTTTCCAGGAGAAACATGTAAAAGCATCACTGCATGCTGCATTCTTCCGCCAGTATCTTCCCTTCTGAACAGAAGGTTTGTGGAGAAGCCCGTAAAAGGGGAAATGAATGTAACAAAACTGTTGGGATACAACTTTTTCCATGAATTAACCGTATCGATTTTCAATGCTGACTGGGCAAACAAAGAAACAAAAGTAATGTTGTTGGGGGTAAGACACACGGCTATGAGGAAAGGTGTGTCTTCACCTCCCACAGAACTTGGCAGTGCAGGCTCTGGCCTAACCTGGAAAATGGACTGTGTGGACAAAAAGGGCCACAGMCTCAGCAAGAAGTTGTAATAGCAATAGAAAATATTCAATCACYTTGTATCAACTGTGCATAGTTGGAAAACTGAACCCAAAGGTGTTGGGATAATAGCCAAGCCTTTGCATGGCCCTAAGGAAAGCAGGTAATGAAACACTTCATTATGGAGGTGGGAAGGAAGAAGATACAGAGGATCCTGAAGCATATTTGGGAGTGATCTGAAGTATCTTTTCAGCCAGTACATGATTCCASTCCTGAACACAGGATACTGTGCACGTGTGTGGTTAGATGTTACTTGGGAGTGGGCATTGCACTCTTGTTTAGATGGACTGTGAAAGCACTGCTTGCAGGGTTTTAAAACATCTTTTCCTTCCAAAGCTGTGCATCAGAAATGATGGGTGCTTGARAAATGTGATGAAGGTGGCTTGCACGTTCCTCATTGCAGCATGGCAAGCCTGGGGAGACAGACAGCACAGTTTGTTTGTTTTCCTGAGACGTTTCCAGCACTGCTTATATTGGGACAAGGCAAGAAGAGAGTGCAGGGATTGTGTCACCAGATCCTAAGACAGAAGTGGAAAAATGCCAGATTTCTTTGGCTGAACTACTGTAGTATCAYAGCTGACTGCAGTTTTCTTTGAATGTTGTTAGCTCAAGTTACAGGGTCTCTAGTCCAGCCTGTGAGCTGTCACTGAATAGGCACTGATTAAATTCCAAAGGTGTTGTACATTTTTTTAAATGTTATCTCTGCTTGGAGAAGAAGCACCTCACACTGCTGGGATCCCCCTTGTGCAGGCATGGCCAATCTTTGATTTACCCAGATGTAGCTAAGCCTTTACACAGAACAACAAATACTGTACTGGTTAAATTTTTCTTCAGAATAACTGAGCTAACAATCTGAGTTAGGTTTTGTACACTGTATTAAGTTATGAAGAACTAATTCTGTAAGCAAGCCCCTCTTGTTTTGACTCAGTTTTACTTCAGAACAATCTATCTGAGTGTATTATTTGCTTGTATTGATACTCAAATGTTGGATTTCAGTTGTGTTTTACGGCACAACCAGGATCTCCTATAAGGAAATAAAAGGCTGCTGTAATTTAAAAAGCCAGAGGCTACTAATAAGCCTAGTATTAAAGGGGGACAAAATCCAGTGGTGATCAGTTACAATTTATTTTGTTTAATCTTGGTTGGAGTGTGCAGACCATCTCTGCTTGCTCATGTGTCATAGTGAGTGCCTTAATTGCTCCTATTTTTATCTTTTGAGGCTAAAGCTTAACAAAATACCTTCAGTTTATTTTTATCATGCATCTAGTAATGGGAAGTAAAACTAATTTTGAAAGAAGCCTGTAACTTTCTTGCTTATATTGAGGATGAGGCAAAACAATGCAAGTTCTTCGTTGTGATTTTCTAAGGCAGTGGGAAATCTCAGAATTACTGCATTCATTTCAGTATCAGTTGAGTGGTTTGCTTCAACACCAAAAAACTCCTCAGAATATGGTCCAAGGCATTGTGCTATTGCTTTACTTGCAAAGACCAAATAAATGCCTTCATACCTGCCACCATCCAGGGGAAAAGGGTTTTTTTGTGGGGGAGGAGTATGTGTGAGTATGCTGGGGAACAGTGTTCTCTCTGATCAGCATCTGACTGCAGTGCTCTGCATTTTTAGGTCAGGTGTGAGTCTCAGGTTGCACAGTCTTTGGTCTGGCTGATGCACGCTCCTCTCCCAGGTGAATGTTCTCCCCCAGAGAGGAGAACAGGCTGCTCCACTCTGGAGTGACAGGATAGAGGCTGCTCCTGCCTCTCCCCCCGTGAGCAGAGCAGGGCTGTGGAACTGCCCAAAGGCTGCTGCTGCTTAGACCAAGCTCAAACACTSCCGAGRGAAYGCATGAAGCTGTCAGGGGAGGATTAGGCTGGGTATTAGAAAWGRGTTCTTCCCCCAGAGGGTGRTTGGGCACTGGCACATGCTCCCCAGGGAATGGTCACAGCACCAACCTGGCAAAGGTCAAGAAGCATTTGGGCAATGCTCTCAGGCACAGGATGGGATCTCTGGAGTGTCCTGAGCAGGGTCAGGAGTTGGACTCGTGATCCTTGAGGGTCCCTTCTAACTGAGCATGTTCCGTGGTTGTGTGTGTGAAGACAACCTGTCTGTAGCTATTAAACCATAAAATAAAATATGTAATGTRTGGCCTTTCTCACTCATCCATTTCCATAGGGTACTCCCTGTTATTGGATCTGCGTACAATAACCTTCACAGTGCCCACAGAGAACCCAGGAGCTCGGGGTTAAACTGCTGATTTGGAGCTCCTTATGTGAAAAGTTAAAAACTCCTATTTGTTAGTACCCAGCACTTCATACTCGCATGCACAAGAGTGCTTTCCATAGTTCCAGAGGGTGTTCCCGGTGGCTCTGGCTGCAGCCCTRGCATGCAGCACTTTCCTGTGCTTCCACTCAGCATTTCCATGCAAATCAGGGCTTTCAACCTCTAGCTGTGTAGGAAATACAACCAGTTATGGTGGTTGTCTGTCTAAAGGTTGGTGTGAATGCCTTGCTTGCTGTCACACAGATACTTCGTAGTGAAGCCTCCCGGCATACTAATGCAGCAAGCAATTACTTGAGTCTTAAAATCGTCTTTTTTTCCCCACTTCTGACTCATACAGAAGGCAGCTTCTGCAACCGAGTGGAAAGGGACAAGCAGACAGCAGCTTCTCCTTCGCCACCTGACTGTGCCTTCCTCCCCACGCAGACCCATCTCATATGCAGGATGAGGCAGAGCCCCAGGGAAAAATAGCATCGAATCACAGCGCTGGGGGCAGAGCGCTTACGCACGCAGGTGCTGGAGCGAGGTCGCACAGCCTCCAATTTGTGTTCTATTTCGGAAGMCTGGAGTACTCAAATGACATTTTTCCTTCCCTCTTTCCCTCCTGCTCCCCAGCCTTGTTTATGATATATCTAGCTACTCAAGGCCTGACGATGCTGTCATGTTTATTCATAAGTTGGTGAGAAGAACGGATAGGAGCTAGACCTAAACCACAGATAAGATTTTATCAGTTTACCAACCCTGCTCCCAAAGCAGGATTCAAAGTGACCATTGCTAGAGGGTGCAAAGTATTTTGGCTGAGCCCAAGAGAGTGCAAGTCCTGAGCTGCAGCTCTCCAGGTGATAACTTTGCTGTTTTTGGAGGCTGATGCTTATTAAGTTTCCTYTATCTTTCCTTATTATCCTGTTGAGATAAAGTTGATGTTTCATGTAAATAAGTCTCGGAGGGAAACTGTTTGGAGTATTAGTGTTTAAATCTGTAGGAATTTAACCYCCCTGTGTGATGTGTGCAATTTTGAATGCTACTGCACTGCAGCCATGGGTAGAAGGATGTAAGGGAGGGGTTTTGCCCCACGAGCTAAGAATCACAGGGCTTGTCTTACACAAACCAAGTGTCCCCTACACCATCACCTCCCCAAGGTTCTTCCACTTCCCAGAACTTAAGGTAGAAAGTAATTAGAGATAAAAGGAATGGTCCTTACGTTTGGCAACTATTTTCCATTCACTGAAGTGTGATAACAGTTTTAGATCAGGTAGCTGAAGCCTGGAATTAGTCTCWGTCTGTTGTTYAGTGATAACATTTTCCTGGAATTYTCCCAGACTYATTAAACACCACCAGTCCCAGRAAAATCTARCAAGGACRTGTGCTTGGATGAGAACTGTGCTGRACTGAAATATTWAACAGTGGCCATTCATAGCACTGATAGAAACTGGTCATTTTTTTTTTGGATAGTTACACCTCACACCCCAGGGATTCAGTGGGCTACTGATGCCAGTTGGGCTCTGGTGAGTTCTGGAATTGGGCATTTAGGTCACTGCTTTTTTACTGCAGTCTAAAATAGTTGCTTTCTACAGTCCCTGCATATGGCCAGCTTCCCCTTCATTCAGTAAGGTATTGCATAGTGATTAAAAATATCACAATAGCTCTGGGCTTTTTCTTGGTCTCTTCACATTATTCCTCTATACAAAGGTCTCTGTGACCTCTCTAGGCCTTTCTGGAGAAGAAGGTTGGATTTTTCTTTCCAGGAACAGGTCTGTGGTCTAAGATGCCATATGAACCTTTGATTTTGTACATAAACACCACTRTTTACTATAAAGAACTCAACAGCTAAAGGAGTGCTTGCTGCATGCCCTTTTGAGGTAATCTTTGCTGCTTGGCTCAGTCCTTCAGAGTACTCGTGTTCTTCCTTCTTTGCAATGTTTTTGTCTCCATAAAGGGCAAGAAAGGATGTGTTTATTTTTACSCGTTTAGAAAGGGATAAAGCTTAGATCAGATCTGGGACTCGAGTTCAGCACTCAAGTAGCAACACTTACAAAGGCTGATCAAGACAAGTGAAATTGGATTTTGTTATCTTGCGTTAAAGGCTCTGGCACGCTCATATCTTTAAAGCATTAAAAGCTAAATGTCCTCAGATTCAATACCCTTTAGGCAGGAAAAATGCTAATGTGAACGCTAGCTACAAGCATATTTTGCAGTGAAACTCCATAAACTCATTGAAAATRTTTTTCCAACACCTTAAAACTATTAATACCTTGACTAAGAAATTTCTTTGGAGATATTACTGCACATTGAGGGTGMATTTTTAATAACCCTGCTTAGGAAAGAGAATATTGGCTGGTTTATACAGACTCAAGTGGGTTGATAAGTGGGTAACAGATGCATGTGGCATGCTGGAAAACCACTTACAGAACAATAACCAAGGTCACTCCCTGTCATGTCTGCAGCGTGTGGCAGAACTGCAGAACCAGATCTCCCTCTCCTCCTCTTCCAGACAGGAGAAATGTGAGCTCCTCTGCACAGAGCTGTGCATAAATGGATTGACTTCAGAAGAGGAGGACTCTGTGGCAGGAGCTGGTTACTATGGCTATGTGCATTGCTCAGTCTAAATGGAGGAATCAAGCCAACAATCACTGTATACATTAACTATATTTGTATGTGAAGGAAGCTCATTGCCAGCAGCTGTGTGAAGGTGTCATGATGAAAATCCAACTTGGCTCATGCCAGTCAGGGACTTGGTGACTTTCACATCTTTAAAGCAGCCCAGACTGAAAGCAGCAMAATTTATGTACTGTGGGATCATGACCTTTGTCCTCCTTAAATCTTTGTTTCACTCGACACAAAAGTTTCTTCTTCTCTGTGCCCCCTGGTGATCATAGAACAGCCCAGGTAGGAAGGGACCTGGAAAGATCATCTGGTCCACCCTTTCATGGGAAAGGGAACCCAGATGGGATTGCATAGCAGCCTGTCCAGTGGCATCCTAAACCCCYCCAGCTATGGGGTCTTTACTCTGGTTGTTCTGCTGGGGTGGAAATGGCATGTTGTGATGCTGGCTTGGAAATTATGGAGGTCCTAGCAGGCCTGGGCTCTGGGGTACAGAATGTRACAAGAGCAGCTTCTATCTGTGTTGGCTTCAGAGCATAACCTAACTGAGCTACTGACCTGTAGGACTGTCATCAGAGCCACCTTCCCTTTGTCAAATGTAATCAGAATTCATCAGTCAGGGCATCAGTAGCTGAGGGTGGCGAGACATCCTTAGCACAACCATGGCCTTATTTTGCTGCTTAAAAATTCAAAGTCCTTTATCTTTCCTTTTTGAAGCTGCCCAATGAAGGCAGAGGTTCCGTGGGGTGCCAAGCAGATTTTGTTGCGGGGTGGCTGTGGGTGGCTGTCAGAACTGGCCATTGGTTTCCCCCTTCATTCAGTGAAAGGCTCAGACAGGCACGTTTTTGATAGGTGGGGTGTTAAGCCGAGGCTTTTACCACCAAAGACTTGCTAAAGCTCTTGTTCCTGTCTCCATTGCCCAGATTTTCATGCAAGTGGGAGCAGTGGACTTGGAGGTGGTTTGTTGTGTACAGCCCAAACCCACAGAGCACTTCTATTGAAGGTTTTGCACTTCAAATAGGGGCTGGATCTTTAATCCCAATGGAAAATAGAGCATATTTGATGTAGATGTAAAAGCTTGCCTTTTAAAAATGAATTAGGTTGTTGCAATCTACAAATAYTTTAATTAGCCTGAGTTCAAATTAATTAAAAACTGTCATTTAAAGAATTAGGCGCTTGCAGGTTTTASAGAGTTTTGAATGATCTTAATGGAATAAAACAGACACTTGGAACTTTCCACATAATTAAAAATAATTGAAATCTTCTGCCTGCATGTATATGAATAAATGAGCTAATAATTAAGCCACGTTATTAGCAGCGGCTGTATTTAATGTTACATATAAAGTATAGCCTAAAAAAATTTAACTAGTACCAGCACGGTATTGAAATAGTGCAATTTACTGTCAGKGCTCTGCAGTGGCTGGAATGTCACTGGAATGGGGGGGACAGGGAGCTCACAGACTGGCRCTGGTGGATTAGCTGTGTCACTTAGCTTTAGTCTTTAAAGGTTAAATGGCTTAATGGTTGAATGGCTTTCATGTTTCTGCCTGAAAGATCCCTCATGCCACTGAGACCTCACCTGCTGCTGGGAACGAGGGAGAACCACAGAGAGAGCTTGGTGCTGGAAGGATCCCTGCAGCATTTCTTGCTATGGGTTCTGCCTTTGGAGTAAAAAAAAAAAAAACCCTTAACCCATATTAAAGCCAGGCCTGTGTGGAAAGGGCTGCTTTGCATGAGGCCCAGTCACAAAACCACTTGCAAACCTCTCCAGGGGTTGGTGACTGCTGGTTGTCTGATTCTTCTCCRGTAGCTCTGCCCTTAAAATAGCACTTTGCTCCTCCAGAAGGACAGAAATCTTGCACAGGAGCYCCAGCTGGTGCCTCTCGTTCAGTCTCCACACAGACATTTTGAAACAGGAACTTTCTGAAGGGGAGGGAAAAAAAAACGCCTGATAAAATGAATGAATGCTAGTGATTACTCATTCAGTGAATCCAGAAAGGTGGAATCAGCTCTAAAATGGCTCACAGAAATACAAACAGAAGCCTTAGTCACAATCTGTCCTCACTGTGCTGCAACATGATGACTTTTTGAAGACCGTAGTTGTGTGTTTCTTATTTSAGTTCAGTTGGATTTCTTTTTATTTCATCTCTTAATTTCCTGGATTAGTGATGCTTGGTTGGAGGCTATTGGCAGCATCATTGTCATATTCCTAACTGTRATTCTGTCCTTAATACTTTACTTCAAGCTAAGTACATAAATACTTAGGCTGGCTGATCAGAAATACTGTTGGTGTGGGAGGATAGTATTTCCTCTGTGTATTTGCATTTTTAATATTAATGATCTGTACTTATCATCAGTTTATGCAGAATTTTCAGCTTTTCTTTTATTCAAGAACCCTAATCCTTTATGGCTAGGAAGATAGTCTCTTAGCAAGTACTGGATTCCTTTTCTTTCCATATTCAAGATCTCCAAAGAAACTCTGATAAACATGGCAAGTGCTGAATCTTGGGAATGATGTCAGTGCTTAGCATCTTTTGTCAGGTTGCTACTCARGGTGAAGTGTCCACCCTATTGTTTCCCTGAGGGGTTTWTTTTKKGGGGGGAAAGGGGGTATCTTTGAAGACATTGATGAATAAAGGAGGAATAAKATTGGAACAAATAGCTGCTAGTTATTCTTTCTTGCCCATGTCTGGTTGTCTTGATTCATAAAYGTGGAGCCACAAGCCATGAGCCCTSCTGGTRTTTTCCCTCTGCCATGTGCTTCTCCAAGCAGAGAAAGGTGGGAAGGGAGATCACAAGTCACCTCCTGGACCATCTTGTCCTTAGGTGAGGGCAGGGAGAGAAGGGAGGTGCTGCTGAGGAAACCCAAGCACTCTGGATTTGCTCATCCTGGCTGAAGGATTGATTTGKATTCCCTTTGAATGCCCCCATTCCCAGCAGCCGTGCTGGTTGGGCTCCTCTCGCTCGGGCCATCGCTGCTGGACAGTGGACACATCCAGGAACCCCTCCAGTGAAGGAACACAGTGCCAAAATACCTTTCCACTGCTAATACTCTTCACTTCTGGTTCAGATAACGGTGCTAGGAGGCACTCAAAGGAGATAAAAGGATGATGGCAGGCGCTGCTGGGCCCCAGAGCTTGGCTGCTGCGAGGGCACTCGGGCTGCCCTTTTTTCCATGTCATGACTTTATCAGGGATCCAGGGTCAGGGGTGTGGGGCTCATCTCAGCAGAGCCCCGTGTGACATGTCACACATTGTTACTGCTCACAAACAGGCTGTGCTATCGGGAATGGGAGAGTGTGAAAGGYTCTGTTTCATTTGTCCTTTTGGAATCTCCTCCCATCAGGTTCATACTTTTTTAAACACACATTTTAAACACATCTTGAATCTGTAGTCTTTCCTTTCTGGTTAAGAAAGTATTTGTATTTGAACATTGAACTTTATACAAATGCTTTGAAAAAAATCAGTAAAACCTGTCTGCATTGCATGAGGATGGGATAGAATGGTGCCTACTGTTGGACTTGATCTTTAATGTCATTTGGTTTATTATWTCTGGGAAATGGATCTATACATCTGCTCTCTCATTCATGCTCTCATTGAACTAAATTCTCCTAACTGTCTCATATTTTAATGTGTACACTTTAATGTGTACCTGACAAGTTACAGACATCCTGTGTAGCAATAGAAGACTGTTAGGAGTTCAGGTGTGTTCAGGTTAGCTTTCCTAATGTTGCAAACAGCTAAAACTTGTGTCTGTGTGTCCTGTGAACTGAAGAGTGGGCCAAATCTTCCTGCAATGTAGCTGGGAGTATAATGGGCATTGCTGCTGCCTTTGAATGCCTTTGCCTGTTCTGTTTTGAACAACGGTGCCAGTCAGTGCATTGCTCCTYGCACACASAGCACCCAAAAYCTGCCSCTCTCMTTCTTGAYTCTGAATAAACTGATTGGCCAAGARAAAAATTGCCATTAGTTTTTACACAGGTGAAATTCCCACTTCTGAAACCAAGTTAAATGTGAAAAAGATGGCCCACGTGGTGAGAAGCTGTCTCCCCATGGAGAAGAGTGGGACTTTCTTTAAGGACGCTGTCAGATTCTGCCTGGCTGCTTTTCCGTGGTCATGGACAGACTGCTTAGTCCTTCTTCTTTGAAGTTAATCAGCTTGTAACTCCACACAGAGAAGGCAGAAGCAATTAAATGCCTCATTGTTTATGTGGATGCAGCCCCTACCTTTGCCTCAGTTTCCCTTTCTTGGAAAGGGATCAGTTATTCCAGCATCACACCGTTTTGTTTAATTTGCTTTTCTTTCTGATCATGGATACYTTGCATGTCTTGGAGTACAAAGGTGTGTCAATCATGGATAAGTGTGGTTATCCAGGCCCTGCTGGCAATACGATGGAAAACACCTGGACTTTCCCACTCTGTGGTTCTAGTGCACATTTGGGTGATGATAACAGAAAAGATTTTTCTGCTCTGGAAAATCCCTGCTCATCAACTGCAGTACAAGGAGAACCAGAGATTCTACCAGGACCTGTGTAGGTTGACAGGCAAGAGGCAGAACAATGAAACTTTTAAAATACAGCTTCCTTTTCTTTTCTTTTTTTCTTTTTTTTTTTTTTTTTGATGCACAAAAATAGGCCATATTTTTCTCAAAATTCTTTGTTAGATTTTGCAGCCTCCTGCTGTAAATTTGGATTCTCAGAAAAACATCAGAGCTGATTTTTAAAACACAACATACACTTTCCCATAGCTGTATAAACAAAAACGTTATTTTGTTGCCCTGCASGAGTTATTGTTAGGATCTCATCCTCTCCTCCAGCAGAAGCAAGGCRCAGCCACCAGACCTGAAGAATGGTCTCTGAAGAGGTGAGATGAATAATCATAGAAAACAGATTTTCAACCAAGACTGTTCCCAAATGCTCTGTTGTTGCAGAGATTTGAATAGATGGATCTGCTGGTGAGAGGTCACTGTGGGACAGGTGGAACAGATCGAAATCCAAGGTTTTCTTTTGAGTGATTTTTGGTGAAAACAAGTYCCTCAGCTGTGCTGGTGGTCTTGTCACATGAGCTATTTGGTGTTTTCCTGCTGCTGAGCTACTGGTATTTACAGTGAAGCTTTAGAGGCACCCACTGAGGCAGGGCATGTGTCCATTCTTGTTCAGCGTTTTTACAGCAATCTGGTTTTGCATCATCATACCAGATACGTTATGATTTTCTTTCCCTTTTTTCTAGACCATTGTGTGAGACTAAAGTTCCTAAAAATATGTATATAGCACATACATTGTCTTTGTTCTTGAGGCAAGAAGCCTCAAGCATATAATGATTTTTTTTTGTTCCATTTCCTTCACTGTTTTTTCCTGTAAAGACAAAATATGTATTTCAGTTACAAAAGAAATAGAAGAGAAAAAGGAAAATGTATTTTAAATCAATTCCAGTCAGTTCTGTTACAACAGGATTGGCTGCTGCTGGGGATCTGGTGTGACTCTGAAGAGAGTTGTGCCTGTGACCTCACTGGAAATCTCAGCTGCTGCTCTCTGCTGTGATAAAATTGGTTGTCTTCCTCAAAGGCAGTGCCTGGCTGCTCTTGGTAATGATCTCTCTGTGTGGTTTGGTCTGGGCAGGCAGTGCAACCTTTCCCTGACAGGATCCATAGGTTCCTCWGGGTGGTCCAGCACAGCCTTTTCTCACCAGCCCTCTCTCCTTTGATTCTGTCATCTCACCCCTCCTGGCTCTGCCCTCCCCAAACAGCACTGGACCAGCGGGGCTTTGCTGCAGCTCACCCCTTTCTCACTGCCCCTCTCCAATAATTACCCTGGGGTTAGGCAGGATGTGCTCATCCCRCAAAACAGGAACTTGCTGTGCACCAGAGAGGCTGAGCCCGAAGCAGTTCGGGGGTTTTTGGGGTCAGGATTTCAGCTGCAGCACCAGGGGAGCTCAGCAGGGCTGGGATCAGCCATGGATGGGCTGTGGAACAGCAGCACTCACAGGGTCAGCTCAGCAGGGCTCTGAAAGAAAAATCTGTTTGGTCTGGTATTGAGATGAAAGGGTGCAGCATCACAGCTGGGAGGGGAGAGGTTAGAAAATTAACGTGTTTTCACATTTATAACTCTATATATGCTTATAGATATGGTTAGATATACACACAGAGACATAAATATATATGTGTGTCTCTCTCTGTGTATATACACCTACATGCACACAGCAGCCAGTCACTCCAGAATATTGCTCTTGCAGAGAAGGATGCCATGTCCATTTCTGGAGGTGTTTAAATTCGACTGACAAAAAGCATCAAGCCATTAGGCCATGCAAGAAGCACTGACGTGCTTTTTCGGGCAGAAAGTAATACTCCTGGAAATAGATTTTCTTTTAAAAGTGGTGGCCTTAATATTTCAAGGAGCTTTGCTGACTGAATTTTCGGTGGAGGTGACGAACCCAGTGAATCTGTGTTTGGAAAGAAATRATGTTTTGTTGTGGCTCATAGAGTGTAAATGCTGGAAAACTCAYGCAGTCTCTTTCCTGCAGTGTTTTCCTGCCATTTAGAATCGTGCCAATCACACTGGGTTTATTCCGTCAGCACTAGCAATGTTAATAAAGTATCCCCATGAGGATTGTTTCCCCAATTAAACTGYCTCTGCATGTTTTAGTGCAGTTTGCAGTTGGCAAAAGGTAAACACAAGGTAGCAAACAATCCTTGACTGAAAGTCCAGTTATGACTCATGGAGTTGCAGYAGTGAAAAATTGAAAAATCACAAAACCTCTTGTGTCTAAAARGGCATGAATATTTTACTTCTTTCCTCCTCAGCTCCTCTGAAAAATAAGCTTCCACAGCAGCAAAGCCAGGAAATCAGCAAGGGCTGTACCCACCTCTACTCATACCCGAARGGCAGGCTCTGAATCCTTGAGGCTSAAACATAAAAAAGGCAACAAAAGGYGAGTTGTCTTGCAGGAGTTCGGCACCAGGAGCTGGTATATGTTGTGTCTGAAGACCTAGGAGTATTTTAGGACCATGCTGCTTATTGAAATGGAAATGTGGTTTTCAGGCTGCTTGAGCAGAGAGTGCATCGTAGGCAGAGGCTGAAGTAGGCTAATGAAGGGCCCTGCCTTTGAAGTCAGATTGCATAATACAAACCCYACAGAGACGCTTAGATTTTTATTTTTTTTTCCTTGCATTGATCAAGACTAAAATACTTCTGCTATTAGCTTCAGAAGGGCTTAATGGAATTGGCGGCTGGGCTACGGTAATTCCAATGACGTGCTGTGCAAACAAATGCTTCGTTAATGAATACTGAAAAGATTAACCTGAACCAGCTACATGCATTATTACTGCTTTTAATCCCCTGCCTTCCCCTAGTGGCTATGGATGATGCAGAGTAGTTTAAGGTAGGGGGAAGGGGGGTAGGAAGCCCAAAATTCGCTAATGGCAATTAAGCTATGTGATAGTCGGGAAAAGGATGCAAAATAATTCTCATGCCATTAATCTCTGACCTGATGGGCAGCGCGGGATGCTCAAGATCACTGGAGACTGAAATATTTTCATAGAGGGAATTGGTGGGGTGGGGCTTGTGGGTAATTTTTGGAGAAAGAGGAGTGACAAGGCACATGACAAAAATCCTCTTTCCCTGGTACATCTCCAGAGCCGAAGAACTGAGATCATTTATTTGACTAGGCTCCCTTTTCATCTTCTTATTTTTCTTACGGCTGTGAGTCAGTCTGAGATTGATTTATCAGYGCTGTTAATCTGCTCTCAAAAGACTGTCAGTCTCACTCCCAGAAGCCAAGCTCTCCCATTAAAAACCTGACCTATTTAAACGTYCTTAAGATACCGTAATGATTGAATGTCAGCAGGGGAGAGGCAGCAGTGACAGCTCTGAGATGCTCATTGTCCCAGGCCGGGCTGGGAGGGGTGTGAGCTCGGCATTTGGCATGGGATGAGAGGCTCAGGGACGGGCTCTGCCAAACTGGGAAKATCAGCAGCTCTCCTGTGGTTTAGAGGGTTAATGCTCTGCGGGCCCCKCTGACCTCTCGCTGTTCAAAACGGGAAGAGGTGTCAGGGGTCTGCATGTTGAGAGCAATAGATCACGGATTACAGTGGCTTAAAAGRCACTTAAACCATTTTTGGTGGCTTAGGAATTATTTCTCCAGGCATATTTGCATGAAAGCAGATGCTTTCCATAGAGAGATTTAAATTTCCGTTCCGCCGTCACGCCACACGGCAGCTGTCAGCAAAGAATTAATTGGGGGAAAGTATTTAAAGTGATGATGCTGGAAGGAAGGTAAAGAAATGCTCCCAGTTCCTCTTCAGGCTGCAGACACGTGTGCCCATGGCCGAGCACAGGCACTGCAGCAGGGGGAGCACAAAAGCTGCCAGAGACCTGAAAATCTCCGTTCTAATAATGGGAATCGAGCTGTCATAAACACAGCTAGATTTTAATGTACTGTTTAGTGCCAATTTTCTCATCCTTAAGAGATGTAGCAGAGTGCAACTATTTTTAAATCGAAGCTTCTCTCCCCCTCCAATTTCTCCTTAGGCCATCAGCGGCTTGAAGAATTAAAYCATAATTCTTCACGAGACAAAATGCATTCATTTGCACAGAATGGGCCTGGTTTTGCTGCAGGGTATGACGTTAGCACCTTTCTTCTGCTGAAATGTGAAAAACGAAGTTCACTCTCCTGTGAAAATTCAAAAGGTTTTAATAAACGACAATAGGATACATAAAAAAAAAAAGGATACAGCGGGGTGCCTTGGCAGTTTGCCAGAAGCACACCTGGTATTGACAGAGACCTCTTTAAATACTTTTCACGTTGCATCAGCTTAATGCTTATTCATAGGCACTTATGTATATTCAAGCCTTTCCAGGAATTGTTTAACATGGATCCACGTTTTTAGAGCATGGGCAGTGATGATGTTAATGCTCCTGGGGTCATGTACACGTGGCCCCTATTCTGTAGTTTCAGCAGATGGTCTTTGTTGATAGAGAAGTGTCCATAGCARTGGCCCCTAATGGGTCACGACACCCCTGGCCTGTCCATGCAGATATGATTGTCTGAAGGTTGGGGGTCCCATCAGCCAGGCTCCTTTGCACAGCAGAGGATGGACGTTCTACGAGCTCCTCTGAGCAAGTGGCTTCTCCACTACACATTCCAAAGCCCCTCTTCCTTCCACCCTGCCACGATCCGCTAACAGGCGGAAGTTGTGATGGTTGGTTAACTGAATCTCAGAGTGCAAAAGAAACAGGGACAAGTATTTTTGGGTTTCAATCAAAATCAAAAACACTTTTGTTGAGTGCTAACAACACGATTTATATGATAGAAGAGGGAAAGAGGGAGAAAAAGAGAGAGAGAGAGAGAGAGAGAGAGAGTTGGGTTATAGCTACCGATGGCACAGATAAAATCCTATTGGTCCAGAGCCAATAGATTCATCTTCGTCCGTGGAGAGATCTCTTAGGGGTCWTTTCAGAAAGTCTCTTYATAGTCTTTTCRAAAGTRAAGGGCAGCTGTCCAAGAGGTGCAAAAGTGAGGGGAAGCTGGCCAAGAGGTGGGGAARTMAKGCCCATTGTTTTGTCAGGTGTACAGTACAAAKCATCCYGTGCAGTCCTCTCCACCCTGGCAGCAAGGACRATGCAGTCTAYCGTGGTCTGCACCTGTTTTCTCAGTAGTTTGGGCACCTGCACTTGGCAGACATCCCACCTCAGTCTGGTGTGGACTTCTTTGTGCAAAAATCCTTTTTTCCCCTTTTGGGGATTTTGGGTGTTCAGTCTCTGTCCTTGTCGATGATCGTGAGGCAGATGAGGGACTTCCATACTGTCTCTTACACACCCCCACCCTTTTTGCTGTCAGGGTCTGTGCTGATTTAGCAGTCTAAAGGAAGAGGTGTTAAGCTGCGATCCTTTTCTCATGCGTCCTTTTCTCCTTATCTTATCTTTTTGGTCAGTGCAGCTGCAGCCAGGGCTCCATTTAGAGTTTTAGTGGCTCTCCCTGCAGCTTTTTCATAGTTTTGCTATAATGTGTAAAAAAATCCTTCATAGAAAGGATTAAGTCACAAGCCATAACACTTCAGTTATTGTAAATTAACCACAAGTACTCTAAAACAACAGCATCAGCTGTATTATAACTGTATCTGAGTTACAAAAGAAAAACCAAAACCACCAGTGATTATTTCACCACTGTGTCTGCATAACTAAATTACTTACGCAAAAAAGGCAACATTGTA
Organism: Malurus melanocephalus; assembly: GCF_030028575.1. Taxonomy (NCBI): domain Eukaryota; kingdom Metazoa; phylum Chordata; class Aves; order Passeriformes; family Maluridae; genus Malurus; species Malurus melanocephalus. The sequence goes on along the minus strand of NW_026623442.1, from coordinate 1,124,068 downwards.
CAGAYAGCACCCATCTTAATATCTGTGAAAGCCAAGACTATGTGTTTATAACTTGAAACTCTTCCCAGATGGATGAACTTTCTCATCCAGCTGAATCATTTTGGGTCTTTCCCATTTGTGTTTTAAACAGGGACCACAACAGCAGCAGGGACCAGTGACCAAACGAAGCCCCTGAGGTAAAGAATAGGTTCTCAGTCTTTTTAGTTGCATCTTGTGCAGGGATAGTCTTTCTGYTTGCTTATGGAGCTGCCCAGAGGATCCCGAGTCAAAAGACATTTTGTCAAGCATCTGTGTCTTGAACTTGTCACTCATTGATCTTGCTTTTCAGGAGTGCCAGGTTATTACAGTATACATTTTGTAAGGAGTAGTCTAAGGACCAGCTTTTGTCAAAACACAGCTGGCTGGTGGAACTTTTTGTTTAAGAAAATAAAGAAAGTCCATAACTGGGCTTTTACAGATTGAAGATGTCAGCTTTTCTATATTAGACCACAATATTGACACTATCTTCTGTCTAGAGCTGATAAATGTTATTGCATTCCTTTCCAATACGTAATGTTATTAAAAAYAGGTTAGTCACAAGGGCTCCTTATCAAAGACCCTTGTTTCCCTAGAAACAGTGACCAGCATTAACCTTTCTAAAAGTAGCCCCTGCCGAGACAAATGTCTTTGGTTGYCCCTGTTACAAGTTTAATCAAAGGAAAATGTGCTGTAATTTCTCTTTCATATTAAGAAAAAGCAAATAAACTCCAGAAAGGTGAGATTGACATGCAGTATCCATTCACGTCAGGCTAGCAAGGAAAAGACATTGATCATGTTCGAACCAGAGCTAGCTATTTTCCTTCCTAAGCAACACAAGCATTGAAATTGCTTTGGAATCAGCTAYAGAAACAGTTGTTTGCAACCCCAAAAAAGAAAAGGGAGGCGTGGGAGCAAGATTGTAGTGCTCATGCAGGACTGATGAAAGCTGAATATTTGCAGAACAGAAAAGATGTAAGTGATAACAGCATATTTGTAAGAACATGGCTTCTTCTGAGTCATGTAGGTGGTAAATGGGAATATTGTGTTTAGAAGTAAAGCTCCTGACAATGGGAGAGAGGAGCAAGAGGAAGAAAGTATCAGTATATTATATCCTCATGGCTTGAAATAATCATATTCTCAGTCTTCACAGTAGATTAAGGATGTCCATAAATCTTGGTGCTGCTTGTGATTTACCTTGTTCCAAACTACACGATCRGGAGTGTCTGCCTGAGTTTGCACAGCCACTCACTCTTCACTCACTCACACTCACTCACTCACTCACCTAAGCAGACCAAATCACCACCTATCTTTTCTTTTTGGCCACCTGTAAGCACAGAGATGGTGATTTAGGACTGGCATTGACACACACATGTGCTGCAGAGCACCAAACACCCCTAAAGCATCAGGCTGGGCAGCGATTCTGCTGTGAATTTATCAGAATGCGACAAGAATGCTGTGAGCTCTAGAATGTGACACGAGCTGCTCATGTTCAGCTCCAAGGCAGGTTCCTTTCACAGATTAATCCAGACCAGGATGGAAAGCTCCATCCCTAACTGTGCAGAGCTCTCTTCTCCAGTCTGTCTGGAGGTGAGCATGTCTCCAGCAGAGCAGTRCTGATTCTCTGTCTCTTGGTTGCATTCCCCCAGCGCTAAAAATACCGAGTTACTAAAGCACTTGGATCCTCAGACCTGCCACATCAGTCTCCTGTCTTTGAGCCTATCACTTCCAGAAATTCCTGTTTCTTACAAACCAATTTTGTCTGTACAACCTGTCCCTGTCCAGTCATCAGCACAGCAGCTTTAAAAATAGCAGACTCAGTATGCAGACATTTTCCTTCTTGCCTGGTCACAAACCAAGCCACTTGTTCCTGTRGGTATCTAGGAATTCAATGAAGTTGTGGATAAGCTCCCTGCTTGCTTCCTTGGAATTGAGTTTTGTAAAGCACYAATATATTGTCTTCCCTTGTGGCCGACAGGCATTATCCAGCTGTTTATTTTCCTTTCTGCTTTTATATTCAGTTTATGCTGGAACCAAAGGAAACTTATATATCTTCCTATGCTTGTAAAAGCCAATCAATCTGGCAGTGTCAGTTGTTTTRTAATTTATGGGTTGCAGTGAAATGAGACCTGAGTTACTCATGGTGCTTGTTTCACAGGAAAAATGAGTTTACGATAAGAAGGTCAGACATTGCCTAAATTGAGACTCATAAATTAGTTTCCTGAAGCAAAGGACTCACTRAAATGGATGCTTACTTTGTTATTTATGTTATTTGCTTTCCGGGCAGAATCAATACATTCTGAGATTTCTTYGCTGTCTTGCCTTGTTCATAACCAGGGAACACCTGTGTATCCTAAAACTGAGCCTACAGTCTTGGCTTTAACTGGGCCCTAGAAAAGGAATTAAAGCTCTTGGCTGGGATGTGAGAACCCTCATCCTAGCTTTGTTGCTTGAAGGGAATTTGGCTCACATAACGAAATTCCCTTAATAATCACTTATCCCTGGTGCAAAAAGCTTTGATTTTTCATATTCCAGAGGAGTTATGTCTGAATAGTCTGAATTTACACACACACACACCCACCCCCGCAAGCCCATGGTAATTAAGTTCTGAAGCACTTGGAAAAGCAACACTTGCCCTAGTGAAAACACAGGAGCAGGAAAGGCTTCTTCCATGAAGTCATGGAGCAAGAATGGTGTGGCGAGGGTGGCCCAGAGTGCCACTCCCCACTGACATTCCTGCCCCTCTTTGTCAGGGCACAGCCACACGTGTCCCCTCCTTGGGCATTGTCCCCTCAGCTGGGATTTGGCAGACAAATATGGGCATGGGGGAAAACTGCTGCTGCCTTTAACCACTTATCAGCAGTGACCTTGACGTGGGGGCGTATAAAGCCTGGACCAGGCAGAGCAGTGACACTTTCTGTGTGCTCTGCAGGGTGAGTACCATCCTCTCTCACTTTTAAGTGTGGGTGCTGTGCTCTAACACCGTACTGTGGGTTTGATGTATTGAGGTTTTCATGTGGTGTAAAGGTTCTTCTGGTGGTATCAGTAAACATCGAGGCTGTGGCATCGCTGTAGGATGCTGTGTGAATGTTGGAATGGCAAGTACAGGTTGCTTCTCTAACATCAGTGTGTTCATTTAACCAGCTGGAATAACCACTTAAGTAAGTGTCAGGCCCCCTGTAATTATGCATCTGAGTGAAATGATCAGCCAGTGCGTGCAAGTCATCTTTTCTGCCTTCCCTATCATCTGCAAGAGATGATGACTGATGCAATTTGCAATTTTGAGCAGCTTGTTGGTCCAAGGCCTTCTTTGATCCTGACTGAGTTACAACTCTCAGAGCATTGCTGGGTTCCCTTCCCAGGCCAGGCAGTGCCATCACCGTGGCTATGACATTGTCCCTGCCTGCCCTTAGTGCCACAGCCACTTCCAACAGCCCCAGCAGGGACAGATGAATTCCCTCCTTTCCCAGTCTGAATGCACCATTGAACTGGGTGTGCCACTTCATTCCGTTCAACATCGGCTTTCTGCACTGAGCAGCGGATCTTTTCAAAGATATCCCACAGCTGAGACACTCTTTTCTGTTGCTAGCTAGAACAGATTGAAAAGGAACACCTTTAGCTTTGGCCTCGTCTTTCCTGACTGTTCTGCATTTTGAAATAACCCTTTGTCCATAATGAAACAAAATTTCTCCTTTCTTGTACGTGCTGATGGATTTGCCTCACTGAATTCTCTGTCCCCACGAGGTGTGTGCTGCCTGGGCTCCAGCCCCTGCTGTAGCTCCAAACACCCAGGATGCTGAAGGAAAAGGGGCTTTGCACCATAACAGTGCTGCTGTAGGGGTTCACCCTGAATAAGAGGGGACAAAGGAAGAGCTAAGAAGGTGATAGCTGAGGAACTGTTCCTAGGAGGGCTGCAAATCGAGCCAGGTTGCACAAAATCGGTTCAAAGCACTTTAGTGCAATCTAGGACTTGTGAGAACCTGCCCTCAGCCCTAGAGATTAACACTGGAGTGGCCCCGCTGGCATTTGCATCATGTGAAATGACATTTGGGTGCTCCAATGCTATTCTGTTTAAATGTAAGAACTGATGTAGTGTCAATGCTCCACTAGAGCTGAGACACTCAGAAAGAGAGGGGCTCTGCCACTGAGCTGGGTCTCCAGCTGGGAATTTTGGACAGTTCAGATGKTGTTAAAATAATTGGCGATACTTGTGCTTAATCTTTAAAAGTATTTAATTTTAAAATCTAGGAAAAAAACTTAGGCTAGCTCTGAGAAAGAAATTTTTTGCTCTACAGCAACAAGACAGAAGGTATCAAGCTTTTACTGCAGCAGTGGGAGAGGGCTGGATGTAACACTTTGGCAACTCTGCTGTCTTAGGGCTTCGCATTCCCCAGGAGGAACATGTTAGRAAAAAAAGAAAAGCTGCCTTGGTTGATGAGGAATTTTTATCTCTACCAGGATTTTGTTAGAAATAAATGGAATGAAATTTTGAAAGACTACAGTGTCTTTCTTGATAGGGGTCTTGAAAATTTGTCCAGCTGCTCTGGATATTGCACAGAAGATAAAATTAGGGAAGAGATTAACCTGAGGGTCACTTACATAGCTTTGAATAGTAATCAAATGGTCTCTTGACTTTAAAGAAAAAAATATCTGAAATTCTAAAACTGTGYGTGTGCACCTTGTAGCAGTTGAACTTCTTTTAGATGTCCTCTGGACAGCGCCCTGAGTAGTTTATATGTGTGTGTAAGTATTTATGTCTGTGTGTTAAAAACAAAACTAAACAAAACAAAAACCCAACATATCTGTCTGATCACTTTAGAGAGTACAAAACAATCAAATTAATTACTTGGCAGTACCAATGCAGCAAATTAGTCTCACTGATACCCATGTCCCCTGCCCTCTCTTTCATGATGAAAGACTCCTAAAAACYGTGCCCTTGTCATTTGATAAAACAAGCGTAGGCATTGAGCCGGGCTAAGAAGCTCAAAGCAATCTGAAAACAAATGAAGCCCTTGCACGGTTCTGCAGATGCTCCGGCTCCAGGGGGATGCCCAGCCTGGGGAATTCAGAGGGACCAGCAACCTGCACATGGACCTCCCTGAGCCATGTCAGCCCTGTTTTTACGGACAATTCCTGAGACAGAGGAGTGTGCTGCAGGGAGCAGAGATGTTTCCAGCTCCAGGGCAGCCTTTCTGCAGGGAGAGCGTGGGCATTGGTCCCTGGAGCTTTGCAGCCATGAAACCTTGCTCCTGACTTCACAGAAAAATCCTGCCTGAGATGGAGCTTGGAGAGGCTGAGCCCCAGGAGACCTGTGGGCAAACACATCTTTGCTCCAGGTGATTTTGAAACGGGCCAGAAGCCGCCCCTGCTAAGTGGGTTTTAAAATCACAGCTCCAAGTGGTCGTTCCTGCTCTTAAGCACCATTTGTGCCACAAAGAAGAGAAAAAAATCCTCCTGAGGAGGTAACTGTGCCCAATACTGAGGTTTAGAACCCTTCAAGACCTGGCTGACTTCTAATAAACTGAGCAATGAAGGGTTTAACTAAAGGTGCGGTATAGTCCCAAATCTGTGTTAWGTGTTTGCATTTAAAATTAATAATCCCTTTGATCAGCCACCTGAGGTGTTATGCTGARCATTTTTAATTGCCTCGGATTGTTCACAAAATAGATTTTAATTTCAGTTTTTTGCCCCTCTCTCTTTGGTAGCCCGGGTGCCTTTCCTCCTTTCTCAGTGAGCTGTGCCCCCTTGAACCTCTGCCAAGATGATGGTCGATATGTCCGAGTTTGGGGAGGCTGCTCCCTACCTCCGCAAGAGCGAGAAGGAGCTGATGAAGGCTCAGACCGTCGCCTTCGATGGTGAGTTGCAGTGCCCTTTGTGCTGCCAGGGGCTGCTCCAGGGGGATAAAGGTTACAGACAAATGTAGCCAAGGAAATGCAGAGCAGAGCAGGGTGTAGGCAGCTGGTTCAACYACTTTGGGATTCCTCTATTCTGCARAGCTATTAAAAACCTCAGGTAGTACAAAATAAAAATAGCCTAWGGCAAGTAAGTGTTTATCTAGATTTAGAAGCAAGGTGTATTGGTACTGCTCTGCTAAAAGGGGGATCATCCTTGYGTCAGTTTCGGAGAAAAACAACAGACATTGATGTTTCTGTAATGAGAGATTCTGTGGCCTGAGTAGCTGTCTCATTTGGTTTGCAGGCTGTATGATAATGCAATGTTGGCTTTTAGTTTCTTATAATTTATTTTTCATGAAATGGGTTTCGATGAGCCCTGAGGTTTAGTAGTAAATGTAAATACATCAATAACCACAGCCTTTCACTCTTCACAACAGTTGCTGTAACTAAAGACCTAAAGTCTACTGCAGCTGCTCCGAACTCTAAAAAGGCACACACATAACTCAATGTGATATTAATATTGTTGTTTTTCAAAACAAACCTCAGAAGAATGTGAAGGAATAAGGTTAGATCTGATAGCTGGCAGTCAAATAATGTGGGCTGGATCCCTTGAGCTGTTTGAAATTCTCTGTGTGACTTTTTAGCGAATGCCTTAATTTGGGCTTGGATCTCAGTTCCTCCATCTGCACACTGGTGATAATGATTATGGATTTCCCATGGAGGCTGAGGCTTAGCCAGCATTTGTGAAATATTTTGACACCTTGTGCTGGAAGGATCTAGAGGAAGCCGAGYAGTAGTTTCAAAGGAAGGCAACATTTGGGAGCCCTACGCCTTCTGCTCCGTCAGGCAGCTTCCCAGCACTGCCAATCTGCCRCAGTCCCAGAGGTTTTGTGTCACTTCTGCAGAAAAAGTAATCCAGCAATCTCACTTAGCTAGGCATGGTGCTGCTTTGTGATGCAAGGCTGTGAACCCTCAGTCTTCCCAATTTCACAGGGAAGAAGAAATGTTGGGTTCCTGATGAAAAGAAAGCTTACGTTGAAGCTGAAATTACAGAAAGCAGCGAAGGCAAAGTGACTGTGCAGACAAGTGATGGAAAGGTATGAAACTGGTTTTGTGTGATCCGTGGCTAACAGGGCCAGAGCTGCAAGCACCAGAATTGTGCTGGTTTCAGCTCGGTTGCCTGTTTCCTGAAAGGGGCTGTGAATGGGAAGCTTCAGTAACTGGTGCCAGCTCAGGACAGGATAAAACACAAAAAAACACCAAGGGAAAACCATCGGTGCAGCGATGGGTGGGTGGAATCAGCCCTTGCACAGCTGGGGGTGGGATGTGACTGGGGATTTGCAACCAGCCAGTTCTGGTTTGCTCCSCAGAGTTAAAAACCCAGGGTAAAGCCACATTTCATGKCTCCTTTTGSAGCCATASCATWGTGCTTCTTACCTTCRTCATCTCAGCCTTCCCCCTTTCTTYGGGTACCTGTGCAAAYACAGTWTTGTGCACACAGGCAGAGATTGACCTGAAGGACCTTCCTTTGCTGGGGGAAAACACATTTTGTCCTATAAGGTGTATGAAGCAACAGAAAATTCCCTTGTCTCCCAGTGTTGCTASATTTGTTTGTCTTTGCAGACCATGACCATCAAAGAGGATGAYGTGCAGACAATGAACCCTCCCAAATTCGACATGATTGAGGACATGTCTATGCTGACCCACCTGAATGAGGCCTCTGTGTTGTACAACCTGAGGAAGCGCTACAGCAACTGGATGATCTACGTAAGGGCCACTGCAGGGGTGGATTTAGCCACCTGCATTTCAAGGGCAGACARTGTGTTTGTGTTCTTCATGGTCCTTTTACAACTGATAAGTGACAAAAGTGAGGGCCTTGCTCATCTCCTCAAGGAAGATGCTGCCTGGAGCTGGCTGAGTACAGACAGACAAAACTGAATTAATAAGATAGTGCCTCTCTCCTTGGTTTTGCTTGCTTGCCTGGGAAAGGGATGGTGGGGGACATTTTTCAGTCAAGGTGTTGGGGAGACCCAGTTTACTTTTCATCTTCTACTATTAATCTGTGTCAACACCAGCCATGGGAGTTTCTTTGTTAGGAAACAATGCCTCATGCTTAGAATTCTTTATATACACAAGTTCTTAAAGTAGGAGCCTCATTTCAGTAGTTATATTCCCTTTGTTTTCAGTGTTAACATCTGTCTGGTTTCACTCTAGCTTTTTTCCCAGTTCTGTATCTTCCCCATGACATCATTAATATCGTTTCTGTCAGCACCAGAACAAGCTTCAGTAGCCTCTAATTTTATGGGGCCAGAATTTTGCTCTCAGTTTGCTGCATTCAATTGTGTTTGAGCTCAGTCAAAGGAATCCATTGATTTTCCAGCCAATYCCTGCTCTGGTTTTTGGTGTTCATCAGAGTAAATCCAACATTACCCACTTCATTTCTGATTGTCAAACATTTTCTTTGGTTCTCTAATAACCCCTGTATGGGCATGCAGGGCCTAAAGCATAGCTTTGTTTGCAGATCAGTATAGGTAGAAAATTATCTGGCATCTTGCCTTAATCTGTTTACTGATAGGGGTTTATTATTTCTCTTTCTAGAAAACAGGACTGAGGTTTCATGGCRGGACCACTCGGGAGCGTGTCCTGATGTTATTTTTAGGGGAAGGGACCTGTATTTCACCTGAAACTTTTAGAACTTAATTGAGCTCATTAATCTATGKGCATGTAGTGATTGTACCCGTGTGCTAATTGGCTTTCTTTGAAGATTTTTGCCCCAAGCTGGACTAARTACTTGAAAAGTTACCAGTTGACACCAGCTCTCTGGGGTTACAGCTCAAAGCTCATTCTTCCTCAGAATGACCAGCAAACTGATGTAGATCATCCAAAGAGCAACTATAAAGAGATTTTTAGCAACCTGACATCTCCAAAAGCTGAGAAAAGTTCCACAGCTTTGGGGTACAACATTTTGAAGTGGTTTTCTCTTTGAACGCCCACCAGAAATTGGCTCCAGGTTCTTGCATAAAATTAATAATGGGAGGTTGCTTCTCCTCCTAAAAATGGAGTTCAAACAGGGAAGCTGWAACTTTCCATTGCAATGTCCATTTTCAGGAGGAAACAACTCTCATGGAGTAGCAAGGCACAAAATCAGACACAAGTCTATKTGCTGCTCCTTTGTTTTACTGAAGTGGATGTTTCCATTTCTTTTTGACACCTCAAAACCACTTTATCCCTTTTTAAAACTGTCCAATACCTGTAGTTTTGGTTTGAATTGACATTAGGAAAACACTTAGCAGACCAGTAGCTTCCAAAATTSAGAAAATCTGAAATTCAAGTCAGAATTCAAGCCCCGAATCAGAAGCTGGTGATGCCACATCCCGCTTGGTTAACCRAGAATTTTTGCCTTTATGAGAGTAATAATATTTTTTTTCACTCTGGTTTTGCGTTTCCCTCTAGACGTACTCCGGTTTGTTCTGTGTGACCATAAACCCCTACAAGTGGTTGCCAGTGTACAAGTCGGAGGTTGTGGCCGCCTACAAAGGCAAGCGGCGCTCCGAGGCTCCTCCGCACATCTTCTCCATCGCGGATAACGCGTACCACGACATGCTGCGGAGTAAGTGCCACCTCCGCCTCCCTTGGCTGATGGGGCTGCGCTGGAGGGACCTSCGGGAGAGCTTTTGCAGCACCTAACAAACCCCAAAACACTCCACAAGCAGCCAGGGCTTGGCAGCCTGTGGTGATTTCACATGTCTGTGTGTATCTGTAGATTTATTTCGTTTTTGAGCTGCCCTACCCGTTGCTGGTGCTGCGGTAGCTGTCTGTAAGGAGCGCAAATTCAGCTGTCTGATCTGAGCCAATCCATCCGTTCGCAACAGAAATGGGGCCACGTCCCAAAGGTCTGGATCTGCTTTCCCCGAGTCAGAAATAAACCTGCAGGCAGWTCGTGCTCTGCATCACGACTCTGGTCAGATGGATGCATCCAAATGCCAGCTCTGTGCGGTGCTGGGAGCACATTGCTGGTGTCACCCTGACCTGTGGCAGTGTCACAGCGGCCACCCTGGGTCCGGGTGACAATCCTGGGGCAGCCAGCTCCAGATTTCCCGGGGAAATTTCCTCGCCATGACCCTAAAGTTACTGGGATTAAAAAAGAGCTTGTCAGCAGAGGGCAGCAGCGATGTGCTGCGAGGCAGCGGGATAAATCCAAAATAAGMTTGACCAGAGCACATCCCACTGTCACTTGGTTTTAATAAAATGGGAAGTGCCTCAGCTGTGAGGGGACAAAAAGCACCSGGCAGAGGGGATGTGTGTGTGGCTGCAAAGATGCTCTTTTATCAGATAAGGCCGCTCAATATAATATTCCACTCATCATCCTGCCATGATGACTGGAATTGTAGAAAGAAAACAGGAATTTAGGCTCAATGCCTTGGGGAGCTGCCATGATTTAACATTCACTGAACTTGATTAATAATATATTAAGGTTGCMGAGGGTTCTAATAAATACTTGTTTCTGATCAGGCAATTAGGCCTGGACAATAGGCTGCTTTATTCCAGCAGCACGGCCAACTGAAGAGGAGTACACACGCATTTTAAGGACCAGCCTGCATTTTAAGGAACAGCCTGTGGAAAAAAAAGAACAAAATTACTTGGGTTGGTTTAGTATTGCAAGAGCAGAAAGGTCRGACGTGAGCAAAGACATACTCAGGATTAAGAGAATAAATGTTTTGAGAACAGGAAATTACTTTCTTTATTATGGTTTCCCAGACAGAGATGAATGTGTACAAATGACAGGTATTTAATACCAATTTGAGCAAAACACAAGAGGGAGATTCAGGGCAGGGCTGGAACTCGCACTTCTGGAACTAATTCTAAATGATACCAGTTTTTATCTTTCTGGTTTTTTTTTCATGTAATTCTTTTCTGTCCTTGCATGATTGATTCTGGTACTCATTTGCAATTATAATAAGTGAATTGTACACCCTATTAASTTTGTCTCTTTTTCCTTTCTTCCCCCCTCCACAGATCGGGAGAATCAGTCCATGCTGATCACGTAAGTGCTTCTTTTTTTTGACTGATTTGAGCCTCTGTTGTTGTGAAAAAATTGGAAGAAAAAAAACCCTGATAAAATACAAGTTGACTCTTAAAATCTCAGCTAAATTGCCTGGAATTTGATTCAGGGCTGAGTAACTGGCAATTTGGCCATSCAATGATTAGCTTGAGCACCATGAGAAGGGAGTAGCTAAAGGCTTGATGGAGTCTGGCCCATTTCTTACCCCCATCTGGTGAACATTCCATGTAGGCATTAAAACAAATCAGCAGGCAATTAAAACAGCTCCTTCCAGGATGAGCCCTTCTGTGGCTATCCTCTTTGGACACAGAGGACTCCTTCTTCTCAGTGTGGTTACTCTTGCTGAAAGCTGTATTTCAGAGTGTTTGGAGATGCATCTCAAGGGAGGGAGATGGCCAAGGTAGAAAAGAGGAGGTTTGACCTTTACTGGCAAGCACGGAAGATGAAGACTTGGGTGTCTCTACAAAGTCACATATGCTAATGCTGGAAAATTACTGTAGCTTTWCTCTGCTTTTTCTAGCTCATTAACTGCATATAGGCACACCCCAGAAAGTCAGCCTGGATGTTTGTAATAAAACTCCATGCCCCTACAAGAACATCAGTGTAGCATGGGTTTGTAGGGGACTTCTGAGCTCAGCTGTGTGAACAACAAGTTACTGCTGTCATAGGACTTCACCTCTTCATTCAGTCCATTTGATGTGATTTCCACGGAAGTGGTTGGGCAACAGGCTGCAGATAGCAGAGTCAGTGAGCCTGAGAACAGCCTGAGGGGAGGAGCTGGCTGGACAGGGGTTGAAAGGATGAGCTGCAGCTGTTTCAGCAATGTCTGTGTTTGCTTCCCCTTCCTCTAGCGGAGAATCCGGTGCTGGCAAGACTGTCAACACCAAGCGAGTCATCCAGTACTTTGCCACAGTGGCAGCCCTGGGTGAAACTGGAAAAAAGAATGTAAGTCTGCTGGTGGCTGACTCATTCCAAACTCCCAAGGCTCCTCTSTTGTGTGCAGCTAACCTCGGAGCCTGCAGCACTGAGAGCATGTTGCTCCGAAGGTAGAAAGGCAAACACATGAACCTGCCATGCTCCAGATGGATCAGAAACAWCACTTCTGGTTCTGGACAGATGCTTATTGCTGCCACTCTCTTTTTTTATTTTTTTTTTTTTCTCCAGGAGTTTCAGGTTTTGTGTATGCTAAATATCCTTCTGATTGTGTTAAAGCTGGTCAAAAGATGGGCAGACTGTAAAGAATAGGATTTTTTTTTTTTTCAAATGGAAAGTAGTTTTCTTTTTCATTTGAGACTAGGATTATAACTTCTCATCAAAATGTCTGTTCCGTTGAAAGCTTTTTTGTCCACAAAGGAAGGATTGTTTTGACAAAAGATTTTTTTTCAATCAGCTTTTCTGTATTTCTGTTTGGATAACTGCTGTTCTGCTTATAAGTGCTCTCTAAGGTTACAGTGAATACTGTATTCCTGCTGCTTTTTATCTTGTGTTGCTATGAGCTTATTTGCTATGAGCTTCACTGCACTTGAAGGGTTCAGTGCTCTTTCGTGGTRAATTAACTGATTCCTATGAACTGCATTTATAAGGACAAAATTTCAGCCATCAGCTTCAAGTCTAAGCAGCACTCACGTCATCAAAGGCTAATACACGTTTTCCTGAGACCTGAAAGGCTTTCTTAACAAATGGTTGAGTTTTCCAGAGCCAGCTTCTCGCATGCAATGAGGCTGGTGCTGATCATGGTGTATAAAACCTGTTGTGCTCATGCAACAATGGTGCTCCTACCCCTAGCTTGTTGTTTTAACCTCTGCTGCAGAAACTTACCTGGTTTTGCTCTGGAGATGTCCCATAATGAACCAAAACACCAACAAAGGGAGCAGAGAGCAGAGACTGCTGGTGGCAAGAACAAAAGAGTGTGAAGGCAAACAGACAAGTTCTAAGCTATAAGACTGTGCTGCACTTGAGCTTTTGGATTATTTGGGGGGGAAAAAAAGAGTGAATGAATAATAATGAAAATGAACTGCAACCTGAGGTGATAAGCTACATGAAACATCTTCCAGCTGCAATATCTGTTTTTGCACCATTGTGATGTACGGTGAATGCAAAGTGACAGCCACAGGTGCTTTTTGAAGGCTTCAAAAAGCACTACTTGGGTGTTGGTGCCCACGAGACAACTAACCTTGCTAATTGTTGTTGTATTGTCTTTTGCATTGTTCTTTGTGTTAGTACTCACATTCTCTCTGGTTTTTCTCTCCTTTTTGTTTCTATTTTATCAGCAAGCAGCTACCAAAAGTGGGGTAAGTCATCAGCTCTRCTGGTTTTCTTTTCCTGGCAATATTTGTGTTGGGCTGTGCCTATGTGTCTCGAATCTCAGCATCTCTCTTTGTGCGATCCCTGGTGAATGATGAATGATCCCCGGGGCCCCGGCAGGAAAACTCATTCCCTTCCCAATTCCAAATCTGTGCGAGCCACACTTAAAACATTTCTCATCTCCAAAAATCCCAGCTATTGAAAACTCCAAGTGCTTTCGAATCAAATGCATTCCTGTGTTTGTGGCTGTCTCCAGTAGCCCCTCTCCCACACGCGTTCCTCCCTCGGATGTCCCCACATGCTCCTTATTTCGCATGCAGATGGCACAAGAAATAAATCTACAGAGCCGAGCAGTAGGGAGCAGCAGAATGTTTGAGGCCTTTTAAGCACTCATAATTGACTGATGGTCTCGCTGTTCTGCCATTCACACTGTGCCACCCCTGGGGTAAAGCTAAATAAATTGCTTTGCTACGGAAGCCCCAATCCCGAAGTGAATGCGTGGCTGAGTTAGAGCTGACAGCTGAGTCTRTGGCCTCTAGCTTTCTCAACAGTGCTTCAACCTTGATTTCTAGGGAACCTTGGAGGATCAAATCATTCAAGCAAACCCAGCCCTAGAAGCTTTTGGAAACGCCAAAACCCTGAGAAATGACAATTCCTCACGTTTCGTAAGTCTGCGGCATAATCTAGTGATGTTTTATGGCCACTTAGTAACACCTAGGTTATAATCCCTTTAAAGATTAAATTTTGCTCACTAAAATTATTGGATTTCCACAGAAATCCACTRCAAACACTATTTGTTAGTAGGATCTAACAAATCATCCTGAAATGATTTAAAATACAGAGAAACAAAGAAAGATCAAGCTTGAATAATTGTTTAAACTGTTTGAATTATTTAAAATGAACAGAAAACAAGCAAAGCCCAGTTTTAGGAAGCCCTTTGAACAGCAGCAGTAGATCTTCCCCAGAACTGCCTCTGCACTGTTTTCCCATCCTTTTTTTTCCATCAGACTCTTTCACCTTTCCCATAGTAGAGGCATTTTGCCACTAAATGTCAGAAATACGCCACAGTCYCTGTTCCTTCCCATATCCTCCCCTCGCAGACCAGCCCTGCAGCAGTTCTCCTGCTCTTGAGCCATTGCATTTCCCTTTTTGGCTCAGTAAGCTGTCCCTGCTACTCTCTGCGTTCTGTCTCCTCCTCTCAATTAGGTTTGCAGGAGACCAATCCTCTTGGTAGCTCTGCCTCTGCCACATTTGGCTGGCATTGTCTCAGAGGTCTGAAAGGAACGGCAGGAGGATGACAAACCTGAACTTGGAGCCCATGCTTCCCTAGCAAATCCTGTTAAAAATTATATTGGAAGGGGTGGAGAGGAACAGAGGTTGTAAGCATCTGTAAAGACAGGCAATTGTATAAGGAGTTTGTCAGCTGGAACGGAAAGTAATTATTTTTAAAAGTTAATGTGTGTGAATATGAGATATTAAATTAAAACCTCTAAATGTTTATGAATTGGRAGGGGTGGATATGCAAATTTAATGGGCAAAGCTGTGTAAAATCATAGCGCTCTTCTGTCATAAGTAGTTGCATGTAAGTCAGGACTGCAGATGAGGAGAATCCAAAAAAAGGAGCCTGCCTGTGAGTCTGGCTTAAGCCCAGGCTTTTTTCTCTGAGTCCTGCATTACAGTAAAGCTGCATCATGCAACTGGAAGCCATGTGCTTTGCTATATCTTAGCCAGGCAGATAAGTACACTGTTATCCTTTCTYCACAAGCAGATTACACAGCTCTATGTGCAGATTTAGGCTTGGAAGTCAGTAATATCATTGTTTGATATTTTTCATTGAAAACATGCCTGTGCAAAGCCAAGGAGTTGGCTGAAACAGATTCTTKGGGCCAAATGATTGCCTTCGAGCAGCATCCTTTGTTTCCCTCTGTGTATACTATATGCACTAATTAGAATATTCTTCTGTGTGAATTAGGGTAAATTTATCCGAATCCATTTTGGAACTACAGGCAAGCTGTCATCTGCTGATATTGAGATCTGTAAGCAGCAAACTATCTCCTTTTAAAAAAATACAATTGCTCATCTGAAAGCTGCGAGAGCCTTTCTCACCAAGTTTTCCTTTGTGCGATTAGATTTATTGGAGAAATCCCGAGTGATTTTCCAGCAACCCGGTGAAAGAGACTATCACATCTTCTACCAAATACTGTCAGGAAAGAAACCTGAGTTACTAGGTAAGATTTATGTGAATCCACAGATTTTAAGAACCTGAAACTTGACAGAGAGTGGATAAGGAGGGGTTAGGGGGCAAACCCATGTGCAGAAAGGCCCTTATGCTTCCCCTTGATGAAACTGAACTTCCACTGTCAAATACAATCTTTTAGAGATGCTGTTCCAGTGGCAGCAGCAGAGACCTTTTTGTCTCATATTACAGATTAATCTAATGGGAGTAAGACTCAAACAGGACTTTTAAAACAGCACTACAAAGGCAAAGTGTCACACTGAATCTGTGTAATCCAAGGTCTCAAAACATCTGGAAAATGCTATGCCTCCAAAAGCATTTGYGGTGATAAAACTTCAATTATCCAGATTTTCACATATGAGAAGATTTTTTATAGGTCCATGAATAAAAGCTAGTTTACTCTTTCTGCCCCAAGTGACAAAACCGACATCCCAAGCATGCTGTGTAGCAGGAGAGAATATTYAAAGTTGCCTTGATTATGTGGTGATTATACCCCTTTCAAGCTTCCCCTGGCTCTGTGTGGTCCCACAGACCTGCTGGAGAAGGGCAGAGAGGATTCCCTGCTCCCATCTCCTAAAGCTCTGAATAAAACATTCACAGCTATTTAAGCGTTGTGCTTTGCTGACTTCAATCTGTGCTCTGAAGGAACACATTTCCTAAAACACATTGGAGAGTCACTTTATTGCTCTTCTAAACTCCCATTAAGCCAYAGCAATCATAATCTCTTTTGAAGTCTTATTATCCTGACAGTGCATGGTCAAGTCCCTAACACTYTAAGCTTTACGTGTCCTAATTAATGACAATTACAGGAAAGATTTCAAGGAAGCTTTGCACGGAGATTTCTATGAGAATCCCAGTGCTGGGAAAATGCACTACTTTCTGTATACTCCTCAACAGCACACACCTTTCTGGCCAGCAGGAGCATGTCTGCAGGCTCTTGAAGAGGCTGAAACCAACAGGGACTTGTGTTTTGTAGACAAGAAATGCCTGTGCTTGTATACAAACACATCTGTATCTAAATGTGSATAAGTATAAATATCAATAAGTATGGATGAGCAAAACTGCAGATAAATTAATATATCTATCATAGTGATTACATAGCAGAGTAAGACAGGCTTACAGAGAATCAGATTTCATATAAACATATAGTGATAGGCATGTATTTACCTTTAGATATGTAGGCACATGTGTCTGCATATAAAAGATTGAAATCTAGACCAAAACTCTATCTGCTGAATGTGGTTGAAACTTTCAGTTGATTTCAGGAAGCAGGACTCAGCCTGTGGTTTTGGAGTCAGCTAGATCTGTAGAAAATAACTCTTYATCTTTGGGTTTTGATATGAAGGAAAGATGAGAGATGGAGCCAGCCGTATTCAGACTTKTGTTTATCAAAAGCCAAATGTCTTCTGCAAAGGGTGCTGGAGGGCACGATTCTGTGAGYCTGTTATTAAAAGGGGAAGCCATGCCTATACTCCTTGTCTTAGATCATACTAAAATCTTCTTTTMCTCTCCATTCAGACAGGGTTTTTATCCCCAAAGGCATGCAAGGCAGAAAGTGGGGCTATACAGAAAATGATGAACTCAATATACTGCAATACATGCTTAATAGATGTGTATGYAGTATTCCCATGTCCTTTTTATTCACACTTTCTCTACATCTTTAGACTAAAACAGAGGAATAAGAGAGTTGGTTGCTGCCCTGAAGTGATTAAAATAAACACAACAAAACAATTCAGTTGTGCAGAAAAAAATGTAGGTCACAGTTGATTTTTCCATCTCCAGTTTTGAGCAAAGCCTGAATGGATGGCAGTTTTGACCTTGGCACTACTTTTACAGATATGCTGCTGATTTCTACCAATCCATATGACTACCACTTCTGCTCGCAAGGAGTAGTTACAGTGGACAAYTTGGATGATGGAGAAGAATTGCTGGCAACAGATGTAAGTCTGTAGGKATTTGACTTTGGGTTTCCTAGATCAGGGGAGGAGGTTTGCTGGGATGAGCCTGATTTCTGTCACTGAAACTGCTGGATGGACTGAAGCAAAAGCAGGAATGGGTCTTTACTGTATTCAGACTATGAAGCACAAGGCCTGGTAAACTGCCATGCTTTTGAATCTGGCCTTGCTTCATTTAGTTTCAATTTTTTATWATTTYTAYAYATAAAATTCTAGATAAAGAGAGCTCTCCCCTRGTTCCCCTGCCACTACTGGGTCTTCATGGTGTTCCAGTGGCTGCTTTGGGTGATAACACCCCTTGGCAGGATAGTAGTATCTGCCATTGTGGGGCTGCAAAACACCACTTCTTTGGAGCAGGGAAGTGCCAAATATCTGTGTTTCCTTTCCACAGCAAGCCATGGACATCCTGGGATTTGTGCCTGAYGAGAAATCTGGTTCCTACAAGCTCACGGGTGCCATCATGCACTTTGGGAATATGAAATTCAAACAAAGACCCAGAGAAGAGCAGGCAGAGGCTGATGGCACTGAAAGTAAGAATAACACCTAAAATAGYTCCTCACCTTCAAAAGTCTGGCATGTAGCAGGCACTGTGCTGAGGAAGCAGCAGCATATTTGCTTTGTTCTTGTGCGCTGTTCTGAACTCCTGCTCAGCCAAGAGGGCTGGATTTGCAGCAGGACTTTTCAGTGCTGGGTGACCTTRCTCAGCAGGAGATGAACAGACACAGTCTGACTAACAGGATCAAATTCCGTTTTGGAAACCTTTGGTGAAAAATGTTTGTGAAATGTTGCTGCCTCAACTTTCTCTTTCATGACTTTAGGTCATGCTTCTTTACTTTCTCTTGCACCTGAAACTGTCTRTAACCAGTGTGGAGATATGTTCTTTTCCCTAAACCTGAAGAGTTTCTTAAGTGAGTTCTTGCAGCAACTAGGATATAAAGCAGTTAGATCACCTACCACAAGGTATAGGCACACCCAGCACAAATCATTAAAAGACCAAGGTCTTTATCCAATTTGTCTTTGGAAGTGGATGTACTTAAATTTTATTTATTTTAGCTGGGCATGCTTCCGTGTAGAAGTTTAAAGCCAAATGACACCTTGTTTCTGTTGACCAGGTGCTGACAAAGCTGCCTACCTGATGGGAATCAACTCCTCTGATTTGATTAAGGGTTTGYTGCACCCTAGAGTGAAAGTTGGCAATGAGTATGTGACCAAAGGCCAAAGTGTTGAACAGGTAAGGAGAAGCTCTCAGGATATTTGAATACCTRTCCTTGCAAGCCTTGAGGATTTGCCTTTAACTTAAGGAGACAGACAGCTGCTGGCAATATTAACATAACCCTCTAATAATAGTTTAATATCCCCAAACTTGGGGGAATACACGGTGAAAATGAGGGGAACTGGTGAAGAGACTGACAAAKGAATATTGGCCAGCATTGCCTTTGATAGAATTGTTTTTCTGATGTGTTAGCAGCAGCCACTCAAGGAAACCAGGTGCACTAAAACCACACAGGAATTGATGGCTAATTCTGGATGAGAATAGTTACCTACAAGAGTTGAGCCATGGATTATTTATTCACTCATCACTCATTCATTATTCATGTAATTTTAATCTCTGTGTGACCTCAATCAGCTAAAGGCAATACCCATTTAGAGTTACCTCTTAATTTAGTGGAAAAAGAGTCCCTGGGTTGCTCTGCTGCAGCTGCAGCAATATTGTAAATATTGTAGAAGATGCTGCAGTGTTCTGGTTACAGTGAAAGTTGCTGTTTGAGGACAGCATGTAGTACAGGCTTAGAAACTGGAAATCTGCTACAAGGGGTCTACCCTAATGCTGTAGATGTTCATAGGCTGAAGAAGAGACTTTGGACAGACTTTTCCTATTGCCTGCTCATGCTGTAGAATCCCTCAAAATTAGAAGCAAATGTCAGTGAACAATTTGAACACAGACCTCTCCCCTGCTCTGGCAGCAGCTCTGGGCATCATAGCTGGCATCTGGCCTGTGAGCTTTCTGATACCTTCCTTCAACAGAAATATAATGGATTCATTTGGAGCTGTCCAGCTGTTTCCCAAGATGTACTCTGAGGGCAGTTTATGTACATGTTAGCAGAGATACACATATACAGCAACGATTTGAAGGAAATTCAGCAGAAACAGGAGAAGCTGTGTGCTGTATYAACTATGCCTTGGTGGTTACACAAACCACTGTGAAATTTCATTTAAACTGTAAACAGACATTGAAATAGCCTACTGCACTGAAACCCTTGTGCTCCACTGTGAGTTTTGTTTCACACAGTGGTCTTCTGAAACTTGTATTTTAGGTTCTGTATGCTGTTGGGGCCTTATCTAAGGCAGTGTACGATCGAATGTTCAAATGGCTGGTGGTCCGTATCAACAAGACCTTGGACACTAAGCTGCCAAGACAGTTCTTCATTGGAGTCCTGGATATTGCTGGGTTTGAAATCTTTGATGTGAGTATTCATGTGTRAGCACTTGGTGGAAGGACATAAAAGATGCCAAGAGATAGCTCTTGGCTGGGTGTTTSTCTTTCTAAATGAACAGAAGGCACAGTGCTGAGAAAGCCATAAGGCAAATAGTGCATATGATTTTACATGTTTTTTTTCTATTAACAGATATAAAAACCATTTGGCTGGACATGCCAATAGTTCCTGGGGACAACATTTCATATGCTTTAGGCTGTAAATAGTTTCCTTCTTGCTGTTCYACCAAGTTAACTGAGATGCAAATGCTTCTTTATTATCTCTTTCTGCAGTTTAACAGCTTCGAGCAGCTGTGCATCAATTACACTAATGAGAAACTGCAACAGTTTTTCAATCATCACATGTTTGTCCTGGAGCAAGAAGAGTATAAGAAGGAAGGCATCGAGTGGGTKTTCATTGACTTTGGCATGGACTTGCAGGCCTGCATTGATCTGATTGAGAAGGTGTGAATCTGCTAAAGAGCACTTATTGAATTGCTTTTATTCATGATGATCCCTGGGTGTGACCTCACAGCCCAGTGAACAGAGTAGGATAAACAGCATGACAAGTTTCTTGCCTTCCTACCTGCAGTAAGAATCAAAGGAAAATCACTATTTGTGGCTTTACCTCTCTAAGTCTGCCTTACAGAGCCAACAGCTGCCAAAAAGCTGTAACTGGTAATTTGTATGGCTGTATCCTGGTTTGCACTTGTATCCTTCTCTGTCCCTGCTGTGCCTCCATTTGTTCTGTACCACATATGTTTAACATCAAACCTGTCAGCTTTTCAGGGCATGCAGTGTTCCAGTCTCGTACCCTGTACCTCTCCTGTGAGGCTTCTCTTTCTCACATTACATGCTGATGTACAAAGTCCTTTGTGCTCTTTCTACCCCAAAAAGGAAAGAAACTTCTCACCACTTCCCTAGCATGGGTTGTGCCTTTCCTTTCCCCTTCTTTGTGAGYATAATGTGGTCCTGGTTGGGACAGCTGTCCCTTGCTGTATAATCTCCTTTTGTATCTCTCTTTCTGCCATGTTTTATGGCACAGCWTTTAACCTTGCTGATCTGTGAGGAAACATGAAATTTTGCATCTTGCATTAGCAGGAAATCTGGAATTAGAAAGGCTGATTATTAAATGGTCTTCTATCTGATCACTCTCTCACCCAAGGGCARGATATCTGTGCATGATCCTATTTCCTCACAACCAATCTGCCCAGTGCTAGGAATTTCATTCATCTCTTCCTGAAACATGAATGGTAAAATGCTAGGTGGTCCAACTGCCCTGAAGGGTAAATCAAACCCTTTTTGGAAGCCATCATAAAGCCTTCTAAGGCAGAAGTGACGTACTGAACAGCCAAAGGTGACATAGTGACTAGTCAAAAGGGTGGTCACTATTTTAACAGAACAAAGACTTCCTCCTCAGGTTGAGAAGAAATGTTGCAAGCTTAAAATTCCATCAGATAAAACTTACAGGCTGCCTAGCCTGCAAGCAGGCAGCCTAAACATGTTCCAACCAAGATACTCTTAAATCCACAGCCACTGGGAATCCTGTCTATCCTGGAAGAGGAGTGCATGTTCCCGAAAGCTACAGATATGACATTCAAATCCAAACTYTATGACAACCATCTCGGCAAGTCACCCAACTTACAGAAGCCCAGGCCTGACAAGAAAAGGAAATATGAAGCTCACTTTGAACTCCTCCATTACGCTGGGGCAGTAAGTTCCTCTGCTGGCAGGTAGAGTTTGTATCAGACACCTTCCAGTTGGAGTTTGGCTGCAGCACACAACAAGGGAGGGTGGGAAGGATGAAGAGGCAAAGAAAGGAACGGGGAGGAGTAAAAACAAATATCTACTCTCTCTGTGCAAATGTTGCAGCAGAATAAGATGCCACCAGACTCCAGGACATCTGCTCCCTAGATGCACAAATAGAATTAAATAAACTGAGGAGGGCTAATAGTACTTTTGTTGGAAATATGTYTTGCTTTGCCTTTATCACTTTTCCTAGAATCAGATTAAGACCAGTAATTAAACAGCAGCAGCATCTGACTTTTCACCTTGGTTTCCTGGAAAAATGATCTAATTTGCATTTATTTCAATTTCCCCCACAAATTAAGGGATGGTTAAAAAAAAATTTAAAAAAAAAAAAAAAGAACACATTGCTTTTTACTCATTTTAGGACCAGTATGACAAAGTAGGAAAAGGAAGTATGGTTAGTCTGTGGTGGTGGTTYAGTTCACAGGTTTACTGGTGATGACATGAGCAAGAACTTAATCCAGTACTGTGATCCCTGAGCCAAAACTTGTCCAGTTTTGAAGCTCTGTTTTCAGACCTGAGAGGCAGAAAGAATTTCGAGAGCCTCCCATGAATTTTTAAATCAAACTACAATTGATAAGAAGCCCCAGCATAGCAGAGTAGGAATTTACCTGATGTTGTTAATTTCAAATTATAATTGAGCATTAAGATAACTTTGTATTTATTAAAAGAAATMATGCTGATCTTGGTACTTATCTGTMGTTTTTAATGTATTCAGCAAAGAAAATTAGAATTTCTATTCCCTTGTGRTACTGATAATGGAACATATTTTCCYACTAAACAGAACTGTGGCAAASTCCTGGATTTGGTTGCAATCATTAAGATTCTGTTAGAAAACCCTAATTATTCCAGTGTAGCATGCTGTTTGGAAGTTAAATTATTACTTGTGTGGTTTATACTTAAGTACTCACTAATGGGGTTCCTGGGACACCAATGCCATTTGGTATCTACAGATAACCACATGGAGTCCATGAGAAGATGTAGGAACCAAATAGTTGGGGTGTGTGGTATTCAGATGCTAATTACTAGAAGAGAGGTTTGGGAATTAGGAAGCAGAGAACTGGAGGGGAAGTGGTGMAAACCCAGGCAGCTGGTACTGCTCTGAGCAGAGCTCTTCACAAARAGCCATGGGCTTCAAGCTGAACCACAAAGAACTCCTGGCTGTTCTAAACCTCTGATTTGTTTTCAATGCCTTGCTGTAGGTTCCCTACAACATCATTGGGTGGCTTGAGAAGAACAAGGACCCRCTTAATGAAACTGTAGTGGGTATTTTCCAGAAATCATCCAACAAACTCCTGGCGAGCTTGTTTGAAAGCTACGTTGGTGCTGAGGGCGGTAAGCAAAACCAGCTCACGTGGGCTTTCTTTGGGTTTTGGGATGTGTGCTCAGGAATGAATTTCAGAAACTAAGCAATACTCTCAGCTGCCTCGGTGCTAGATGAGGCAGTGACTAATTATTTAGATGTGCACAGCATCTGTTGGAGTTTGCCAGTTATAGGAAGGAGACCATTAAACTCAACTAATTGGAATGTACAGTACCTCAGAGCAACTTTGGCTAGGAAATCTGTGTTGTGAACAATCCAGTGGGAGTTTGAGCATGCGAGCACTCAGATACACAGCCAAGGGTTGCACAAAATGTTGTGCAATAAGTGCCAACAAACAAGAGCWGCTCTTGTTTCTCATTCTGTAGAACTCCTTGCTAGCCACCCTGAAACAAATAAGAAATACCAAGTTTAAGACAGAGTTCTGGAGTATTTTACTGGAGCAGTAGCAAGTACACACTGAAGGTACTGAAACACCATTCCTCACTGGCCACAGTAGAAGATTTTGCCAATCTGTCTTCCTTTTTGCTTGCTGCTGTTTTTTTTTTATTTGACAATGTACATTTTACTAATGAACAATGTAATAATGTATACTGAGGACATACCTAATCTCTATCCTTTACACAGAACTCTTCTATTTGTGAGAAGACAAGTAGCAAACATCCCAAAATTTGATCTTAAGTAACTCACTGGTATTCATTATAAGGATATAGCTCTTATGTCCTGAAGATGCAATCACTTACAGCCTGTTTATCAGCAACCTCATTTCAAGAGATGCTCTTGTCATAAATCATAGGATGCTTTCCTAGGAAGCAAGCAGGCTGGAGGCTTCATAATGGGAATGAGATGAAGCCAAATGTAAATAACAAACATCCTGCCACTCGCAAATCCTTGCAAGTTGCTAACTGCCTATTTGCCTGTGGGTATTCTTGTCTGTAGAATACTACCTTGCTTTTCTTTGGTGTCAGGAGAAAAGAACAGCCTTTTCCAGTCTCAGCAGTGTCACCTTTTGAAGGGGGAAAGGCTGTGGGTAATTGCATCAAGCACATTGCACTCTTCGCTTCCCTTCTATGTTGACTGTTGTTGGCAGGTGTCAGAATGACAGACCTCCTGGGAATCATCTAATGGCCCACTGCTTAGAGAGCTGCAGCAACTGCTGTACGTTTTTGGGTCATGTCTGGAGCTTGTGAAACTTTGTAAAGGTCTTGTCAGAAACTGGCATTCCTTGGGAGGATCTGAGTGATTTTGACTCAAAAGCTTTAAGCAAAATTCAGAGGATGTCAAGCTACTGTATCTAAAATTACAAATATTTATTTCCCTCCACTCTAGATAAATTTTACTTGCACAAGTTCAGTGTCTGCATAGCAGAGAAGCAGTTTCTGTACAGTACAATGTGCGGTATAAATTTTCTGTAAGCATTATTTTTCTTTCAGTTTTTCTACATCATCTCACCCTATGGGGCTTTTAACAAACTACAAATTACTGTTGTTAAAAGTTCTTTTCCTGCCTTATTCATATTTATGGTCTTTTCTGCATAACAAGCRATGCAGTATAGATCTGAAATGCAAATGCAATCCAGAAAGCTTACGGTGGTCTTTGACAAAATTCCTAACGATGGACAGAGAGCTGCAAATGTTTGATGTATCACACATGATGCTCAGAATGTCTTGTACAATATTTGAGCAATCAGAACCTTTTAGTCAWAGGGAGCAGCACTATTCAAATGCTCTGTTTCCCACACTCTTACTGTGCCACAGATTGGTTTATGCTTCT
This sequence comes from Malurus melanocephalus, assembly GCF_030028575.1. Classification (NCBI taxonomy): domain Eukaryota; kingdom Metazoa; phylum Chordata; class Aves; order Passeriformes; family Maluridae; genus Malurus; species Malurus melanocephalus. Next base: position 1,099,226 of record NW_026623442.1, on the reverse strand, counting down.
TTTTTCCCCCTTAGGTGACCAGGGTGGAGAAAAGAAACGCAAGAAAGGTGCTTCTTTCCAAACAGTGTCCTCATTGCACAAGGTTTGTGACCTGTCCTCACCTGGCAGTTTGAGTTAASGCATTGTGTTGATGAAGAATGTTAAGGATTGCAATGGACAAGAAAAAATTGGAATTCAACATTGAAATTTGACTCATGGTYGGGGTTACTGATCTTGGCAGGGCCTGCTCCATTTCATTATCTTGGAGCAGTCAGGAGATTGTTCTTTTTGCTTTGTTTGAGAAACAAAATGTTGCCAACAACCTTTATCACTTTTTTCGTGGCTTACAGCTTCATGCCTGCCTTTGGATCAGGAACTGATTACAAGTAATTTGCTCGTCCCTATCTAATTACTGCATGTAATTGGATCCTAGGGTTAGAGTAGTCATGGAAAACAAAAGTTGTTGAATGAAGTGCACAAAGCTTCTTTTTTGTTCAGTTACTCCCTTCTACTGGGACTGGCATATGGTCTTGGTGGAAGGGGTCACTAAGATAATTCCTAAGGAAAAATGGGGCTATTCACCTTTCTTTGGCCATTATTTTACCATTRTTACTATTTCTATGGGTAACATTGAGGAAGCTGTAACACAGATAAACCTCAGACTGGGAAGGATGTGGTTACCCACCAGTCATGCCACTTTATCTTTTTTGGAGACACTCCCCTTRAAGGGAAATCACAGGAAATGGACACCTGGTAAGACCTGGATCTTACCAGCTGAAGAGGTGTAAAGGTGGCTAAAGGGGCACTCAGACAGTAATTAATTTGCTGTACATAACCCCACTTTCCAGCACACAAAGAGCTGTTAGCACCCAGCTCAGCTGTTGTCGTTGCTGGCATATGAGAAATCTGCAGTTTGCACAGTTGTGCTGATGGCATTGCATTCCACCTCCCACAGTCTCCATCTCCTACTAACTAGACAAAAAACTTTCCCCAGAGCTTGGTGATAACTGAATGGCTGGCTTCTTGCCTGCCTGAGACATATCTGATTAAGACCAATAAAGGGAAAATGTTTGGCCAGGGGACAAACCCCCAGTCTTTATGAGGARCAGATGGGAAAGGTGAACTCTCCCCACTGAATGGGGAAGCACCCAGGCAAAGATGCAGTTGACTTCACCACAGAAATGCTTCACAGGATGGTACTGAATCTTGCTTGCTGCTCATCTTGGGTTTTGAAATTTCTGGGGCTGTAAGCAAAACATGTATCTTCTTCACTAAAGCTGATGTGGAATCCTGTAATAAAGTTAAATAGTACTTTGGTTTATTTGAATGCATTTCTCTCTAATAATTTTGGTAAGCTCATAATTTTGTTGGGGAATTTTTAGAAAAATKACCTTAATAAATTTAGCAAACAACAAACCAAAGAAATAAGTGATTGGAATTTTACTAAAGTGCTAAAGCTAATCGTGTTTTTAATGTGTTCTAGGAAAATTTAAATAAGCTGATGACTAACCTAAAATCGACAGCCCCTCACTTCGTGCGATGCATTATCCCCAATGAATCAAAAACTCCAGGTATGAAAAAGACAACAGTTTTAAAATTTTAGAATATTTAACTGTCATTCTATTACTTACTTCTGAGTCACCGTATTGTATTTAAATACTGTCTGTGTTTTTTACTTTATCCAATGACATTGCTCTTTCAGGAGAATGACATCTCACATTTTCCAATTTCCTCGGGGAAATTAAGATGAAGTCCTGTGGAAAAACTCCTTTTAATTTAGCCTTGTTTTTGCACTGCAGGTGAGATGGATGCTTTCCTTGTCCTGCATCAGCTGCGCTGTAATGGTGTCCTGGAAGGCATCCGCATTTGCCGWAAGGGTTTCCCCAACAGGGTGCTGTATGCTGACTTCAAACAAAGGTAATGCAGAGCTATGATGTCTCCTGTTCCATTCACATTTAATTTCCATTCAGTTTGCCTGGCACGGAAGGCAGAATTCTGCTCTTCCCTGTGCAAATGCAAAGCAGGAGATTAGCCTGAGTTTTTTTTGTTTTGGTTGTTTGTTTTCTTAAAGTTTGAGGGGGAAAAGGGGGAAAAAACTACAGCAGCATCTAGGCCAATTTTACTCATTGCTCATCTGTTATTAACAGGTACCGCATCCTGAATCCAGGGGCAATCCCAGAGGATAAGTTTGTGGATAGCAGAAAAGCTGCTGAAAAACTGATGGCATCTTTAGATGTTGACCATACCCAATATCGTTTTGGACACACCAAGGTAAATGGAAAAGACCATCACTGGTTATGTAAACAGAAATGTGATAGATTTGGTATTTAATTTGCAGAATAGGAAGCTGCAGTTTCTGGTGGTGGTGATCAATGGAGACAACCATAGGAGAAACCAGAAAAATAGCAGCAGAGTGATAGTAGGTTTAAAGCTGTGCTAGAGGAAATTTAATTCTCTGGSTCAAGTTCCTACAAAGCTTTTATTGGAGCAACTCTGCAAGTGCACACAGCAGCAGCTGATGCTCCATGCCCCCCAGTAAAACAATAGCTTATTTAGTGTAATATAGGTACATTCAAACATAGATGGACCACAAGATCAGCTGCAGCTTTTGAAATGAGGCCATGTGCAATTCTCACATGATCCCATTAGCAGGGATTTCTGGGATTCAGGAGTTRTGGTTCAGCTGACCTACTTGGAGCCCTGCCACAGCTGAAAGGTATTGTGGCAGTGAAATAGTCTGGCCTATTCAAAGCTGGGGGGATAAAACCCAGTTTTAAAACTCTGGAACTGTACAGTGAAGTCCCTGACGCAAGCAGTATTTGGTCCTCCATACTCTCCTAGTTCACAGTGTGTCAATAAGAGCATCCCTCTGAACTATTTCAGCAAGGTCTGTGCAGCTCTGATKTAAACCCTTCATTATGGTGAACTGACCTCTGTGCCTGTACCAGGTGTTCTTCAAGGCTGGGCTCTTGGGCCATCTAGAAGAAATGAGGGACGAGAGRCTCGCAAAAATCYTRACGATGATCCAGGCAAGAGCRCGCGGCAGATTGATGAGGATTGAGTACCAGAAAATAGTGGAGCGCAGGTATGAGGGCACCCCTCTTAAATCTTAGCAGATAATAGTAATTACCATATAATTATAAGTTGAATAGAACCATTAATTACAGTCCCTAAGGCTATGGATAACCCTAAATTAAAAGTTTTAAGTGGATGTGTGATAAAAATAATAGCAATTATACATTAGTTGCAGTTCTGGTAAAAATGAGATTTGGAAATCTTTCATGYCTCCAAAAATAAAGAGATCTGGAGGAAGTTTCTTGTATCTCTTGGAAATTAGCACAGGTTCCTAATATTGCTCAGAACAAACCTATGAAACTGACTGAGAATGAAAAAAAAAAATCTCACTTTTTCAATTCAAGCTAAGATTTAGGAAAATTTGTTTGTTTTCTCTTAAACAGGGACGCCCTTCTTGTAATTCAGTGGAACATCCGTGCTTTTATGGCTGTCAAGAACTGGCCTTGGATGAAGCTTTTCTTTAAGATCAAGCCTCTCCTGAAGTCTGCAGAAACTGAAAAGGAGATGGCCAATATGAAGGAAGAATTCTTGAAACTGAAGGAGGCCCTAGAAAAATCAGAAGCCCGGAGGAAGGAGCTTGAGGAAAAGCAAGTCTCTTTAGTTCAGGAAAAGAATGATTTGCTTCTCCAGCTCCAGGCTGTGAGTAGACACATAGATTTATATACTTATTAGATTTTTTTTTTAAATGCCAAGTTTTATAGACCAGAGTGTTAGTGGAATTTAATAAAAATAASTGTTGATCTTATCAGAGTCTTGCCAAAATTGAGAATGGATAGAAGTTTTCATGTTTTAGCACAAAACCTGGTGGGCTAGCAATGCAAATCCTAACAGGTTCTGCTCAAGGCRATGTCCATGGCAGCAACCCTTGGAAGCAGTCTCATATGTGAYTAGTCAAGCTCACCACTATGTCATCCTGCTCTGTTAATTACTAGTCTTATAAAATCRAGAGTAGGACATTTTTCTCACATTGTTGGATTGGGCTCCCTGACYAGTTACAGGCTAGGGGACAAGTGACAGAGAAAAAAGGCCAGGCAGTCATTGCTGTCCTCTTCCTTGTGCCACACCAGGAGCAAGACACTCTGGCAGATGCTGAGGAGCGATGCGACTTGTTGATTAAATCCAAGATTCAACTAGAAGCCAAAGTCAAAGAACTGACRGAGAGGGTTGAGGACGAGGAAGAGATGAATTCTGAGCTGACTTCTAAGAAGAGAAAGTTGGAAGATGAGTGCTCTGAGCTCAAAAAGGATATYGATGATCTTGAAATAACACTTGCAAAAGTAGAGAAAGAGAAGCATGCTACTGAAAACAAGGTACATTCAGAACTTCACCATGTATGCAGAAGAGGTTAAGCATGGATTACATAATTATAAGTGCTACAGGTCTTCTGATGGTTTTACACTGTTTGTTACACAGGCCATGCTGAAGGAGCAGTARATAAAGTAATTTGGCCTTATGAGGTACAAATTGTTAGCTCTGAGCCTAASTTTCCCTTTTTTGAAGTGAGTTTTGCTGCTATTCAGCTAAAGAATTATATCTACTTGGGRTATTTTTAAGTAAAAAATTTTCTGCTGTAACCATTCATTCTTCCAGCTCCCCTCCATAAAGCCTGTAAATGTAAAAAGCTCATCTCCTGGCGAGCTTTTCTTCCCGAGAGAATTACAAGTTGGAGTCCATCACAATGGGAGTGACTGAAAATAATTTAGTRTGTTTGAAATAGGGTACTATACCCACAACAAAAGCTGGCAGATGTTAACACCCTTGATGGCCATTTAGCTCAAAAAACCACAAGGTTCTGGGAGGGGAGAGATTCCTTTCTTTTTCTTGTTTTCCTGCCTACAAGTTCAGAGCAGACAGTCATTTGAGCCATGTTATGATAATCCTTTCCTTCAAAGTTTTACAAATACATCTTCCTTTCTCACACAGGTGAAAAATCTGACAGAAGAAATGGCAACACTTGATGAGAACATTAGCAAGCTTACCAAGGAGAAAAAGTCCTTGCAGGAATCTCATCAGCAAGTTCTGGATGATCTACAAGCAGAGGAGGACAAGGTCAACACCCTGAGCAAAGCTAAAGTGAAGCTGGAACAGCAAGTGGATGATGTAAGCTGGTTCTGTCTTTATGTTTCATGAGGCTCATTTTTCCACTACTTAAGACTGGACCTTTCATGAGACTGAAAGGTTGCAAAACTTTGAAAGTATTCAAAGCTTTTAGAAATATAGTTCTTGTAATGTCTGTAAAAGATATAATACAGGAACGCTTCAATAATTTATCTGTGTTCAGCCTTTGGAAGGATTGCAATAACAAGGGAAAACCCTCCCAACTTGCATTTACAGCACAACTGGCATGAAGTCAAACAGAWCTTTGACACCAAGAGAGCTGTAATGCTTGCACAAAAGCATGGACTAACCCTTTTGTTCTATTTCTTTAGCCCATATTCCCACTGRCTATTAGAAAATGGAAAAAATGTAAACTAAGATGCTTGTGGTGAAGTGCTTCTGCTTCACAGCTTGCTAAAACTTGGCACAGAACAGGGCACAGCCTACATCTGACTGTTGTAAACCATCTGTGTTCAATGTATTTATTAAGTGACTTTGCTCCTACAGCTCGAGGGATCACTTGAACAAGAGAAGAAAGTGAGGATGGATCTAGAAAGGGCAAAACGCAAACTGGAAGGGGATTTGAAGCTGACCCAAGAGAGTGTCATGGACTTGGAGAATGATAAGTTGCAGATGGAAGAAAAGCTGAAAAAGTAAGAAGTTGATTCTGTTTTACCAAATAAAGCAGTGTCATTTTAGAGCCTTCAGGTGTGTCATCCTGCCCTGATGGGGGCTAAAAGAAAATTCCAGTGTGAGAATGGAAGGAGGGAGGGAAAATTACTCCTGTGCACGCAATAGCTGGACCATGAGAATTCATTAAACTTTATTCCATTAGGGAAAAGCAATCTAGAAACTTTACTAATGTTTTTCATTATTTAGAGGAGAAAGTGAAGGAACTCTCTAAAGTTGTTCATCCTATCTACCTGTGGTAGTATTGTTGGGAGACCTGACTCTCATAAATATGTTTTTCCATTGAGGCTGAAAATAAAGTTATTTTTGTATGACACAAAGAATCAGAAATACAGTTGCACTAATGCATGCAGAAGCTTGACTTGGAAACTGCTGCTCAGAGGAAAATGTGTTCTCATGCAAATTGCAATACATGAGAATTGTTTTCATTTTTAGATATTTTAGAAGTTTTACTGAACAACTCTTTAAAAAGTGCAAAATCCTAACTTGAAGCTCCAAGGCAAATTGTCACAGCAGGATTTTCCTTTCTGTGGCAGGAAAGAATTTGAAATGAGCCAGCTGAATTCCAAGATAGAAGATGAACAAGCTATAGTGATGCAGCTGCAGAAGAAGATCAAGGAGCTCCAGGTCAGCTTGCTTYTTTATCGTGTACCTTAGGATGAGTTTCTCTTTGTGCTTCACTGAAAGACCTTGTAGAAACTTTCCATGGCCACCTGCAGCTCCTCTTTGAGACACAAAGTTGTACATCTCTATAGATTCCCAGACAGATCCCTTTTTTCCCTCAGGACGCTTGCTCTGTAGTGTTTCCTCCCACTAGCAGGACATATGACCACAGAATGGTAGGGGTTTCAGGCAAGGCAGAAAGGCTCTGGTGTTTCATTTTAAGCAAATAATATTGTTCCAAACCACGGAGGTGAGGGTAGTTGTGGAGAGGATTTCAGCAGTGATAAGCATGGATTTGAAATTTAGAGAAAAGGCTTCAATACACAGGAAACTTCCAGCAGAAATTGAAAGGTCAGGGAAAGTCAGTACAGTCCAGACAAAATGTCTGAACCCAAAAATATCAGGTCCGCTTTTTTTTCTGTTAATAAAAAATATTTGTTTAACTTGGATGTAAAGTGCACATTGGTGAAAATAACCTTTTAATAAAAAAAGACTGTTCCAAATAAATATTCGTTATCCATGCAGTTCTGCACACTTCTGTATTTGAAACCCTATCTTAACACTCCTAGAGAGAAATTACTTCAGTCACTGAGCTCTTAAAATGTTGATTTATTGCTGTAACTCCTATTAGCATGTAATAACTCCCATGTACTTCAGCTGAATGTCAAACACATGAAGTTAAGGTCGATGCACTGGACCTAAATGTCTTGAACTAGAACTTTTAGAGCAATCTACTGCGAGCCAAATGTGACTCATCACCATTACTGTAGCTCAGGATCTGCTTTACTGACACAAATGGTCAAGTCCTTTAACTGCTGAGCTTCTGCCAGCATTGTAAAATGTGGGCTGGCAGAGGGTCTAACAATTTGTGAGTTGCTTCACAGTCTTCTTGATGGGAATCTTCATAAAAGTGACCCAAAAGTGTTCATGTCTCTCTGGCAGGCTCGCATAGAGGAACTAGAAGAGGAACTGGAAGCGGAAAGAGCTGCTCGAGCCAAAGTGGAAAAGCAGAGATCAGATTTGGCCCGAGAGCTGGAGGAGCTGAGCGAGAGGCTGGAGGAGGCTGGGGGAGCCACAGCTGCCCAGCTGGAGATGAACAAGAAGAGAGAGGCCGAGTTCCTGAAGCTGAGGAGGGACCTGGAGGAGGCCACGCTGCACTACGAGGCCACGGCCGCCACGCTGAGGAAGAAGCACGCCGACAGCGTGGCCGAGATGGGAGAGCAGCTGGACAACCTGCAGAGGGTCAARCAGAAGCTGGAGAAGGAGAAAAGCGAGCTGAAGATGGAAGTGGATGATCTGTCATCCAACATGGAGCAGATGGTCAAGGGAAAAGTAAGGGTCCTGAGGCTTCCCAGAGCCCCCAAAAGTCATGTGTGGCTAAGGCTGGTCTGAAGGTTTCCCAGGACACCTGGTAGTGTGTTAGGGTGTTTTAGAGGGTGTTRTCTTGCACCCTGTCTCCCTTCCCCAGCTGGTGGTATAACCCTTTTCCCTGGAGATGGGACAGCAATTAAGATRGCCTTTCTGAAACCCACAGCACATCCCCAGGCACGATTTTTATCCCTGAATCTCCGAGCACAAAAATGTGTCACGTAAATGAGGCTTCTCCAGGCTGGTGATGAGTGGAGCGATGCCATCCAAGGCAGGACATCTCTCACCCTAAGCAGGGTCCTTTCAGAKCCTGCCCGTGGTTCACAGTTTTGATCCGTGTTAGCACTGAGTGCCAAGCAGAGGCTTGCATGATCACACTGAATTTTCACTTCCTACAGCTGAATTGTGGATTTTGTTTCCCGAGCAGATAATCTCAGTAGCTTTCAGAGCACTCTAAATAGATTCCTTTCAGTGCAAGTAAGGAAAAGAAATGTCAGTATTCTCAGAGTTAGAAAGCTGTCATCAAACCCAATTTATGATAAATGGCAATTAAAGCCGAATCAGTAGAGCAATTTTCATTGGAGGTGATTTTCCCATCTAGCAATTACGAGGAGGCTATGCCTGAACTCCAAAGGCTTGTGACTGCTGCTGAAACTCCTGCAGAGTCTCTTCACCCTGGTGCTTGCATTCAGTACACAATTCAGGGAGAACAAACRGGGTCTGATGGGGAGTCCCATGGTCTGGGATCACAGACATGGGGCTGCTCTYCCCTCCTCTACTGCTGTGATATATTTCTGTCTTTGCTATCTGACATTTCTCTGAAAGACAAAYACACAGAGAAAAGRATACATTTTGAAGGCTACAGCTTCCAGATGTCTGCCTGGAGGCTGCAGCTTCCTTTGTCTTTTCTCCTGATTCCCATTAGGCCAATGCAGAGAAGCTCTGCCGCACTTAYGAAGACCATCTGAATGAGACAAAAACAAAACTGGACGAAATGACTCGCCTCATGAATGACCTCACTACTCAGAAGACAAAACTGCAGAGTGAGAATGGTATGTGCACATTCAGCCCAGAGAGACTGCTTCCCAGGAATTGATCKGGGGCACCTCAGCACTGCAGCAGCAAGATGTGTTCTGCAATGGGATTGCTGAATGGAGCAGTAGCTTTGTGTCTATTGACATTTCTGCCTTCAATATTTTTATAACCCTGGTGGGGAAACCTTGCCTTGGACTGGCTTTTAAAATAAACTTATGCCCACATTTATCAGCATGCAGTGGTACCATCTCATGAGCCAACATGGGTGTGCCAGCTCTGTACCAGGCTACCTGGATACCTACTGTTTTGGGAACAAATATGTACATCTAGAAATGCTAGAGGGAAAAAGGAGTTGGCACTGTGTGAATCCCCTGTTCCTCAGSCTGACCTTGGGCATTGCACCCTGGAAGACGTTCACATCTGGCCAAAAATAGACATACCCTCTAACTTCTTGCTACCTTTCTGGCCACAGCAGTATTATTTAATTTCTGTATCCTCATCACGTATTGCTGTTCTGTGGGTTTTCAAAGACATTTTTCATTTCTTGTGTGCTGTAACTTCTGCACTTCCACAGTCCATGAGAATGTGGTTTTCACTCCCCAGAGAAACACTTCCTGTGGCCAATGAAGATTTACTTATATACTCATCCTCCATGCCTGTTGTGAGCTTCTCACGGGGCTTGACAGCCCTCTGAAAAGAAGTCTATGGAAAAGCAGTGTGAAGTAGYGAAAAAAAGTAAAAACAAAACCAGCTACAACTGCCCATGAAAAGAAGTATCAGTCTAGTCTGGTCCACAAACTGAGGTAAAATTAATGAATCAAGGTATTAGCAGTACAACAAAAATTTAAAAAAAAAACCTCGAGCCACAAAACACACCCAAAAAAAGCAAAAAAAAAAAAAAAACCAATAAGAAAAACTATCCTAGTGAAGGGTCTGTGAGTTACAACTTTGGAAGATGCTTAGCAAGAGGTCAATCACAATCATTGTAAATTCTTTTCCTCAGCAGAATTGGACAGGTAGGACTATGATTTTTGATTTTGTCATTTCATCAACTTGCTCTCTTTGTTTGTTTGTCAAATCTTGTGGCAGGCGAGTTTGTTAGACAACTCGAGGAGAAGGAGTCRCTGATAAGTCAGCTGTCCCGGGGGAAAACATCCTTTACACAACAGATTGAAGAACTTAAGAGACAGCTAGAAGAGGAAAGCAAGGTACTGCTTTAAATGTGTCCCATTCCTTGAAATGGAATGGCGAAAAATGTTCATGCTCAGTTGCAGCCTGGGTAAAASCTGAAATGAAAGGAGAGACAATGATTCCTGTTAATTGTACTGACCTAAGTTCCTGACCCTGACTGAGGCACATCATAAGAGAAGAGTTTGGGAAAATCATCAGTATACATAAGTGCTAAATAAACCTTACCCAGTAGGATAGCCAAAATCTCAGATCTTGCGTCGTAAAAGTTTTGGTGTTTCTCCAAAGTTATTAAATTAGCCTCAGTCTTGGTAATTTCCTCCTCATGTTACCAGTTAGGAATTACTTCAAACACTTCTTGCTTCATTTGACCTGGACTGTCAAAGCCAGAGGCAAAAAGAGAAAAAAAAAAAAAAATCTTAAGCCTCCATTTGAATTTCTAGGGGCCGTTTGTTTTGTTTTTGCTGTAGGTAACCTTGCAATGTTGTGGCATTTCTGTCCCTGCAGTCCAAAAATGCCCTGGCTCATGCCCTGCAAGCAGCCAGGCACGACTGTGATCTCTTGAGGGAGCAATACGAGGAGGAGCAGGAGGCCAAGGCAGAGCTGCAGAGGGCTCTGTCCAAGGGAAACGCAGAAGTGGCACAGTGGAGAACCAAATATGAGACTGATGCCATCCAGAGAACTGAGGARCTGGAAGATGCCAAGTGAGTTATGTGGGCCTCAGTGTGTCCTCAGTGGGCAGGACTGCGTTCACTGGGTGTGTTCTGTGCTAAGAAAATTGGGCACCCTGCTTGGAAAGTCTCTCTGAGTCATTGCTGTAATTTGGGGCTGGCCTCCTGCTGTTCTTCATAGTGCTTGGGCAGGGCAGTGTTTCTGCTGAGTGCTTGTCTGTGGAGCAGTGGTTGTGGACCCTGGGGTTTATTTGAGAACTGACAGAATTAGGCAGCCCTACTTGATTATCTCACACTCACTTGCTTTGCCCTGGTCCAGTACTGCRTTTCCTTGGTCTTGACTTCCCTTTCCCACTGGGAGATGATGGCAGAAAGTCACATTGACTCGCACTGTGCAGCTTCTCCCAGTTACAAGGTTCACATTGCTGGGCAAGGTCTCTGAACGTCTCCAATCTCTGCCACTGCACATCTCAGACCTGCAGGATCCTACCCCACTTTCAGAATATTTYCTCCATCTCATATCTCCACAATCCTCTTTCTAGGCCATCCTTTCTTTCCAGCACCTCTTCCTGCCAGGACTCCCTGTTTTCCCAATCTAATGTATGAACAAAAGCCCAGGGCATGACCAGCCTCCTGTTTGGTGGTTGTCTCATATTTCTTAATTGAAGAAAAGTGACACTGTCATTTAGAGCATGTCTTATAAAAAATTTACTCTCAGCCCATACTGGTTACAGCTAATAAGCAGCAAGCTGGTGTCTGACAGTTCAAAAGTTCAATTTCAAATATTCACAGGCACACACAAAATTATCTGCCACATACGAGTATTCATAATTTAAGCTGGTTTTTTCCATCATAGTCCCTTGTCTCTAGAGAATCAATTTCCCTCTGCCTTCCTTTTTTTCTTCCCTCTGCCCCGTCCTCACCCCCTGACCATTTTCCCTTTCAGAACTGAATTATTGAGTCATTGCTTTGGTGTCAGTTTTTCTGGATAACACAGCAGCCGTGACACTTGGTCATTTCCCTGTGTCTCCCTGCCTTTTAGGAAGAAGCTCGCTGCTCGCCTGCAAGAAGCTGAGGAAGCAATTGAGGCAGCCAATGCCAAGTGCTCTTCTCTGGAAAAGACAAAGCACAGGCTGCAGAATGAGCTGGAGGACATGATGATTGACCTGGAGAAGGCCAACTCAGCAGCTGCCTCGCTGGACAAGAAGCAGCGTGGGTTTGACAAGATCATCAGTGAYTGGAAGCAGAAGTACGAGGAGTCACAGGCTGAGCTGGAGGCTTCCCAGAAGGAGGCCCGTGGCCTCAGCACTGAGCTCTTCAAGCTGAAGAATGCCTACGAGGAGACCCTGGACCACCTGGAGACTTTGAAAAGGGAAAACAAGAACCTCCAAGGTATGCTTCATTCGGGTCCTGCAGCCAGTGCATGAGCCACATCAGAGGATGGCTGGAGGGCTGCAGCTGCAGCTGCTGTGGCAAAGGTGTTTATCTCACCCTGAGATGAGCTTTCTGATGTCATTTGAGACACTGATGCTGCCAGTGAATGTTTTGAACACAGAGATAGGTATGGCCAGAGGAGAGAAGGCTTCCCTTTGCCCCCTGACAATGGAGCTCACTGGCACAGGAGGCAGTCTCAGGGGACAAGAAAGATGACAGAGGTGCAGGGGATAAAGCCTACACAGCTTTCAAAGAAGAGCACAGTGTTCCTAGCCTGCAGATCACAGATAAAAATTGAATCACTACTGTCACTTCAAAAAGCATTCACAAGAAAAGCTGTGCCTTCAAGATGTTGTGGTAAAAAATCTTGCTGTAAATGAAAGTAAGATTCACTACTAAGAAGTAGCGAGGTCTTCTTACACTCCATGAATTGCAGGATGTTCCAAATGCTCKGTTTGCTAAATCCATCCATCCTTTCTTGTTTCAGAGGAGATTTCTGACCTGACCAATCAGATTAGTGAAGGAAACAAGAGCCTTCATGAAATAGAGAAAATCAAGAAGCAGGTTGAGCAAGAGAAGTCAGAAGTTCAGCTGGCTCTGGAAGAAGCAGAGGTAAGGAAAGAAAACTTAAGGGAAGAGGGTGTCTTTATCAGGATTTTCCATCCTTTTCATCCTCTCAGGAAAACAGCAAACATGTTGATTTTTAGCATATGCACCCTCTTTGCACCCAGCTCCTCCAGCCTTGCTAGCCAATGTGTTCAAGGGTGACTAGTGACTTTGGGAGATGTCAGCCCTGTGATACTCCTTTTGCAAGGAGGTGCCTTATAGCTTTTGGGGTTTTGTTAGAATCAGGTTGGAAGAGACCTTTAAGATCATGGAGTCCAACCACCACCCCACACTACCCCTGTAACCCCTAAACTACTAAACCACATCACCCAGCACCAGGTCTGGTTGTTCCTTGAATACTTCAAGGTATGGGGACTGCACCACCTCCCTGAACCGCCTATTCCAATGCCTGAACAGTGAATTTGTTTTTTTTTAATCTCTAATCTGCATCTCCCCTCTCAGCTTTATGCCATTTCCTCTGGTTCTTGGCAGAAGAGACCAACCCCCACCTCAGTAACTTACAGGGAGTTGTACAGAATGATGAGGTGCCACTGAGTCTTCTCTTCTTGCAACTAAACAAACCCAACTTCCTCAAGGACACATTTTCTAGACCCTTCACTAGCCTTGTTGCTCTTCTCTGGTTGGTTGGTTTGGTGTCTGGGGTTCTTTTTTACTTTCAGGAAGATCAGAAATCTTCTGCCCACTGCCTCAAAATTCAGTCCTTGCTCCCTTTGATGCASAATATTTCAGTCTTTCAGAAAGCAGAAATGCTGAAAATTATGGTCTTACACTCTTCTRTCAGATATTTCTACTGTCTAGTTTCTAACAGCAAATGCACCATTTCCTCCTTATGACAATAAGAAAACAAACCTCCTGATGACTTTCTCTTTTATGAGGTGTCAGATATTGTGTTGGATACTGCAGCCTGCTTTTAAAAATGCAGTAGTCTCAGAAGAAAAACGAAAACAGTCAAGTAGGAATTTGGTAAAGACATTTGGCCTCACTGCATTAACTTCTACAGTGCCAAGTATGTGAACACCCAAGAGGGTTGCCTCATCCCARTTCCCAGAAACAAACCAATATGGAACAATCCAACTGGAAATCCYTGTTATTCACTTAAAGGGCTCAGCAGACAGATTTTCTCAAAAGTGAGGTGTGTTACAAGGCTAAGAAAGGGGAACAGGTGGTGCTGGCAGAAGCATCACAATGCATAGCAAGGGATTTTTAGTGCAGGCTGAATTTCTTTTGGATTGCATCTAAATAATACCTGCTAAACCAAACATCACCCTGTGGCAGGAATCTGTTAATAACTTCAATGCTGTGCAAGTTCTTTTGTCTGTTATAGGATGCTTTATACTTTGCAGGGATTTCACAGCCAGACAAACAGGTCATGATCAGGGCACAGGAAAGAGCATGTCTTCCTTCCACAGCTCTGAGAGGTGGAGAACAGCTATGTACCCTGTCAAAAACCTTCCCTTGCTAGGAATAATACATCTTGAGGGATCTAAGGGGCACAGTTTGCTTTCCTGGACTGTGGGGAATAGCTTTCTAAAACTCAGTGTATTAGGAACTAACGAAAGTAAAGTGATGATKTATCTTATTTAAATTGTGAAAGAAATGGGTTAATGCAGGTTTTCTCCCTTTCCTGTGAATCTGGGTCTCTGGCAGTCACTGCTGGGGRCAGAGAACTTCCACGTGCTGTTCCCATTAATATGTTGTGGCTCCTTGTYGTGTGTATTTGACTGACCTGCTGCWTGTTGGCTGGAGATTAGCAGGGATTTTGTRCAGCTTTGTTTTCAGAGCCCTCATTCTGTTCCCATCTTATCTCAAGGGAAGCATAGCTAAGCTTGTGCAGTTCCACCCTTCAGTGAGCACTTCCAAAAATAAGATATTTAGTTCTGTGCTCTCGTTCCTGTTCAATGAGAGCAGCCAGGAGACAGAATGACACTGAGCCTGGCTTTTGCAAGACCTCAGAGGCCTTGTTATTTCTGTATGGGCTGTTGTCTGCTTAGTTCTTCACTTCCRCCTATGAGAGAAATGTGGGAATAGACACAGGAACAAATCACCCCTGTTTCAAGACAGACTTGTCTTCATGTTAAWTGGAAAGAATGGACAGAGTATTTTTGCCTTTTGTCATACAGAGTTGGTGTCTGTTATTTCTTTCCTTGAAGTCATACATATTACATAATTGTTGRAGGTTTTCAACACTTTGTGATTTGGAGAGGTTTTTGTGAGTGGGAGGATGGATATGTGGACCACCTCACTCTCCCTACAACAATCTTGGTTTAGCTTATCCCTGTCCCTTACAAGCCTGTGAATTTCTGGAGGGTGTCTCTACAGAGGTGTGGAGCAGGAAACATCTGTTGATGTCAAAACCATGCAGGGCTGAAGGTGTTGGTGTGTTGTGTGGGGCTTTTTTTTTGTGAGCTGTGGACTGTTTGACAATTYGTCCTCAGAGGAGCTTGCTGCTCGGTTTTCCAGCTGTCAGGTTGCATTAGAAGGCAAATAAATGTGTTGTTTTGCCATGTAAGCGCCTGTGTCCTTGCCTAGAGAGAGAGATGGAAGGAGGAAACAGGAAGAGAAGTGTGAAGGGATCATCTTTGTGCAGCTGCTTGTGATTTGGGAAAAAAAATCAATTCCTGGTTTGCAAGCTCTTGGTGTCTTCTATTTCAGGGAGCTCTGGAGCATGAAGAAAGTAAGACCCTTCGTTTTCAGCTTGAACTCTCTCAGGTTAAAGCAGAGTTTGAAAGGAAACTGACAGAGAAGGAGGAAGAAATGGAAAATATAAGGTACTGTGCATGAGACAGCATATTTCTTAAGGGAAAAGTCTGAAAAGATTGGAAYTTTTCTCAAGACCCAAGCCAGTTAAATGCACCAGAGGTAGTTATGYCAGCATGGAGAGATACTGTCTGTACCAAAAACAGCTCTGACTATTTACCAAAGGGTAGCCCAACCACATTTCCCTTGCTCCGTTCAAATATTCCTGTCAGATCAGTCTCTGACAGTGTGTAGTTAAATCCATCATGCATAACACACTGCAGCTCTAAAGAACTGGCTGGCATAATCAATTCGTGGCAGACCATGAGTCACCAACTCTATAAGCTGACAGTGTATGATATATATATATGCTCTATAGATAATAGATGGATAGATAGTATATGCTGTTTATTTAAAATATATATATATATATGTATTTTTATATATATACATAAATATATATGCTGACACTATGGGGGCAAGTAAGCCTAGAGATTTGCCCTCTCCCATTCCTCTGTGGGATGGCTGCCTCCAAAGGGGACCCTCGGGCAAAATCAGCAATAGGTGCCTCAGTGGTGCTCAAACCTATGTTACCTAAAGGCATATAGTTAATTTATGCAATTCCAGCTACACTGARTGTGGGATGATGTGAGGAGCTTGCTGTTGTGTGTTCACCATTTGGGTCAGCAGTGAGAACTGCAGACGTGCAAACAGTGTGAACACAACAGAAGAGGAACTTGCAGGAGGGRTAAACAGGAAAAATGGAAAGCACTTAGATGAGAGGAAGATGATGGCTTTTATCTCTCCCCTCCCACCCAGTAGAAGTGCAAGTCTGAAGAGTTGCACCCTTAACAAAAGGCCATGCTAGCCTGTGCATCTGTGCAGTATTCAGAAAACATTGCCCTTGAATTAGTCAGTGTTGCAATGCTGTTAATTCAAGAATCTTGTCATCGCTTCTTGATAGGCTAAAGGGCAGGGCAGGGAAAGTCCAAGGCCCACACTGACCAGGATATCTGCAGGGATTGATATGTTAATKGTTCCAAAAATATTTTGGCCCCTTMACCTGTTGGTGTYCTGCACATATATGAATAGCAGAGATCCTGGGATAAGCTGCAATCAGTGCTTTCTGTTTCAGTTTCATTAGGAGTATTCAGCAGACATTGTTTTCCAGGAAGTCTAGGGTACAGTTCAGTATTTTGCTGAAGCAGTAAAACCCTCCTGTTTTTTTTTTGCTGACTTGCTGATTTCCCAGAACTCCTGTGCTTCCTGGAAAACTTGGCCAGCAGTGAAATAAATGTTTCCTTGTGCGCCTTATTCTGTGCTTTGAATTACCTTCTGGTTGTAAGAGAGCAAAATTTTCATGGTAGGACTTCTCTGTTACAGAATCAAGAAAATTAAGCCCCTGTTTGTATCTGCTTTGTCTTTAAATTGACACTAAGCTGCCTTTCACAGGGGGACCAGGCTGTCAACTGGGTGGGTTTAATCTCCTCTAAATTTAGATGTCTGTAGCATATATTTCTATTAATGAATCATTTCCCTTATAATTAGCATAAGAAATGTTTTTCAAACATCTATTTTATGATGCAATAAATTGTAGCTTACACATGCCATTTACTATAAAGAACACCCGGAGTAATTAGCTTGGAATGTAGCAGCCTACCTTCAGTTTGATTAATCCCCTCYGCTAATGCCTTCAGCAAAAGGCTGAAATGTAAAATATCCCAGGAAATTATTCAGTAAATATCTTAGCAAGTGACTGTTAAGCTGCAAGTGCATCTTGTTAGGTTCAAATCCACACTTGCTTGTGTTTACAAGAGCTCTGAGAGCACTCTTTACTCCAGTAGTGCCAAAAGAAAYACAGAAGAATGCTAGAGGTGCTTACAGATCAAGAGTTAGCTGAGGGTAATGAAGCATCCCAGCCAGTCAGACAGCAGAGAGGCACTAGAAACTGTGTGTGCATATGTGTGCTACATATGTCAGTCAGAAACACTCTATTTCTGGAAGAGAGATGCTTTCAGAGGGTGAAGTACTGCTGCATGCAGTTCTACATTCCTGCACAGAGAAAATGATCCCATTCATCCTTCATGTCCTTTGCAGGAGAAACCAGCAACGTGCCATCGATTCGCTGCAGTCCACCCTGGACTCTGAGGCCCGCAGCAGAAACGAGGCCATCCGGCTCAAGAAGAAGATGGAAGGGGACCTCAATGAGATGGAAATCCAGCTCAGCCATGCCAACAGGCACGCTGCAGAAGCAAGCAAGTCAGCACGAGGCTTGCAGATACAAATAAAGGTACTGCTGGCCCTGCAAGCACCCAGTGGTACACACAGGCTGGGTTTCACTAGCACAGACCAAACCAGCAGTGGTGATGGGAATTAGGAGGGAAGCTACTCCCAACAATGTRAAAGGAAAACCTCGGTGATCACCTCTGGTATAAGAGAATACTGAAATGTGGATTTCTTCTCAGACTTGCACACAAGCTGGAATGAGATCTAGTCATAAAACCCTTGCTGGCTGCAGCCTCTTGCAGGGGCAGAAAGCTACAGCAGGAGGAACCAAAAAGCTGTGCTTTTCTTGTGCGATTGCAAGCCTTATAAAAGTGGAGAGCAAGTGGGTTGTCTTTTGGAGTACAGGGAGTGTGTGTATATTCAGCTTTGTTGTTTGTGTCAACATTTATAATAGCTTAAAAAAAAAAAAAAAAAAAAAAAAAAAAGCAAGTGTTTCTTGCCAAGGCACCTCTTCTGTTGTTTCCTCTCCCATGCCTAAGCAGCTACTTCTGCCTCAGGCAGACATGCCAGCTCTGAGAGACTTGAGTACACAGGGATTTTTCCCCCCTTGCACAACGTACCACAACAGCCATTCAGCTTACAGTTGGGAAATAAAATAAGAATACAATAAATTTAAAAGGCATTGAAATTCTTGAGGTTGGTCCCAGGTGGGCTGTGCAGTCTTGGGTTCTTCAGTGTAAGCAAAGAGGCTTGAAATGGAGTTGTATTGCTTTGTTTTAGGAGCTTCAGGTGCAGCTGGATGACTCAGGACACGTGAATGAAGATCTGAAGGAGCAGCTGGCAGTCTCTGACAGGAGGAACAAYCTTCTCCAGTCAGAGCTGGATGAGCTGAGGGCTGTGCTGGACCAGACTGAACGGGCAAGAAAGCTGGCAGAGCACGAACTGCTGGAGGCCACTGAGCGTGTGAACCTGCTTCACAGTCAGGTTGGCTTTTTTTTTCTGCCCTAAATCTCTCTTGAGCACTGACACTGTTCCTCCTGGAACATCACAAGTCAGACACACCCTGCCATCACCCCCGAGGGACAATGGGGGAGAGGAGAGAWGTCACTCTGTAGATGTGCCACCTGACTCCCTTCCAGTTAGCTGGAACTGATGATTCATCCAACTGCTTTAAACAGCTTCCAGGAAAAAAAAAAAAAACACCGATGGAAAATAACAAGAGTAAATTTGATTTCTTGCCTTCTTCCCTGCCATCAAACCAGTTTCTGCTTTAGTTAAGGCATGCCCTGAACGGTGAGGCATTTCTCTGGAAAACAACACAAGCACTGTTTTTGGCAGGGCACTGAGGATCCTCAGCAGTGTAAAAAACCACAAGACTGAGCTCTCACAACAGGGAGATGATGCAGGGCAGGAAACCACAGGGATCCATCTGCAGCAAAGTGCTCTCTGTGCGTGCAGGTCTCCATTGAGATCAATTTTGGGCTTTCTGAAGGAGGACATGGCTGCTTCTAGGCTGGTGCCATGAGGGGCATGTTCAAAGCTTCTGTTCACCAAGTAACAGTCACAAAGAAATGAAAATGTGATATAGGCTGGTGATGTTTTGCAGTATTTCCTCCAGCCCACTGGTGACATTGGGCTTGTTTGAATCACCTCACTGGCTGATTAAGGATCATTAATTTACCAAAATGAACAGCCTTACTCATTCTTCTATTTCAGCCTATTGCCTACTATTTCATGTGAATCAAAATCTGATTATTTACAGCTTTGAGAGTGTTTTTAATATTTCTTCAGTCTGAAGCTACCTATTCTAGTCAAGCCAACCCTTACCACATGCCTGGGTCTGCCTTCTCAAATATTGCTCTGAGTAATCCAGAAGCTGCAMAAATTTGAAAGCCCTGGTGTGGTCTGGTATTTAGAGGAGTTGTCTCTAATCATCACTTTTCCTTGTTTTCCACTGTTCATTTATTAATAAAAGAACACAAGCCTCATCAATCAAAAGAAGAAGCTGGAGGGTGACATTTCCCAGATGCAGAATGAAGTGGAAGAATCACTCCAGGAGTGCCGGAATGCAGAAGAAAAAGCCAAGAAAGCAATCACAGATGTAAGTAGGCTAGCTCCTTGTTCACTTCTCACATGTCACAATGTCTGAGAACAACCAAGAAAGTATTACCCAGGTCRCTGTTTCTGTGCTTGTTACAGAGCTCACACATCCAAAGCCCTCCAGAGTTATCTGGACRTGACTGATGAAACTACAAAATAAAKCAGGATAGAGATAAAAAGAGAGGRCAGATTTTTTTTTCTCATGTTTAGGGTTTGGGTTTGTGTTTTTAGGATTTTGTTTCCACAAGAATGCCATTTCAAATGACCCTAAAGTCTCAGATCATGTCACTTTTTTATCAAGTAAATCATTCGCCCAAATAGATCAAACCAGTACAGACTGAACTGTGCTAACCAAATAGATCAGTAAATCATTCACCCAAAATAGATTAAAATGCCACTGGAAACCAGTACAGACTGAACTAGTGCTAACTGGTCTCCTGGTGTACATAGAATCCAGGTGACAAACAAAATCACTGAATTAGGAAAATTATGAGACCTATGATCCCAGAGAGGTGGAGTGTTTTCTTTAGGGAGGACAGGTATTTGGGCAAGTATAGTTCCATTTCACTCAGACCTGGAGAAATCCACATCTTCATAGTTCAGCTGATGCTTCACATCATACCAACAAACAAAATGAAAGCTAAAAGTGGAGATTTCTGAGTTATGTGGCTGGAGTCTGGACAAAGCTCTCCCTGTACCCTGGTCTTTACTGTGTCTTGGCTGACAGCACTATTACTGCCTGCCAGAGAGAAGATGCTGATTCTCCTTGATGCAGCTCCAGCCTGGATTACAATGAGTGCTGTTGCTGTCTTTTGATGCCTGGTCAGTGATGGGTACCARCTCTGCAAATGGCTCTTGGCAGGCACCAACATCAAATGATGATGATTAGCAGGAATGAGCTAATTTGGCATCCTTYACCTGTCTTACAGTAAGACCAGGAACTAAGATGTTGATACTTAGTTCTCTATTCCAGCAGAGACTGAAGAAGTTGCTCTGCTCTTACAGCCACTCAGGCAGCTCTCACTTGTGGCTGTGCAGGGGAATTTGTCTGCCAGTTGTCTTAGGCTACTACCCTCCAAGGGCTCCAAACACAAAGATTAGATTTCAAATAATTTCCCTGTCATATGTCTGTAGTGAATGTCACAGGCTTACTTGTAGGCATTACAAATGAGAATCCTAGTGATACAGCAAAGGTATAAAGAAAMCAAGAAAAAGGGAGAAGGAAGGAATCTTAAGGAATCTTAAATAAAGGAAGGATTAAGGAAGGAATCTTAAATAAAAGCATTAGAACAAATAAGGGAAAAAGGCCTCCAAGGTTTTTCTGTCTTTTAATTCTCTCTGTCCAGGCAAGATACGCATACAGAAGGTATTCTGTGGAGCTTTGGGTACAGTGAATGATCCAAATAGGGGATAGTTCAGGACTGATCATCCATCCCCCATTCTGGAACATAATCCAATGGCATAAGGGATTTCCTCTAAAATGTGGTTGTTTTTCAGGCAGCAATGATGGCTGAGGAGCTCAAAAAGGAGCAAGATACTAGTGCTCACTTGGAGAGAATGAAGAAGAACATGGAGCAAACCATTAAAGACCTCCAGAAGCGACTGGATGAAGCAGAACAAATAGCTCTGAAGGGTGGCAAGAAGCAGATCCAAAAACTGGAATCCAGGGTAAGTTTGTGATCCAACTTCAGAGCACTGCCTTCTGCTTACAGAACTGGCACAGATAGGTAGCTTTGGGCTGCCTGGTAAATTCACAGAGGTCCACAAGGGGTAGTATGGACACTTTCCTCTGTTTCACGAAATGCAGGTTAGAAGTTCTTGGAGGCAAGCTTTGCCTTCATCATCCAACTACAATGAGCTGCTGACCAGCAGATGAACAAAGCTCTTGATTAAAAAAAAAAAAATAAAAATAAAAAAAAAAAAAAAAAAAAAAAAAAAAAAAAAAACCAACCTAAAAGCCTCAGCATATAAAATCAACAAAAGCCTCTGCAATACTTGCCTCGGTTAAACTCTTTTGACTTTTACATGTTGTCTGCACCAGCTGATGGTGCAGCTGAAATACTTTTATGAAGAAGCAGAATGGAAAGGTAGCATTTCAATCTCCTCCTGAAATTCGACTCTGAGGAGATGTCTAGAAAGTCAGCATTTCTTGAACCAAATTATCCACTGCTTTACATATATGTAGCATAATGGCAAGGGCTTTTCCTTTTTTGCAGGTTCGTGAGCTGGAGAATGAGCTTGAGACGGAACTCCGTCGCAATTCGGATGCCCAGAAAGGAGCCCGCAAGTTTGAGAGACGCATAAAAGAGCTGACTTACCAGGTATGCAGTACCCAGCAGGTCACCAGAAAGAAATGTCATAAATTGCCTCAGGGTTCCCGTGAAGGATGAAGGAGGGCCTTACTCAGAGCTTCCTGACTGCAGGAAGCTTTAAGAGAGGAGGAACATCTCCCTAGGGYTTCTATCACAAAATGCTTTGGGTTGGAAAGGACCTTAAAGATCATCTCTACCCCCCTGCCATGTGCAGGGACACCTTCTACTAGACCAGGCTGCTCAGAGCTCCACCCAGCCTGGCCTTGAACACTCCCAAGACAGAGCATYCACAGCTTCTTCAGGACAACCTGTTCCAGTGATCATCATCCTCCTGCCTGATTTGTTGTAACTAATGTTAGAAAGCCTCAGTTGACGGGATTTGAACCGTTTTAGCACAGTATTAATATGGAACAGGCTTTGATGACTATTCACAATGCAAGGGAAGAAATAGCCCAGCTCCTTCTCAGCTGTGCTGCTATTGCTAAAAGGAGCCAGAAGGACCCAGATGACTCTCATCCCCTGCTCAGTGTAGGGTTGCTGAGTCCCAGGGCTCTGTCACTTATTGTTGAGCAGCAAGGTCTAGTCTTGAGCCTCCTGCAGGTTTGCTAACAGCTGCTCTTGCTTCYTGCCCTTCAAAAAGGCCTGCAGCACAGAACATTTATCCTTTTGCTTTGAACAGCATTAGGAAGATAAACCCGTCCATCTGCCTTAGGAGATTATTTCACCTCCTACCTGTTGTTTTACTTTGACTTTCGTAAGCAGAAGCTAAAGGTTGTTTTCTTTGAATATAGTGCACAGGCAGAATTAGCTGGTCCTTCTGCTTATGGAGCATGACAGTTTAAACCAGGCTCCTTTTACCAGAAATGCCTTCAAATCAAACTTCCAATTATGCAAATTACATAGTTCTAGGCTCACTCATACCTGCCGCAATACATAATGACATGCTTTATAATGACAAGCGTGTTCCTTGCCCCTGAGCATGGAACTCTGTCTGTATCTGTACACCTGCAAAAGTGTGTCCACATATATATCTTTCTTTATATATGTTTATATTTACATATATACATGGGAAAGGCACTTTCTTTCAGTCTTCACCCTTCACACTGACACGTCTTCAATGACAATGYAGAAATTTTTCTCATGTGTACACATGATATAGCTTGTTTGTGCTTTGAGCTATTTTTCCAAAATATGTATGCCATCCACAATTATTGCATTGTGGGAGATGCTTTAAGCCTTTTCTCTCTATCAATCCAATTAATGGTGTTTTGATACAGTCAGAAGAAGATAAGAAGAATCTTGCCAGGATGCAGGATCTGATTGACAAGCTACAATTAAAAGTGAAGAGCTACAAGCACCAAGCAGAGGAAGCTGTAAGTAATTGGGCCTTTTTACCTTTGMGAGATGTATTGTTCTAAACCCACAATGTTTCATCCATAGAAGCTTTTAGTACAAATACACATTTTGTGTCCATTAATATTTCTATTCTTATCTGCATAAGCCCTGTAGATAAAACTTTATATTATATATAAAGTAAAATATTCAGCATGCGTTGATCATATTTAAGAAAAGGCATTCCATTTTATTCGAAGACTGCAGTATAATTTGCAAGAGAAGGGRAGGAAGGGAAAGAAAGGAAGGACTTTTTTCCTCCTAGCCCCTTGGAAGGCACGTTGAGAGCCTCTCAGTTCACTCAACATGGAAAATGCYACTGGAAACATCGACTTTGTAAAACAACAACAATCTCAGTTCTGCAGGAGGCAAGTGCTGCCCATGCAGGTGGTACCTACTCATGCTGAGCACTTTCCAGCCCACTTCAAATTAAAAGCTTTGCTTCATGTGGACAGGAGGAAATCAACTGCACTCTTTTTTCTCACCAGGAAGCTCAAGCTAATCTGTACCTCTCCAAGTACAGAAAACAGCAACATGATCTGGATGATGCTGAAGAAAGGGCTGAAATAGCTGAATCTCAAGTTAATAAGCTGAGGAGCAAATCAAGAGATATTGGCATGAAAAAGGTATGATCAGACCATATGGGGTGGATGTGTTTAACACACAATAGTGGATGCTCTGTTTCTATTACATCTCTGAAAGTAGTGTTGACTAGAAAAAATTCTTGAGTTACTGCATTTTTTTAGTTTTACTCTACCCTTTAACATTRAGGTAATCCTTTAGGATAGCAATCAGTCACTTAGATAAAACATATTCTCTGTGCTCTTGATGTGGTCATGTAACCTCTCTTCTCAGCAGCAGAAGCAGAACTGGTGATTTGGTGGATRTGTTTYGGGTTWTGGGGTTTCTTTTTCCAMGGAATATTAAAAGACTCCACCTTTTTCTCTCTCTGATGATGCAGACTACTGTATATGTAATACAGGCTGGGGATTACCACTTAGGCAGATATTTTAACAWTGCTCTTTCAATGAACTTGTATTGGTTTGAAGAGCTGGATGAAAAAAAGTATTGGTGATTAGTCACTTAAGTGCTGAGAAGTCATTAGTTAGAAACATATTTGTGGTGTTTTGCTCTTGAACTGAATGGTAGCAGAATAATTTTGATGAAACTAGAAGGCACTTAAGAATTTAGTCTGGAACTGAAAGCAAACTTGTCTATGCTTGCCTGGGGTAACCAGGGCAATTAAGAGTGGGGTTGTTACTTTTAGGAATGATAGAAAGGGGAATTGGATCATTGCTTAATCTGTTTAATTTGCAAGTGAAGCAAACCATCATGCTTAATATCATGTAAGTTTTATAGAGCGGACAGCTCCCAGGCTAGAGAAAAAGGGAGTGGGGGGGAACCCCTTTACACTCAATTTCTGCTTTTGTATTGGCCTAATAAAGTCACTTTTGATATAAATGACTGTTGCTCCACCATTTCGAGTAGAGCTACATTAAAACTATGTAAAGATCTGGTTTCTCACACATTTATGTACAACGGAAGCAGTACTGTAACTAAAGCTCAAAAGAGTTGCAGCTTTTAAGGGTAAAAAATTTCCACAGATTTTTCTAAATTATTCCAGCCCTACAAAAAAAAAAAAAGTGAAAACTCAGATAGATTCATTTAAAGATTCGCAAAGCATTGGCATCACGCAAACACTGAGATAGGTACACCATGAGAGTAATTTATTTTTTAAAATACTATTGAGATTGCTGTTTATTTCTTGCATCTTACTAGTACCTTCTTTCTGCCTCAAATACATGTAAGTCCCRGAATAGTGGATGCCTGTTTTCATTAGTCAGATGCTGTTTGCCYACACTRATTGCATCTCTGGCTGTAGCAAAAGTGTTTCTCTGCCGAAAGATGAGCACAGTGGTGCACACAGAGGTGTCAGCTCCACAAGAAGGGTCTGGTGGCAGTAACTGCAAAAGCTGCCAGGAAACATTCAGGTGGTGACTGCTGTCCCAAAAATCACAACACATCTCCTTTTGGGGAGAGAAGGGCACTGTAGAGACTGCTTTAATCCTGTAGCATTAGAAATACTTTGTTTACTGCTACTAGCACTCATTTCCTGGAAACTCCTGGGAATGTGTGTGAGTCAGAACATCACCACCTATTGAAACAAGATTGTACAAAGGTGCTCTGCTATCAAAGGGATCTATATAATCTACAATGAGGGCAAGACACCTGCATTCTTAGCTGGAATAAGAGACCAAATGTTGGCTGGATTGCTGCTGGTCTATTTCAGATACAAAATGGTAATACTGAGGAGCAGAAGCATTAGTGAAGAGAAGCTTTTGACATTTACTTGTGACTTTACCTAAAACCCATCAACGCATCCATTTTTAACAGCTGTATACTATCTCAATTGCATTTCAGGTTCATGAAGAGGAATAAAAAAATCCAAGCTGACAGATATGAGAAGATACTTGATATAATCAGGCACAACTGAAAGCAGATGTAGAAAAAAAATAAGCACTTACAGAAATAAACAACATCAAGTGAAAATCCAAATAGACTGTMTAGCATATTTCATTCATTTATTTGTGTTTCTATTTTGCCAAGCCTCAGGGATCAATAGAAGATTACATCTCGCCAACAGCCAGCTTCATTATGTTTGAACAAATCCTAATTGGCAGATCTCTGACAAAATCAAAACCAAGGGCAAATCCAGCCATGCTTCGCAGCCTCGTGTATTTCATATGCAGATTGCTAAAGCAGCTGTCTGTGGTTCAGGAATGGTACTCCTCAGTTCACTCCCTCAAACCACACTGCCACTCTCCTCCCTTACCACTGCTTCCCACTCAAAGAATGGAGGTGGGAGTTGGAAGCACAAAAATGTGAAAGATCAAAGGCTGAAATAAGAACATTTTCCTGGAAACAGCAAYGAGATAAGAAAATGAAAGTAACAGCAACAATATTAATTATAAAGTGTACAAAAGGGAGGGTGATACCCTTGCAGAAATGCTCACTGTGGGCCCCTCCTTGAAGGAACCCCTTTCATTCCAAAGAGACTCCAGGTCCCTCTCCTCATCCCTCCCCACTCCTGCCCTCCAATGAGATGAGGTGGTATTGAGTAACATTAGGGTGCTGGTCATGCTGCCTCATGGCTATTGCAAAAARATTAACCCTGTCCTGGCTGTAACTAGAAGATTAAACCTGTGCAGGGGCACAGCCCTTAAGGCTGGGATAATCCAGCTTCCATCTGTCCTGCCAGTAGGACCCTGAGTTTTGGAGGAGAAAAGGAAATAAAGATTTTCATATAAACAGTCAGTTTGGAACCTTCCATTACCACCATTCAAAGGACTTCTCTTTGCCAGCTGCAGGATGGGCACAGAAGACACTGCCAAGGGACATCTCCCTGTGGCTCAGAAATAGTGTTCTCTTAGATTGTTCCTGCCTTTAAACAGGGAGCTGGTCTGGTGGTTTAACACCAGCCAGAAAATTAAACTCCAAAAAAGCCACTCCTAAAATTAAACTCCAAATAAGCCACTCGCCTTTCCCCCACCACACCCTTTCTGCTATGAGAGATAAAAGCAGAGACTGTGGGTTGAGAGAACAAGTTRCTGAAAGCAAAAAGCAATGGGATGAAAATGCACAGTGACACCAACAATGTTAATAACAAAACTATACAAAAAGAGATGATGCTTTAYCCACAGAAAGGTGTTTGCCACCTAGACTTTGTTCCACATGGCCACTGTGACAAGGACAAGATGGCAGATGCTCCCCGTAGGTCACATCCATGTTGTTCCCCAGGACAAGGACAACCAACTGTTCCAGTGCTGCTGGCTCCTGTTGTTTCCCAAGACCAAGACAAGATGGCAACCACTCCCTCACACCACATGGCCCTCAGGAAAAAAATAAGATAGTGGGGGGAGCCTCCCACAGCTAATGTTTCCCATCYCTGAGCCCAAGACAATGGAAAACGATGACAGACAAACCCCCAAAAACCGGATTGTCCATGTCCCACCRCCCATTATCCAGATACTGTGATAGGCTGTGCTCAGCAGCATTCTCTCCTCTCACCTCGGTCTGCCACTGTTCTGCTCCCCACAGCTGTCCCCACTCTGACACTTTTCTGCTTGCCCCACCACTGCCAGGTGTGCGCTAAGCTCAGACTTGCTGCTGTCAACAGCACGTGTGGTCTTTCCTTTAAAGTAAAACAGTAAATGAAATAAAAGCCAGTAAGCCCTGTCTTTCCTTCAGACTGAAAAAAAAAAATTCCTTAAAACTTAAGGATTTCTTCTTCTGTAGAAACTTMTTTTCCCTTTGGGAAATCCAAGTTCCAATTTTTCATGCCGACTTGGCATGGGACAAGTGAGAGAGTCAGACAAGCTCTGCCCTAGCCTCAGATTTTTGGCAACAGCTTAAAATTAAGAAATTTCTCTGGCCATAAATTCTAAGGATGGGGGATCAGGTCTATTTATAATTTTTTTTTTATTGAACAGACAAGAAGTAACACAAAAGATCTTAATCAGTTACTTATTTCACGGTATAAAACAAAAGAACTATCAGTAGATCAACAGTTGCATGATATAAGGTACCTGTACTAAAGGTAGCAAAAGAAACAGTACAGATTAGGAATCAAATACAACTTAGCACCAAAATGATGATAATGTTCAGGGAGTCCTTTCACTCAGCCCCTGCAAAGCAGGTGTCCTTGCTCAGGGAGAAATTCCAAACATTTCCAGGAAAATGCACAGATTTCTGCTTTGTGAAAGTTTGGCRTACCTTATATAGTTTGTAAAGTGAGTCTTTCAGTCAGAAATCCAACTTCTCTTTCCAGATCTCACTTCCACAGTCAGATGTTTGTTGTCAGCTGGGAGATGCCAGTGTTAATCCCACAGTACCAAAGTAACTCCCTACRAGACAGCTTTGTCTTGTCTGAGTTATGTCACTGGTTAATAAGCAACAGATGAGCTTCTTGCAGGGTGAGATGCCCTGATACATGATTTTTCACATTCAAGTGTCCAGTGACTTTTTTTTGTCTTTCTCATTGTCTGTCACTGTTGCCCAATCACATTTCCATGTAGTTCTTACTGTAACCCAAAGGGGAAGGTGAAAGAACTCTTCATTCTTTTCATCAACAAACTCAGTAGTATCAGTGTGCAGAGAGTGATTTTCTTCCAGTATGTCAAGGTGTTTATATGATTCCTTCCCTTCTTTTCTAGACAAAATAAAAATACTTGTAAGAACTACTGATGTTTAAAATTAATCCTCCTGTGAAAACAGAACAAGACATACTCACTTAYAAAGACAAGTCAGCATTTTCCTTTTTAGCATTATCTGTGTAAAACAAGCATTCACACAACAATGCAGAAACATTTCTGTTTTTTCCATCTAGTCTTCATCAATGTAACCAGAGCTGAGTTTACAGGTTAATTGTACCATTTCCTCTGATTACAATGTGTTTGAAGGCTCAGCAGGTCTCAAGATAATTAATCTTGCTTAAATTGTTTAGACAACTGCATCTCAAAGTATATTATCATCTCTATAAAAGTATATTATCATCTCTATAGCATGTTACAACTGTTTAATAAGAAGCAAGCAAGTGAATCTTTAAATAGAGAGAAAAATGAAAAAAAGACTGAGGCATAATAATTTCAGAGTTTTCTTTCTCATGCATTTTTCCTGTACCTCATAGTAACCATCATAAAATGTCTCCTGAAGCTTACCAAGACCCAACTGTGACAAAATCTTAAGATGCAGGGAGTTTGAAGGTAAATTTCTCCATGGATGAGGCTGTAGGGTCAGGCATAGAAGGATGGACTAAGAACTAAAGTACGGATTTTTAAGGATACTCACTACAATTGCAGAGGAAAGAGACAGAATATTTTAAGACAGAAGCGGCCTATTACAAACACATGAGAATACAATACATCCACCTGAAAATGCATTTTTCTGTATTCCAGTAAAGATGAGAGGTGTGCAGACAGATGAGGTCAGGGACCATATGGTTCTAACAATCTCCTAAACAAAGCATTTAGTATCACTTTTCAAACTTCAGTTTTAACAGGCTTTGACATTGGATACAATTAAACAGTAATTTGGGCCCTAATGAAGACTAGGTATGAGCATTGTTTGAGAAACTTCACATTTTGGTTTGGATTATTTTTGGTCTTAAAGACAAGTGAGAAAATTCAGCAATACAATCATTATTTAAGCAAGCTATTAGAAAGTATTTGTGAGGGGTAACCAACACTTTCATGCTTTTATTAAGCACAGGAAACCATGTGATCAAAGGAAGGGCTTGTTGACATTGTTACAACCAAAATACTATCSCATAGATGTACCACAGAGGCTCCTCTGGACTTAGAAAATAGCAAGAATGAGGATAATTTATTTTTCTAAAACTTACCTTCCTACATTTTTAGTATTTTTGTATGCTTTAACCCATGAAAATAAAATTTATGTTTTGGTCAAACATTCAASGTCTGGATTTATGTTCTTCCCCTCATTTGAGTTGGGGATCCATTTTGAGGAAGTGGTCAATGGGTTGCAATCTCCCACTGCTGGAATTACCTTTTCCCACTTACTGCTCAGTTATTTTGACTTGACTTCTGGTGGCCCCTTCTCCAGACAGCCCATTCATGTTGGGATTGTCTTCTCTTCTTCTTAAAACAAAAGATCATTGGCAAACAATGCTAAACAGTGCAGTTGCTTAATTCTAACTTTCTAGCTACAGCTACTGATTAACAATTTTTTTTTAAAGTTGCAAAGTTTGACTCAAACCCTCATTCAAATCTTGAGAGGCTTGGTATCAACAGTTTTTTAAAAAATAAGTACTCTAATGATTGTACATACCTTTCGATAGCAAATTGCCCCTGCTGCCAGTGCTATCACTGCACCTGCTACCACTCCTACCACAATTTTCCAAGTGTTACCTGAATTGTCTTTAAAAATACAAATAACAAAACAGAAGTGATTTATAGTGCAAATTAATATTCACTGTTGTTCAATAAATGTACCAAAGTTATGATTTTTCTTATTTATAATCAAAAAGRTAGGATTTAAGGAGAAAGAAACATTAAAAGGAAACTGAGACAAAGACAACAACGTTTAAGTTACTTGACTCATGCTGCCTTTGAAGTGGTACTTTACCAACTTAAGTGCGAATAGCTGAAAGCAGATTATTTTACTTAATTGGGCTGATAGCAAATTTCATGTGTGCTCATGTGACAGGATTTGACAGCTTCTAAATACAAATCCCATTTAAAACCAATCAACTGCCCAGTATGCCAAACACTGTCTCCAGGCACGGTGCTCAGTGCCTTTAACAGTACTGCTGATTTACAGCAGAGCAGCTCTTTAAATGTTATCCAGCCTGGATCATAGATTTCACRACTCCTGTTGCACTGTCTTTGCAACTTTAATCTGAAACATGTCCCAACTTCATAGGAAAACCATGCAATTCAGATGAACACAAGAAATCCTGAGGTGTGTGTTAACAAAAGATTCCACAGGAGATCAAACCCCACCTAGCAGAACCCTCTGCACAGCACCAAACTGTAAGAACWATATGGTTTCTTCTGCCTCAGACTGCCTTTCCTCTGCTGTGCCTCATCCAAATAATTTGAAAAGTTCTACACTCCTCTGGAAACTTCTTATGGATGTCTGGCAAACAGCTAAAAAATAAGAACTGCTAGAACAGAGCATTTAATCGAGTCATTGCCTTTAGCTTGACTGTACCCACAYGCAGACCTACACTTACACCTTGTCAATTCCTTTGTAGAGCAGCTTTAAGGTGCAACCTCTTCCTTACACAGGAGAGAACTGCTTAAATGACTGTAAATTAATCTCTTTTCCCCTCAAAAACCCTTTTTCCAGTGACTCTTGGAAATCCTTCTGATGGCTCAGCAGCTGCTGTGCCATAACTGCTATCCACCATGGTCGAGCTCATTCCCTACTGTCTCCAGCTACTTATCTGCTTTCAGGCTGTGCTGCACAAAGGTGGTCATCTCTCTGTGTCTTCTCTGTTCTCTATAACCTAACTGTGGTCCCTGAGCCTGAACATTCTCTGAGCAGCACAGTAATGTCACCACCAAAGAGGTGCTTTGCATCACCTATGGCCGTTGTAAGATCCATCTGCAGAGAGCAGCTAGAGAAAGGCATTTGTAGCAGATGATGCCAGTCCCATTTGGACTGTCTCCAGTAAACATACAGGGAGACTGATGGACTTCTGCACAGAAGTTTGGAGTTGGTGTAACWCATWAGGGAGGGGAAAGAAAGGAAGACAAAAAGATGAAGCTATTATTACTTATTTTATCCCTCTATTTTTTCTTGTTTTGGCTAGTCTCAAGTTTTCTTCTTTGTTTAGAAGAGGTRCCCTATATTAGTTCTCAATCTTTTMGGTGATTATATCTAATTGTGTAAAATGCCTGTGTGATTCTGTTGTACATGTTACTGACAACAGTAACTAAGATTTCAGAGCTAGAATTTTACTATAGTTCATTAAAACACCAGCATGCATTTAAACATATATATCCCCAGGCCTAAAAAAGGCCTGCTGTGTAGAATTAAAGCTTTGAAAATAACAACTGTGTGTTCTCAAGCTTTCTTCTGCAGCCAAACTCAYACAACATGCTTTGGGCTTCCCATCATCTCTCTGCTAGACACAGCTTTAAACATTTCAAGCTATTTTTGCTGCCAGCAGAGCACTCAGGACAGGATTCTGAGAGCCCTGCTGTACCCTCAGCTATGAGGGCAGTTGGTGGCAACTGAAAGCAGCCACTGATTCTGAAACCTTTGCCACAATAAGCTGCTGGGAAAAAAAATAAGTCTATATAAAAAAACACAGTCTAGTCTTCAAATAAACATATTAGGTAACTTTTTCTTTTCCCTGGGCCAACAACAATAAAATATATGTCTCTTCTACCCAACTGTACCAATCACACAAGATAATTTTTCTCAGTATTTTATACATTTCTGATTGAGTCTTTTGGCTGTGCATTGTCCTGACTGAACAYTGATCCTCTGAAATTGAAGAAGYGGCAACTTACTGATGTGCAACGTTSTCACACTGAGTTTTGTGTAGAAAGGTGTTGAAACATTACACAGATATTCTCCATTGTCATCTGCAGTAAGATCATCCAATATCAGTGAAAAGTCACTTTCGTTAACCCGGACTCGAGGCTGGTGAGAGTGAGATGTGCCACTGAAGGAGGCCAGGACTGAGGTCACTGCATTTCTGTATAGTGTCCAGACAACACTGAAAYCATCAGTGTTTGCAATGTCATTGCTGTGTTCACAAGGCATTACGGTGCTACCTCCTTCCACATTAAACAGGTGGTCTGAAACAGATAAAGAACTCTGAAGGTTTTTTTGGAAAATACTGTGAAGGGTATTTAGATATTTTCTGAATTTTTTCTGAGGTTTGATACTACTATGGATAAATATAAAAGCATATTTCACTCCTTTGATATCAAATTCAAACATCACAGTATGTTTCCAGAAGCATCTGAAGATTTTAAACAAACCTATCTTACACCAAAACAATCTAATTGGTACTGGCAATTCTTTTTTTTTCATTTGACTATTTTTCCTCTGAGGGGCTCTTTAATAGAAGTGATTGAATCTAGTCTAAGTTACTATGTACAACAGCAGGAAATTCCACATGCTTGGAGCAAAGAGAAAATGCAATTAATCAGATACTTGCACATCTAAAGTGAAAGGATAAAACTCTTACAACATAATTTAACTAAAAGAATAAAAAGATTGTATGCAGTTAGAAATAACTTTCAGCTATGTGTATTTAAATACTTTACTTGTCTATATTGAACATTTAACAATTAATGAATAGCTTTAAAAAAGCAGAAAAGGGAAGGAGAAGGCAGGCAAGTGGAATTAATACCTAATATATAAAATACTAATACAAGRGAAGTCAACATCATAGCACAACTATTGATTTGACAGCAGTGGTGGCTGGCAGTCAGCTGGAAAGGAAGGTAATAGATTATTCTGACATGGTATAACCACACTTGATTTCTGTGGAGGGGGTTTAACAAACAGAGGTGTGGGGCTGAAAATCATAAAGACAAAACAAAATGGTCAATCCACACTGCTACTAGAGAAGCAAAAGGAAAGCAGTKTGCTTCCAAAATATTCTACTAAGGTGTTAGATGGATGCAAGGAAATTCAAATAAATTCGTAATGAAATGTACTTTTTTCTCTTGTGAAACAAAGGCATAGATTAACAAAACAGACATTTATAAAGCAATTGTTAGCTACTGTGAGGCCACACTTAAAATCTTCCATATTCTAAGCTACTCCATGTAAATGAAAAACTGCACTTGTTCTGGAGCTTATGCAGTGGGTTAGGAACTGAGAGCACATGGGTACACGTTAGTGGGACATCACTGTGATGGAAGCATCCATGAACATTTCACAAAAGAACTGCTCTTGTATTGCTCTTCATTCAATTAAAAAYATTTCCTAAGAAACAGGAGAAGTTGAAAAGTACCTGTTATTTACTTAAACTGAATTTCCAGTGTAATTCAGGAGGAAGACAAAGCAGAGTTGAAATTTCACAGTCCTSCTTTTCCTTAACTAAAAAAATGAGCTGCTGTTTGCTAAAATGCAGACAGTAYTTGCTGCTCTCCATTTCCATGCACACCAGCACTCAAACTGCTGCTTAAGGAAGCATGTGAAGAGAAGTACAACGAAAGGACCTAACAGTACTGAGAAACATCTGGCAAAACATGGGAAATGGACAGAGTAAAGATCATACACATCTAGAGCACCAGGCAAACTTTCACCCCCTCATATAACCTACATATTCTCTAAGGTTTCTATGTATTTTGTCAAATAGATGAAGTTCTTTTATTGACAGAGTGTAAAGTTTGTTAATCAGGCACCTCTTAAMATGTGAAACTGATACAGAAAAAATRTTCAMAGCAAAGGTAACTTACAGAAGGGTGAGCTAGCCCCTCTCATTAATACTTCAAACTTGTAATCCTAAGAGATGAGTTTCAAAGAGGAAGGTATATCCTTTTGCATTACCCCATATCCCCAAATGTTGCCCCACTGCAAAAAGGTTGTTTTCAGTTTGACTGATGCCAGCTATGACATTCAGTAATGATGCAGGAAGATACTTCCATTCATTCCTACCTTGCATCTTCCATTCAGCAGCCCACACTTCACGATGCAGATGAACATGACAGTAGTAAGTATCTGCCATGCTTACAATGTCCTGGTCACTTCTAAGAGAATAGAGAACTCCACTCCTGGTTTCCTCCCGATCTGTTTCTTGGATTGATACATTGCCTTGTACCCAAGATATATTTGGTGCTGGATAAGTGAGAAAGGCATAGCACTTCAGTCTCCTCTCAGTGTTGGTCTTTTGGTATTCCAKTGCATAAGAAGAAGGAGCTGTAGGTGAAAAAAAAATTAAAAATTTGTCCTACTAATTTAAAAATAGTTTTTAACTTGAAATGATTGCTCTTTTGAAATAACATTGGGGGAGAATAAATACAGCTGAGAACAAAACTTACCTGATTTCAGAAGAAAGCACAGCTACTTACTGTGAATGCCAAAATTTGTACTATTCTGAGAAGTAACATAATATAGACCACATAGCTACCCCTTAGAAATCTGGGTGCAGTAGGTTATGAAAACAAGAGCTGCACTCTAATTTTCCAATTTGTGTTACAACATTTCACCAGAGAAGACAGATTGCCTCGTAACACCATTAGGCCCAGAAGGTGCTCTGCTGGGTCAGAGGATTTTGATTCCATGGGAGAAACAACACAAGAAAATCTACTGCTGTCATCCCATTTGCAGTGGTGCAACCCAAGGATTTTTTTATGTTTTACTGACCTCTTACATGTAGCAGCACTTCCACTTCTGTTCTAGTGTGAACTGTTCCCACATAGCAGGTATAAGAGCCTTCATCAGTCATGGTCAGGTTACTAAGTTTCAAGGAGGCATTCCCACTGGAGATGCTCTCTTGGAAAAGATGTGTTCTCTGTCTGTAATGTGGATCTTGTTCTTGCAACTGATCCTTCTGTTCGTAGTAACTGTGCACATTTTTGATCCCTTTGCGCCAATGAATTACTTCATCATGCCCAGGTGGGAAAAAACAAGGGAGAACACAATCCTTGGAAAACAGCCCTGTTACTTCTTCCTGTTCTGTAAAACCTAAAGCCCATGAGTACAAATGAATAAGTTTAATCCAGTCAACAAGTRTATTTCTGTCCTTCCTCATCCCTGACAAAAAGAAATATTCTTGTGGGCAGCACATCACATTCCATCAGGTGTGCCAATGCCTCTTTCGTGGCTTTTCTGTTGCATGAGTCTCTTGGGACAGCAAGAGTCTCCATTCAGTGTAATCAGGATTGTAACACACAACTCTGCTCTTTGAACTTCTAAGAAATCCTTAAGTAGAAATCCTAAGTAAGCACCTATATATTCAAATCAGCACACCACCACYTTACCACCTGAGCTTCAAATGTCTTTCCACACCTTGAACCACATCTTTTTTACTTTGCACTCCAAAACCTTTTGAGCTGCAGCTTCCTACTTRCTCAAACATTCACAGCACCATGCTGCAATGACCCACATTACCAACCATCCCCACATAATGCCAAGCAGTTGTACCATCACAGGAAAAACCAGACATGGTGCTGCAACTGACAGGAAGTATAGAACTTCTTGGAACAGCTTTTCCACCACAAACAGCTTGAGGGTGCTCTGTCCCAGCCCCTGAGACAATTATGGTGTGCCTTCCTCAAAATTAATTCACACAAGTGGTAGCATGGTAGCATCTCATTTCTGTCAACATTTAATTTAGGCCTTGCTGGCATAAAAGAGCAATTTAAAATGAGTCTTTTAAAAAACTGACTGCATTGACTTAGCATCGTCACATGGACCTTCTTGGCCAAGGTCAGACAACCTGTTAGGCTGGTACTGAGTGCCCAGCTGCAGCTGCCTTCTCAGAAATTCCGATGCCCTCTCCAGCTCACCAGGCAGGATAATCTAAATGACTTTTCATTAGTTTTCTCAATGCAAAGTCAACCYATTTGCTGCAAACTATTTTCAGTCTCCAGGGACAACCASTGCCTGCWGAGCCATGGGGCAGAAACATGGGCAGGTAACAGTCAGGGGGCTCAGCAATGGCCACAGCCATCCATGCAGCCACCTTACAAACAGTCTTTTGCTTCAGAAGTGTTTTAGGTTACAAAAAAAATTTATTTGGTACCATTAATAAACAGTGTTTGAATTCATTAACTCTTCTTATTAAAAATTAGTAATAATGGTCTTATTATTTTTCAGCTAAAACCTACCCAAAAATGTAGCACTGATGGAAAACAAAAAGATGGTAAGAGGTGGTATGTTCTGTCCCTTCATGTCTTCATTGGTTCATAGACTCATGTCAAACTGGCAAAACAAAAGCAGGTGAAAAAAATGTTTTAATGCAGGTAAAAGATATGCCCATATAATTTCCTTCATACAACTTAGGACTACAGGCCTT
Source organism: Malurus melanocephalus (assembly GCF_030028575.1). Taxonomy (NCBI): domain Eukaryota; kingdom Metazoa; phylum Chordata; class Aves; order Passeriformes; family Maluridae; genus Malurus; species Malurus melanocephalus. The sequence continues at coordinate 1,062,123 of NW_026623442.1, read as the reverse complement.
TGTATCACTTTGTTTAAAAGAGACTTGGTCCAGAGTTTTCTCCTTAAGGTCATTCATTATATGATCCTATGCATTTCACAGCGGTTGAGGTCCTCTCATTACTTTGTAGGCCCTTGAAGATTGATACCTTATTTTTAAAAAATAGGAAGTTTTTACTCTCAGTGTTTTTGCAGGGCTAGGGATACTAATCTTCACATTTCCAAGACACCAATGAAAACCGGTCAAGAGAAATTTGCAAAAGGATGTAAGATGTCCCTTGTCAAACCTGATTTTCTTTACTTCTTAAAATATATTTCCGATTACTGCAACATTTGACTTTCTGGGATGGTAAATTTGACTGCATTTGCAAATACTGCAGATATAGAGAACTATTCACACTTYTTACACTTTTAAAAATARGTGCATGGAAATCTAGGGTAGGAATGCAAACAAGGAAGAGATTCTCTTATYGTATCTTGTGTGTTGTCAGTTAAATAGCAATGAACTGAAAGCTCTCATGAAGAACAGAAAAAGAAGTTAGGTAATAKTTACCTTATTGTAACTATTACCTGAGTGGAGGAATATTACAGTCTTCCTATCCTAAAATAGGGCATACCCCATTGGAGAAATTACCTCATGAATCAAATAACTTCAAAAAAAAAACTTTAAAGAATTTTACCTAGTCCTTTTCTTCTCCCCAAAAGGCAGCTAATAGGTACCATTCCTAAYAGACACAGGGTACAAGTTTAGCCARGCTTGCTAGCCAGAACTTTTAGTAGTAATGAATAATTTTGACAGGCGTGTGAGGCTGTATCTCTAGYGAATGTGAATCTTAAATCACAAAGATTTTTGAGTATTATTTCTTCTGAAAAGCTAGTATGATTTTTTAAATGTATTTTCACTATTCTATTAGGAGAAAAAATACAAAAAGACCAGAGGCATCAAAACATTAAATCTGAGACAGAAGTGATGCAAGGATAAACAAAACGTTTATGATATCTAACTTTGTTCCATGTCAGCAACAATTGCCAATATATACCTTCTTTTCTCCTTGYATTGGCAAGTGGGGTACACCATGCTTTATTGGATTTTTTGCTTATCTACCTATCACTTCCAACCTGACAGACACAATATACTGTTCCTGATATTTGAACTTCAGAAACTGCAGTCAATGATGTATTTCCTTTAGTGAGGGATCTGCCACATTTAATTGAGCTGCCTTTCATTGGCAGTGATTCTCTGAGTGACATTATTCCAGTGGTATMTTTGTGATACCTTTGGGAGCTACAGAGACAGCATGCACTGCCTCCTACCTCCTAGCTGTATCCCATAACCCTGTTCCAAAACACAGAACTATGAGTAATTAGCTGAAAATGCTCATGTTTAGCACAAACCTTAGCTTTGGATCTTCCCACTGCATTGTGTTGAGAGAAATGTATGTTGGTCCATAGAAAAATCTGTTGAGTGTAGGCTCTGGCCAGTCTTTTCAGCAAATTCTGGGGTCTTACAGGAATAAAGTGTGTGAATGTAATAAAGTGTGTGAATGTAATAAAGTGTGTGCTGATAGTTGGAGTGACTCTGCAAAGTGTTGAACAAACATGCTTTTCCTGTTTGAAACAGACTTAAATGGCACAACCAAGAAATCATGTCCTAAGGCTTTGTAGTGAAATATCAATRTGAAATTATGTATACAGACAGTGCACAACTAGAATTAAGATCACTGTAGTCACGTTACTCACTGACACTCTAGTTTTCAGTGGAATTATTTCATACTAATCACCACAGACTCAACTGGAAAGCAGCTCAGACAGGATTTCTGAGAGCAAGGCAAGGTGCTAAAATGCACCTCCAAAGACACACTGAACAGCTCAAATAGTGTTAGGGGAAATAATGCATTTACTTTGGCCGCTTACAGGAAAAGAACATATACTTTGTTTTCCTTCTGTTAATCAGTGATTAAACTAAATTTTCCCTCATCTTTGAACTACGCATTCAAGCTGAAACCTGATCAGACCACTCCYACAGCAAACAGCCATCGAAATTGGTGGCTGCTCAGTGCACACTCTTCTGTGATACCTTTAAGAGCAAATATGCATGTGGAAATATTCTCCAGTCAAACTAAAGCTATTTATTTCTTGCTATAAAGGATTCTGATTAATTCCTTTTCAATGTAACTTAACAACTACGCACTTCAAGCACACACACGCTTATGAGGATTGGGAAATACCAGAGGATTTCAGTTTTTGTCAACAAGCAAAAAWTAAAAACAAACATGCAAAGTTCTGAAAGACACACCTTAGTCACATACTGCTAAAGTTTCCTACCTGCCATAATGATACTACCTTTCCTGAATGCCCTCACTGAATCTTCAGATGAATTTCCTGTAATAGAAAAGAGAATTAATTTTTTGCCTCCCCGCAATGAAACCCTTACAACTTAAATGCTAACTTCATACTTGTTGAGAAATACTTCCAATGGAAGAAGATTCCAATCTAAGCATCCAAATTTGTCTTAGGAAATAGACAAAAAACACTACGTTTTAACTGAATATACATGTATCATATTTCAAATCTCCCYCATTCCATACACTTAAAACACTATACAGCTGCCAGAAAAAAACGCCAGGGGCTTTTTACCTCTTTTTATTTCACAAGCAGCCARGTACCAGAGCCTCGTTGCTTCCTATGTTTCCTGACGGCAGGGTTGGTAGTTATATAAAGAAAAAAATGAAACAAATAYACAGATCTGCCTGTTGATCTTTGCCTCTCTCTGCAGCACTCGGAGAGTGGCACACCCACGTGGCACACAGCTTAAGAACYAACGTACAAGTTCATGCCCGTCCCRGGCAGGGCGAACKACRCAGGTGAAGCTTTCACCCCTTTTGCCTTCCCCTCCTTCTCTTCGGGCTTAAAACTCTGTTTCTCTTAACCATTTCTTTTGCCTGGTTTTAAGCAAAATCAAAGCTCCAGCGAGCTGTAACAGAGGAAATGAGTTCTCTTGAGCGATGTCAAGCTTAGAGCAGCCACGATGAGGTTGAAAATGCGCTCGGTCAGCGTCACTTCTCTTAACGGGGTAGTGCGGTCAGATCTGTCACGGTCAGATCTCTGCGGGCACAGGAGAAGAATAATGTGAGAAAATTAATCAAGACGCTCTTCTCAAAAAGCTGTTCCCCTAAAACAATGTCTAGGTGCCTAGAGCTGCCTGCAGGGGTAGGTGACTACTTTATAACAACATTTTAAAAGTGACTCAAGAACAAGATTTAAAAAATGACTCAAGAATTTTCGGGAAGACACAAAATATCCTTAAACAAAATGCAGGAAGAAGTGGCAAGAAGGGGTGTCTCTCCTCAAAGACCTTGGCTGGTACTGGCAATACACAGGTGAGATGTGTCTCTTGCATTCACGGAATCAYTTMTGYTRGAAAAGACCCCTGAGATCATCGAGTCCCATCTTTAACTCATGAACTTCTCTGCTAAACCACGACATTAAGTACACGTCCCGTCGCTTCTCCAACACTTTCAGGCTGGCGACGCTCCTGGCCAGCTCGTTGCAATGCTCGACAACCCGGTGAGTGAAAAAATTCTTCCCAACACCCAATCCCCTGGCACAGCTTGAGGCTGTGTCCTCTTGTCCYGTTACTAGTTAGCTGGGAGAACAGACCGACCCCCACCTGGYTACARCTTCRTTCCRGGRAGTTGTAAAGAGTGATAAGGGCTTTCCTGAGTGGCTCCTCATGGCAATGCACTCCAGATCTTTCACCAGCTCCGTTGCCCGCCTCTGGACGCGCTCCAGCGCCTCAGCGTCTGTCTTGGTAATGCGGTGTCCAGAACCGGGCACAGCGCTTSAGGTGTTTTAGGAGTGTCACATTTCGGGAGATGCACCTTTTCGCACCCGCTGCCTTCCCCAGAGCGCGCCCCGCGGTTGATGCCACTCACTTTTACCCAGCTGCAGAACGGCACCTCAGCCCGTGAGCTACAGCCGCTGTCCGCTCACCTGCACGGAGCGACGCACTCGGAAGGTTATCTCMGGGACGGRGGAAAASAASCGGAGAAAGTTTTCAATGAGGAGCYCACTGTAACTCCCTTGAGAGCTGCGAGATTAGAGTTTCGGCGAGTAACAAGTTTTGGATTGGCTGTGGGGCCCCTCGCACCGCCCCGAGCCCTCAGCGCCAGCCCGGGCCCGCCTCTGTTGCTGTGGTTACGAGCAAGCACASAGCCAAGATGGCGGAGGAGGGCGCGGGTCCCGGCCGGCGCGGGGAGCGCGGTGAGGAGGCTCCGGGGGAGCACGGCCCCGGCGCGGCTTTTCACATGTTCGTGCTCATGGAGGACCTGCTGGACAAGCTGAAACTGCTGAGCTACGAGGAGGAGGCGCTGCGGCGCCACAACATGCGGCCTCTCTCCAGGTGCTCCTGGGCAGCGTCCCCYCCTCGCCCCCTCGGAGGGCGCTGGCGCGGCTGCGGGCGGGGGCGGCGGGCAGGAATCCCTCCGGGTCCTCGGAGCCTGGAGAAGGAAGGCGGGGCCCGCATGGCAGGATACCTGGCTCAGGGAAAAACAGCCGGCCGACTGCAAGTTTTCCGTGGGATCGGAAGCTTTCGAACCGCTAGGCCCTGCCAAAGGCTGAGCTGGGATAAGTAAATAGTCCCTTGACTTTCTCTGCCTCCGGCAGGTACTGGTTATCTTCATGCCAGGGTACCTGTGCAAAAAAATAATTTACTTAAATTCTGTCCTCCATCAAAGTTCTGCCTAAAGTCTAAGTTAATCTAAACAATTCTAAATTYTTAAAATTCAGAATAGCTGTTTGTGGAATCTGTTTTTTAACCCTTTGACCTTTTACAAAAAGAGTCTTGGACCTATTAAGGCTGAGGTTTCGTATCCAGCACATACTTACTTCGTATGTAATGTTCCTTTGTGGTTTTGTTTTTTTGTTTTTTTAATTATGATGGGAGACTGGAAGCTTGGGAAATGGGACCAATGTGCTTCCAATATTTTTTTTTTTTTTTTTTTAATTATGATGGGAGACTGGAAGCTTGGGAAATGGGACCAATGTGCTTCCAATATCCACCTGCCCAAATAACTTTTAAACCCATCTGTCACCTTCAGCCAGACTCCACAGCAGGCTGTCACAGAATTAAGCTTTTAATAAGCAACAGTTTGGTAACAGAGTCCAAGTTGCTCCCTTTTTGGGAAGGAGGCTCAAGTATGAGCACAGTGGCTGTCAGTTGGTTCCAGCTGTTGAACTATTGGAATGTTTGGAGCAGGGCAGCAAACCTTTGTGTACCTTAGCTAGTAGCTGTGTCTTTAAAAGGAAGTACTTGGTTCGCAGTATCCAGTGTGCCTGTGATTTATACTTTCAGGGGAGAAACTATGGTCTGGTTTTATGGACTGAATGCTTGTTAGGACCACATATTTAAATATGGTGTGATCCAAATCAGTTTTCATTGCTCTCCAAAGCAACCCAAGGCACAGTAGGTAACAGTGGGTGGAATGATCGCTTCAAAACATGCTCCTGATCTGAGCTGAATGCATTGATTTAGGTACTTGCCTCTCTTGAGGAAAAGTATGTTTCTTAGTTTCTTGCCTCTCTTGAGGAAAAGTATGAAGGGGAGGTTGTTTGGGGAAGTTGGCAGACAAGTCTGATGTTGATTAATAATTTACTCAAAGCTGGAAACAGGCGAGCTGGGTGTAGAAAACTTTGTTTGCTGTTGTTATGTGTGAAACTAGGCATCCTGAATTTAGTTCAGGTGGGTTGCTCCTTGAGAGAATTGGGTAAAGAAGCTGCTCTGTAGCCTGTGCTCACCTATAATGTTGTAAGAKCTCCAGAAGCTCAAAATATGTCCCATTTGTCCTCTTTTTAAACAGGCACTACTTTGCCCTGCCCACCAACCCGGGTGAGCAGTTCTTCATGTTCTGCACACTCGCTGCTTGGCTGATCACCAAAGCGGGACATCCCTTCGAGCAGCCACAGGAGTACGATGACCCCAATGCAGTGATTTCCAATGTGCTCTCASAACTGCGATCCTTTGTGAGTGTCACACAGGCTCTTTTTCCAAGGGTATTGCAAACACCTGCATTCCCTTCAGAAATAACAGCAATCACACACTGTTCTCCTGCTGGGTATGGTACCAAGGACTGGACRGACTTTTCCTAGCTATAAGTTTGTGCTACATTAATTAATTGGAAGTTCACACRGGCTGTACCTACTTGGTAACTTTTTTAGCACTATAAAAATGGTCTTATGTACGATTCCAATTTGTTTTATCCTACAGTCTGTAAAATGGATTAACCCAGGCTTACATTTTCTAGTGCCACATATGTTGCTCATTTATAGTAGCATAATTTACAGAGATTTTATCTGGAAAGCTTACACAGTGTTTGTGATCCTGCTCTTGCCTCAGTGATGTAATTCATAGTGTAGGAAGTGGTTTAGAATAGTGTTCTTCTTTTTTTGTTGTTTTTATTAAGGAGTTAAAGGTTGTATAAACTGCCAGGAACTATTGGGAGCTGCATAGGAGAAGACTATGACAGCATTACTAATATGACTTAGCATTACTAAAATCTTCATACAGAAGCAAACAACGTTTAGGTGTTAGTGTACAGAAACTTAACTTCCTACGGGGAAATTTGGGTTGTTAGGCCATTAGAAACAGTGTATCTCTTTATTTTAGGGAAGGCCTGTGGATTTTCCTCCCTCAAAATTAAAGACAGGCTGTGGAGAGCAAGTGTGCTATGTTCTTGATTGTTTAGCTGAAGAAGCCTTGAAACACACTGGATTCAGCTGGAAAAGGTACACTACACTTCTAAGCACCCTCCCTTATGCATTGTTTTCCAGCAAACAGATTTAAGTTGTAGTGGTAAAACAATACATAAGAATGACTGAAAAGTTTTGCTTGATGTTTCATGAGATGAAAAATTCAACTAGTCTTGAAGCAGGGGGACCAATTAATTCCTAATGCAATTTCACACAACTGGCCTATTACCAGCAAGGCTGAGTTTGCACCATTATAGACTTAGCTGATTAAGATTTAACTGATGACTTCTTTTTTTTTGCGTATTTCCCTATGCATAACTCCTTGTTAATCTGACATTTAAGTTGAAGCATTTAATGTCCTTTTAGGTTCTATAAWTCAGTAATAAATTCCTGGAGTTCCTCATGTTACAAGTAGACTACAGCAATTTGATTTAATTTGAAGGAAATCTTAGGACAAATTAGATGATAGATAATATCAAGTAAATAAAAATGCCTTTTAAAGTGTTATTTCATTTTTCCTTCTGMTGGGTTTTGAAATCGGTATAGCAAAGTAATTTCTACTTTGGAAATATTTTACTGTTGCTTCTGTTYAGTACACAAATTCCACTGTGGGCTAACAATAAGCCTGCGGTGACTTGCACTTGAATTTTGAGAGCTTAGACCAATAGAGAAAAATCCCAAAATTTACTTTCTACATGTCTTTGTAGTGTGAATGTACTGTACTGTTTGGCATAGTAAATAGCCTTTTTTAAAGACAGWCCAAGATGAACAAGACTTTTAAGGCTGAATGTATTTTTATTTAAGTTATGAAACACTAATCACCATCTAGATGTATTCCACATTATCCATTCTTCTCAAGAAATGTTTTGTTTGCAGAGATATTGTTGTGTTTGAAAGCTGTGCTGTTCTYTGAATTAATTTTAGGCCAGAATATCCAACAGAAGAGCCAGAAGAAGAAGAAATAACAGAAGATGATGCMGAATTAACACTCAGTAAATTGGAGGAGGAAGTTGCAGTAGGTTTATTTGATTGGTTTTTATTATATTGGTCAGCTATGAGGAAATTTTTCTTCACTGTTCATTTTGTTTGCCTTTGTTTAATGAGTCTTTTCTATTAGTTGTTCAAGTTTTTTCCTGCAGCTCCATGTCTGTATTGTCAGGTTCTYTGTAGAGTTTTTTGTTGCTTTTCAGGTAAGATTAATTCTTCAAGACATGGCATGTGTTCTTATCTGCAGTGGAATCTCTGCWTGCATCACAGAGATTCAGAATTGTTTATTTTCTACTGACACAAGCTCTTGAYGTTAAATTWAAKGTTTAAAATAGGRAAACAGTCAGCTGTCTKCTCTTTTCTGTATCTTGTTAAGGTYTAAGCTGCCTAAATTGGGGATRAAACAGGTAACTTAAACCAGTTGAAATCCTTCAAAAAACCTCTGGGTTTGCTCTCAGGTATTATCCTAGGCCATGATTTTCACAACTAAGATGTTCTGTTAGCTCTTCTGGATGTTAATAAAACCACTGAGGTTATTACCTTACTAGGTATTTCATTATCAGGCAGTTAAAGGATACTCACTTTAGAGCCCCTAGTGGTTCTACATGGATTACTTACATGTCAATGTATTTTTTTTTTGCCCAGTCCATTGTTGTTGGCAGTATGTTGATATTAGTTGTATCCGCAATTGAATTTAGCAGTATTTCCAGCAGTTAAATGCTAATGATGAGGTTCATGGATTTTTCTTTGGTTTTGATTCTTCTGAATAAAAATGATGAGGATGAGAGATATAAGCCTAGTTATGAAAATCTTGGGGAATGAGATAGACTGTATTAGGTGGCCAGCAGTAGCCAGTGAGGCTGGGTGTGTAAGGAAATCTGAAGTTTGGTTTCTCAGTTCTGATAACCAGCTTCTTGTTCTGGTGGTTTGTTCTTTAAAGTGCTGCACAAATATGTATTGTCCATTTAGCAAAAGATAGTCTCAGTCTAGTCACCATTAATTTCTTGCAAGTATTCAGGGGTCAAACATGCCAGAATAGTGGTTCCTGTTAGTTAAAAACTGGGTAAAGTAGAGGAAAGAGGAATAAACTGCAGGTTTTCACCAAGTCTTGAAGAGTTCTTCCCTAAGACCTGTGTTATTGCAGGTTTTGTGATTTGTGTAGAAAGGAGGTGGATGATGAAATTTCATTTTGGTGGAAAAGACAGTCAAGAGGAGGACAAGATGTATAARGGGGAAGTGTATAGATGATAAAATGGCAGATGAAATACAGTATAGATAAGTGGAGGTTAATGCACAGAAAAAACATCTTTATGAGTGATGGATTCTCAGCTGATCATAGTCAGAGAAGAGTGGAATTTTGAAATTATAATAGAGCTCTAGAAAACTGTGAGCTGAGTGTGTGGTCCCATGGGCAAAAAAAAAAAAATCAATTGCCTCAATTTCAATTGTATCATTCTGCACACTTAAGACGTGGCATTGTTCTGCAACTCCAAATACATAGTGCAACCAACATCTTGAAAACTATGTTTAGGTCTAGTTGTAGTTTGGTGGGTTTTTTTGTGTCGTTTTACTTTTTAGGTAAAGCTTTAAGAAACACATAAAATTACAGTTACCAGATAACTATTGATAATGGGTCATTTGATATCAGAGGTCTTAGGTTTGGGGTTTGGATTTTGGATTTATTTTGGTTTTTGTTTTGGGTTGGGTTTTTGGGGTTTTTTTTTGTTGTTTTTTGTTGGTTGGTTTAYTTTTGTAATACTGTGGCACTGGAGGAAATGTGGGGTAGCTTTCATCTTTCACCTTGTCCCAGGCAGTGTGTCTCTTCATAAATTCCATTACCATAAACTCTCCATGTCTTGTTTTTCTACTTAATACTTGTTCTGTGCTTCTGTTAAATAAAATCATGGAGAAAAATTGTGCAATACTTACTGAGTTACTTTGCAACTTCTCTTAAGGAAGAAGAGTCAGACAATGAAGAAAATTACATTGACCTGAATGTTCTAAAGGTGCAAACATACGGATCGGTAAGTTGTTACCTGTCAGTCCTCTCTTGAGAGATTTTTACATYTGTACCAGCAATTTGTTTCTGTTGACTTTAAATCTAAAAATCCTTGTATGGYCTTTACTTGAAAAAACACCCCATCTGAAATGAATCAGCTTATTTTGAAAGAACAATATGCAGCCAGTTTCTAAACTGATATCACTGAAGGACTGCTGGGAACATTTGCAGAAAATAATTTTTTTGTACAGACTTCTAGAGAAACATGGTATTAGTTTCTTGAATGTATTTTAATCTCACATACATACAAACATAATTTCTGAAATGTATTATAATTTCTTATTATACATTTGTCTTTAGTTTTAAGTATGATGAGAAGATTATTTTTGTTTAATTCAAAATCTTTATGAATTCAAAGAAAACCATTAAGGAAATCTGTTACATCTGTAGTCTAGATCATTCTGGATATAAGTATTTTTCTAATATTAACACTGTAAGCCATTATAGTGATTTCTAACAGTTCTCAATATACATAACAATGATATTTTGTGCATAAACTTGGTGATTTTTACACAGAATATTAATGACACTGCAAAGCAAGAAGAGATTTTACAGTCCACRACAGATGCAGCAGATTGGAATCTGGAAGTGGAACGTGTGCTTCCACAGCTGAAAGTCACAGTCAGGACTGACAATAAGGTATGGAAGAATGGATTTGCCTGTGGCGATTGAAATGTGATTTCAGTCAATGCTGTTTACTTTCTGTTAGCAGTTTTTGTCTTCAGTCRTGTCAAGACTTATGAATAATGGGCTCTCCAGTTCTTGTCTGAACCTTTGTCACTTACTTTGACCCTAGAAGCAATAATTTTTAGTAGGGCGTTTTTTTTCAATATTATATTTTTTATGATAACTTACAGGGCACCTTATTTCTATATATTTATTCAGTGGAGATTTTCTTTAGTCCTCTGATATTTCCAAGGTATTCACACTTCTAAAAAATTATACCCTCAGTTTACCAACTATTAAATCTTCTTCCTGGAGGAGAGCTGATGTTCTTACCTTTCAACTGTTCCATTTGTCAACCATGTGAAAGGTTGATTGTATGGAATGTCTCTTTCTGAACTTCATGTGACAATCGAGTAGGTCTGTACCCTGATTTAGTCATCATGAGCTCTCCTTACATTTAGTGAAAAGATGTGAGTGCTTTTCCAGCTGATTTTGGTCACTGTATCCAGATAGCTATCTCAGGGTGGAATTCATCATGTGCATTTCTCACAATTCATGTGAATTGTGCATTTCTCTCCATAGTATGTTTCAAGGAGTCTGGAATGAGCAGTTGATCAGTAGCCATCTGTCTTTGGCAAGTCTAAACCTAGGACTGCTCCTGGCATTGCCATAAGCRTTCTTTCTAGGAGATTGTGTAGCACAGCCAGATGAGAGCACTATTGAAATTGTTCATTTGCAGTGACCCAGCAGGTTGCGGTGTTGGAGCAATCTGCAGCACTGATGTATCAATACTATACATATACATGAAAACAATGGAATATAATTATCTTGCCAAAAATCGKGGAAGCTCTCAACTTCTGCTGAACTGCCTGCCTGTCTTACACTACACTGCATTCTTTTGTGTGAGGAATCGCCTGGTTTGAACCACTCTGCTGTGATAATCAGCAAGCCCATCTGTTGCAGAGAACATGATGCTTGAGTCTTGCAGTGAGGAATTAAAACTTAATAAAGACATACATGAAAAATTGAAGCCAATGTAGGAGGTTTACTAGCTTCCAGCTTAATGCACTATCTCTTGGCCTTAAGGAATATGTCAAAATGAACATGAAAAGAGGATTATTCTTTTTCTAGCTTCTGTGCTTTCAAAAATAAGTGCGGTGAAGTGTTTGGCCTTTTTCCATTATATCAGAAAACATCATATTCTGTTTCCTAAGCTGGGCATGTAAACATAGTACCAGGCKAGTATTAATGGTTTAACCAATGGCATTAGAAACTGGAACGTATTGTAAAGTCCTGGACAGAGGTGGGGGTGGGTTGTGTGCATGTTGTTTTTATTTAAATTCCAAAGTTTGGCAAAATATGAAAAATTGTTACCAGACCAACAAGAGATCACGAGTCTCCTGCAAACCTGAAACACAACATAAGCACATTTTCTCTACTAGCTCATTTCCTGGTGTGCAGTGCCAATTCACAGCACCTCTTCTCAGCTGCCATCCCTGAGTCCATATATGTTTCTTATGATCTAGAACCTGGAAATAATTTTCCCCTTTTTAATTGTATCCCATTATGAAAACCAAGTTTTGGTATTTCTGCCTCTTTCATTTTTCCCGTTCTCCTGGTAACAGTAAGGACTAAAATAAAGAGGAATGAATGGATACTCCAGAACTGGTAGGTGTTGGGCATCCAGGGCACTCATTTTATCTAAGAAAAGCTGAACTAATGCAGCTACAATCAGTATTTTTAGTATTTTTGCCCAGAGTGRTTTCTAGCAGAAATAGTTCCATGAAGATCAGACTCTAAAAAGCAATAGCTACTATGGTATCAGTGAGGATGGCAGTGTTTGTTTATGGATCTGAGTGTCACATGTGACATTTGGGAGATTTATAAATTGTGTCAYATTGAGCCAGTGCCCCTGGCTATGATCATGGCAGTGGCAGGATGATACATGGCAGTAGTATAAAAGAGAACTGCTCCCGCTTTGTGTATCCAGTTGTTTGTGTATCCACTGTTGTTTAGTAACCAGAGAAAGATAAAAGTTGTACTTACCCATGTTTTCATTTGTGATTTCATTTTAGGATTGGAGAATTCATGTAGACCAAATGCATCAGCATAAGGATGGAATTGATTCTTCTTTGAAAGAAACTAGGGTATGTCTTGTATGTACAGTATATTTTACTAATCTGTTAAGCATTTTATTTTCTCTTTTATTTGCTATGCATTGAGAACTAAACTGATCTTTTTGTCTTCATTTTATTTGTGCTATTGCGGTAAAATTAAAAAGGGAAATATGATAATGATGATTAGGGACACTGCTACTGGCAAAATAYCTCGTTGGAAAGAGTTGTATGTGTGAGGATTAACAGGGCTATCAGGTCCAGTAATGAATGCATTACCGTAAGTATATCCTGACTACAGAGGACAAAATAGAATAATACWATCTGAAAGTGCTGTTAAAAACCCCAAAATACTCTCAAATATTGTTGCTAGAGTAACTTACTAACATTGACATRTATAATTAATTGAGGAGGGGAGGGCGATGAAATAGTAAAAACAGAAGTAAGTGTTTTGGAGGTGGGCAAACCAGAACTCCTTGGGAATAATTTTTTGTTGGSTAAACACAGCATTTCTGTACTATTTTTCTCTCTTGCTGCAGGCTTTCATAGCCATTCTTAACTACAGAATCATTTTGATATTCTTTGTATACTGTCTGTATACTGTCAACCCACAGAACGTGATTTTCTAGGGTTACCTTGACAAACTTCATAATGAAATCAGCAGAACACTGGAAAAGATCAATAGCAGGGAAAAGTACATCAACAATCAGTTGGAGCACTTGGTTCAAGARTACCGTTCAGCACAAGCCTTGCTGAGTGAGGTATTGCTGATCTTTTGTTGTTGCCTTCTCTAGTATTAACTTGCTGTTAAGTGCAGGTAGAAGCAAAGGCGACATGGAGTGAATTACCTATGAATTCTGCTGCTGGATACAAAGAGGGGAAATGTTGACTGGCTGTCAAATTATATTCTTCCTAAGCTAAGCTAGCAATTTTTATTTAACTGTTCTACAGGGGAAAGTAGRTGGTTTTTGCCTGAGTATTGTGTGCAGCAGTTGCCAGTCTAAAGCAGCAAATAAATTGTTAGTTCTGCTTTCCTTGTGAAGTTCACACATCTGTCACAAATGGAAAAACTATTCTCAGTCCAGCATTCATCCCTTAGATTGAGTACTGGTGCTAATGTGCACAAAGCACTCTTGATTACTTCTTTGCTTCATTTGGATTTTATGCCAGTAGAGTGCTGCATGAGAAACTTTTTGATCCCCTATTTAGAAGGCCTTATAGTCTGCCTTTTGGCGAGCCCTCCTGGTTGTGGCCCAKGCTGACAAGAAGGCTAACAGAATTTGTCCTCTGCACCTTCTGTTGGCCTTGTTGTTAAAGTCTCTTCAAGATAGTAATTTACTGTTGATGAAGTCTTATTCAGGGTTTGAGTATTCAATCCTGTATRCATTATAGCAAATTATCTCTGTATTTTTTCCCTCATGTAAATGATTAGAGAGCATAGTTATTATCAAATGTATATTTGGACTATTACAATTTTGAAAAGTGCTTTACATTTTTGAATGGTAGTCATTATAGGGGCTGATGTTTCAAGCCTGTCCTCATTTGTAAGCCTCACTGGGGCTTTGTGGGAGAGTTTCTTGAATTGGAACATATGAAAGCAAGTCTTGGTGTTTTCTCTGAGCTATCTCCATACATCTTTTCAACTCTGTCATTACAGCAAAGACATGTTTCTTTGCAGGCTAAGGAGAAGTACCAGGAGGGAAGTGGAGGAGTAACTGAAAGGATTAAAGTGCTTTCTGAGGTAAAACACATCTTATTTTAAAACAGTCTTCAGAGAGTTGGCATTTAGTGGTTGCAGTTTTATGAATCCAGTTCTTTCTGCTTTGTTCTCATGTTAAAGATGAATCTTTGTTTGGGGGAGACAATCTAGTCCAGTCCCTAAACTTTRAATCCAGACTGCCATTGATTTTTAACTCATGAAATGTGAGCTCAGTTTGTAAACGAAGTTAAACACTGTGTATTTTATAACCTGTGTCTTAGAATTATGGAGCATTAGTAGATCATGTCCATACATTTTTTGGAAGAAGAAAAACGTAGCTCTTATTTTTACTTAAAATTAAAAAGTTGAAATTTTTATCTTCCAGGCACTTRAAAGCAATATTTGACTAAACAGTAATTTTTTTCCATACATCAAATTATCTTATTATCTAAATCTGTTTTTCTGTTTTGAGTTTTCTTTTTCCTTTATATCAGTGCTCTGACAAATTAAAAAAAAAAAAAATCTCCTGTCTCCTGCCTCCACATGTTGAGTGTTTCATGACATTTCATTTAGAATTATGGCTTCATTTCCAAATACTTCAACCTTTTGCTCAATTAAAAAAAATTAAATATCTCTGTTTGGGTTTTGGAAATCAACTTTATTTGTTAGACAATGAAGTCTCTGGAATAGTTGCATGAAATAGATCAGACAATAGGAATGTGTTGGAAATTGTAGAACAAGTTTGAGATAGAATAGAATAGTTGGAAGGGACCCACAGTGATCACCCAGTCCAAYTGCAGTAGATATTGCAGCATTTTAATGAGAGTTTTCTAGCAAAGATTTGAGTTAATTCTGCAGAATTAGAGCTTCTTTCTATTTCACTCTCAAGGAAGTAAGTTTGAAAAAGAAAATAATGACTTCAGATTTACAGTGTGCTTTGGAAGCTGATGGACTGATTAGTAATGGTGAACTACATAGATGCAGTGGTGCATGTCTGAGATAAAACAGACACATTGGATGTTAGTGTTTATCTGTTTTCAGGAGTGCAGTCACACCTCAGCCCCCTTGGCAATWCCATTACTGCTGCAGGTATGTTGTAACAATGCAGCAGTGATTCCTCTTTGTTACTGGAAAGGCTTGTTGAAGCCTTAATGAAGGGCTGTTTTCTTGTTATAGACAAGAACACTGAATTACTACCTCGACAATACTTTAGAATCATWCATTTGCTTTTTTTCCTTGTCTACWAAGGCAAACTGGGTGCTAGACAGTGCTGAAAGGCACTTGTGTTCTTCATATGTGCATTTTACTTAACTGTGCCAGTGCCAGCAGGCTGGACTGCTGCACCTTCTTTTGCTGCAGTGCTGTTTCTCAGGTTTCCAGCRTAACTTGCTGAAGTCCTGATGCTCCCAGAGGGGCAGCAGGCATGGTTATTTGATGAATCTTGATCTGCAGGGATATTGGTTCCTATGTTCTTCCATCCAGCATCACACTGAAACACTTCCATTGTTGTTTTTATTGGGGATGCACAGATTTTAAGTAACACCATGCTCTTTGGTCAATTTGTTACTCTCCTTGCTATGATTTTTTACAACATTAATTAGTTAAATTAAAATATTCTGGATGTTTGAAAAATTGTTCCTCTTTATATAACAAGTAAGATGAATTAGTTAATTTTTTAAAATTAATGCAGTTATTCAGCAGAGACTTTTTAAAACTTGATATTCATCTGGTTTAATTAAGAAAAAAATATCTATTTTAAGATTACAGAAGCATTAGAGAAAGTAAAGCAGGAAACAGAAGAGAAAGGAAGCAGTATGACTGATGGTGGTAAGTACATTTTTGCTTCAGACAACACACCCTTTTTCTTGGTGACAGTTTCTAATATGTACTTCATTAAAGAAAAATAAGAGCAATTATAAGGAGCAGAATGATGCAGCAACATCATATCAGTGGGAAGGGATGGATTAGAAACAAAGTGTATGGCACAAAACTTTTTAATAACTTTTCRTAGGTAAGGTGATCCCCTGCTGAAGGTTCTTCAGTTCCCTACCAAACCTCAAGTCAGTTACAGGGATAAGGCTTTAAGCTGAGCAAAACACATAATTGAAAAACCTGTCTTAATGTTGATGCATATTTTTATGAAGCTCTTAGATGTCAAGAAGRCAGCAAAATTGTCATTGCCTATTTCTGTCTTTAAAGTATTTTGCATATTAAAAATGATGTATCAGTACAGTCACGTCTTTGGAGTGGAACACCCTTTTGTTCATTCAACTCTTCAATTTTAAGGAATGAATTACAGCAAACAATGCTTTTGTGTTAGGGGGCTGACAGAGTTGTACTGTTTATCTTTTTTTGGACAGCTCCTCTAGTGAAGATTAAACAGGCCTTAACAAAATTGAGGCAAGAAACCATTCAGATGGACATACAGATYGGTGTGATGGAACACACATTGCTCCAGTCAAAGCTGAAAGAGAAGTCCAATATGACTAGAGACATGCATGCAACAGTGATTCCAGAAGCCACAGTAGGTGCTTATTAAAATTGGTTGGACCTGACTTGGTTTGCCCAAAATACAGTTTTCTAGCATTTGCTTTTTTCTGAGTTCAGAGGTTTTGTTTATGTTGGGGGAGGAGGATGCTCTTTTTTTCCTGTTCATTTTTAACAAGACATTTGTCATGCACTTTTTTAAGAAGTAACATGCACACTTTRGACTCAGCATGGAGCCATGCTTAGTTTTGTACATATCTCTTCCAAATATACTAATAATTTTTTATTTATGAAGATATCTCTACTTCATTGGAGAATGTTATGTAGTGTGAAAGCATATAAAATTATGSTGACAGGCTGTAATCTTGATACTCTACAGTGCTGAAAGGAAATTGCTTGTAAAGGACTTGAAAGGAAGGTAAGACATTTATTATCACCATTTGCATACATTTAGTATAAAGCATTTAATTGATGATTCTGAAATAGTACAGCATTTCTCTTTCTAAGGCTGRGTTAAAACTGATATCAGCTGCAAGACTCCTCTAACAGCAGCAATATCAAAACCTATATAAGACCAAAGAAGGTGAAAAGTATTGTTTGAAAACCACTCTAGGCTTTCTAATTCTTTTYCATGTGTCATTGCTGTTTCAGAGTCACTTTTTGTATTAGCATTGGGTCAAATGYTTTTTTCATTTATAGTGTGTAGTGGAGTTCTGTGGACATAATTTGGGTTATTCTTGTTTTCTGTTCTTGTGTTCTTTTGATTTCTGTGAAGGAAAAATGTTGCCAAATCTAGTTGAGTAATACAGAATGAGAAGAAAAATGTAGGAGGAAGGGAACAGGAATGTAATGGCAACAGGGAGCTTGCTTTGTCTTAGTAAATGTGTAGGTAGGGAGTGATTCTAGATGTTCGTGGTAATGAAGGAGTGCGGTGCAAAGAAATAACCTTATTAAAGTACTGGTACATTCTTTTGGTTATGATTATTAATAAGCCATGAACTCTATTAAWACAATTCCAGTGACATTAAAATCCTCCCCTAACTTCTGTAGGCTATTCCATTCATCTTACAATTAATTTCTCTCACTTAAAAATGAGCAGAATTTTTCAGAATCAGTGGATTAGTTCTGTTTCTAAAAGTCAAGATACTTGACGCAGTCAGTACTATAAGCCAGAGTAAATTTGTTGTGCTTCAGTATTTCATTTGCCAAAAAGCCCTAAACCCATTGGATTTAAATAAGCAAAAGCAATATGTAAATGTCAACTATTACAATTTACCTGTGCAAGCAATTGCTGAAAATCTCTGTGAATCACACTGGAAATCAGTTTCCAACTCCTTTCACTGCCTACCTATATCCTCCCACATTCAACTGAAATTAGAAAWGTTATTATTCATGTTCCCTTTGTTAGGTGCTGTTGCTACTGCATATTTACTTTACCAGTGGGTTTACTTCAACTTAAGGTAAAGCAACCTCCTTTTGCACTGCCTGCAATGCAGCTCACTGATGCTTTTGGATTGCAATGTTGTGTTGTATAAATGCTGTTTATGTAAATACTTTCCTCAAAAAACTCCTCCTTCATGCTAATAAACATGATTAATCAAAAACCTTTCCTTATGAACTGAGCCTCTTATTCTATTWAAGTGAACCTGTTGAGACAAGCATGGCCAAAAAGCCTCTAATGTGACAGAATAATCTGAAGAAAAGCTTCCTTTGTGCCAAAGTAATTCTAAAATAGCATGCTAATTATCTGTAATTGATCTACATTATTTTTAACACAACTGTCTGAAATGGCGTTCATCTAAGTGGAACACTTCTGGTGTTGTCTCAAGAGTGATATATGGTCTTTAATTGTCATCTGGCAAAGAGTGGCATTTGCTCCTTGAGGCAGTAAAAGCACTTGACCCTGCTTTGAAAAAAGCCTTACTGATCCATCAGCTGGCTACACCACTGTCCTTAAAAGCAGAGGAGAGCAGAGAGGCTGTCACAAGCAGTTTGAAAGGCCGCCTAGAAAAGCTAAGTTCTGTGTAATTATCCCACTTCTGAATCAATGCAGGAAGCATAATCCACATTAAAATTAAATCACTTGGTTAGCATTACTTCTTGCATTGCTCATTATSTAATGCAGTGTCAGAACTGAAGACCAACGAAACAAAGATGTCCCTGAGTTAGCAGGATGCATGTTAAGCTGTTCTATAAGAGTCTCTCTTCTGGAAAGTATTTAGGGCAGAAGGACTATTCACAGGAGTTAACCTTTATATACATCTGTCCTCTTCCAAGGTCTCTTAACATTTTCAGTCCTCTGGAACATCACCGTGGAGGCATGGTGTCACTGTCACATGTTACCTAGAAGCCAAGTAGAAGCTGGCTGTAGATAGACCAAGAAGTCATTCAGAGAATGAAAGAAAGAACTTCATTTGCTGACTTTGGTTAGCGAAGCCATGGCGTTTGTTCTTGCCATGAGGACTGCAGTAGTTCAGTCTTGTGTGCAGTGCCAGGAAGAGCTGACACTTGGCTCTTGGAAACATGTTGTTGAGGAAGGCTCATTGGTGCCCAGCACACTCTCTTGCATGTACTCCTTAAAGTTTTGGGAAAGGAACACTTGCAGCATATTACTTCTCAGGGTTTCTTCAGCTCTGACATACTTCTGAACCTCATAATATGACCCAGTGTCTTATTTCCCTGGGCTGTCTTATATCTAGACTAGTAAGTGCCCTGCTGGGAAATAGCCTTAGTGCTAGGTACTCTATCAAGGTGCTGTTTTCAGGACATTTAGGATTCTGAGAGTGATTACATGCATTACCGTCTTAATACCCCACTCCCCATTCCCTTCTAATGTCGGCAGATAGCAGGAATTGCTGTGCTGAYAAAAAGTGCAAGGGGCTAGTTTTTCACCTTTTAATCCATTTCTCTCATAGAGAACGTTCTACAGGGTTGGTGACTTAACACTGAAATTGCAAGAGTTAAAAGTGGATTTCAGTCATATGCTGAGAATTCATTGTTTCAGAAATGAGACAACATAATCATGTGAACTTGTATTGCTGGGTGCTGTGCAGGAAGCTGATTGAGTTCACATGAATTTGGGAAACCACTGTTACAAACAACTCCCAGATTTGGTAAAAATATTCTCACTCCTGTCTGCTGGTGGCGTTAAAGGCCTTCCCCTCTTCAGCYACCCAAAAGRGAGGAACTTCAGGGAGATTTTCTTCTTGAAAGGGAAAACAAATGTCTACCTACTATTAAACTCTGCCACTTYTTTTTGGAGTACAGCTCTACTATGCACTATGACATACAAAAAAATCACTGTATTGCTAATTGTWAGTTACAGTAAGAGCAATTAAGTCATCTGTGCATGACCTATAAAAAAGGACCAGGCATAAATGAAGAGCCTGTGTGTGAACATTTCCAGCTTCTGTATTCTTTGAATTTTGCATCCAAATTTTGCAGCCTGGGCTTCTCTCCAAGCCTGACAAATGTTAATTAAAAAAAGAAGGAGTTGGTTGATGCTGTGCTGGCGTGCTGGCAGCGTGCCCGTTGGGGATGTCAATGCTGCAGTGTACCCCCACAAGGCAGCTGCAYGTGCATGCGCACAGACCTCTCCCGTGGCTGCAGCCCGCAGCACAACACCATGCCTCTGAAAACCCTGCCCTGCTTCCTGCAGCCTCGCTGCTTTCCATTGCCTTCTGGATGGAGTCACGTTTTAGGAAATGGTTGGGTGATATACGGCAAAGGTGTGAAATTAAACTCTGGGGACAGTTAATCAGTACCAGCGAGGTTAAAGTCAACAAGGAAATGACTGGCTTTTCTGCATGGATACTGCTCATAGGTAGGGACTTTCCACAAGAGGCTTGGAGATAGCAAAGGTTATTTTCATCTGCCATTTCCTCCTTTCGATGTATTTTTTCATTCAGCAAATGCCATTACCAGGGCTTTCTCATGTATTAACTAATACTTAGCTATTGCTCCAGGGCTTGGTGTTGCTGGAAATGTCTGTCTTTCAGCCTCCTAGTAACAGCCCTACCATTTTGCAATTATTCCCACGCAGCACTGGAATGAGCAGGGTTGAGAGCTTTTTATTGAGAGTAAGTAATGATTAGAATAATGCTAGTCTTYCACTTGCTGCCTAGTTTTACTCTGTTCTTTTCCACTCCTCGTGTGAGTAGTTAGGAGTGGCTGTATCTCAGTACTCCATCCCAGAAGTGGCTGAGGTGCTAGTCACTCACATGCTTCAGTTATCTGTTGTAAAAATCAACAAAGGTGAACATTTTAAGGTCAGAAGGACAGAATAATTATTTCTAATAATATTCCTCTTGATAAGGCATTCAWTGCAATTGTTCATTCAAAAATATTTTCCTGTTTCTGTTTTTAAGGAAGACAATACTTCAAATGACGCCTTCCTGTTACTCAATAGTAATACAAATAATTAAACTGTGGAGTGTAGACATCTACCGGATGAAGTTTCCCATCTCTCCTCTAGTTTTAGGGCAGAAGTTTTTTGTCTTATCTTGGTAGGGGGCCTCTTGTAAGTTTTTAGAGAGTTCTCCATATCCTTCTTCATCTTTGCTTGTCCATGAGCATTTTAGCTCCTTTCAAAGAATCCACTTGGGAAAGAATACAAGTCAATAGTCAAACCAAGGAGACAGGCTGTTTGTGAAAACTTTCAGGAAACTAGTGGCAAAAAGATGGTGCAGAAAGTTTCAAAAGGTTTGACAGCATCTGTTGAACATTATTTCCTTTTTTACAGGAGGTTCACAAGTTCCTAAAATGATGGCAGGAAGGATTTCTGCCGAGTTTATCAAATGCTGTCTAACAACAGGAAAAACAATGAAAACTGTGATCTTAAAAGTGTCACTCATTAATTTTGTTCTAGTTTGTCCAGCAGCCATTTGATTACAGCCTTCTRTAGAGTGTAAACTCAAGTAAACTCTGTAAACTCAAATAAAACATTCTTGAAGATTTTCATCCTCTTCAGTTATATAATACTGACTTTGAAGAATAAAAAATACTGTTCTGAGAAGACTTCCTGGGACAGAAGAGTATACTCTAGAGGTGGCTAGGCGTGGCAGGTTTGGAGGTTTTTTCCTCTAAGTATATGTTATGTTATATGTTATATCGGTATGCTGACCTTTCTGTTTGAATAAAAGCATACCGTTAGTATGTTTGGGTTTGTGAGATCTCATTTTGAAAAAAAARGAATTGCAGGTAACTATGTTAGAGAAGATAAACAACTGAAAGTCAGTTAAGTTTTCTGTGAGTTGTGAACAGGATTGATATACAGGTAACAAATTTATATGGATAGCATGAAAGAACTGCATTAAAAAGCTCTTCCATATTATCCTGGCTTAACATGCCTGCACTCAGTTATATTCCACTTGTTGCTTCTAGTTAATCTTCACCCCTCTGAAGTGCACAGATGTTTCCCTCCAACTGGAGGGGAAACATCATCAAAGTGATGATGTTTCYCTCCAAACCAGAAGTTTGAAAACATGGCTTGAATATAACGGATGTGGTGTGTGATATCTGTTAAGCTGGGTGGAGCTGACTCTGTATCTCTGCAGAGTGCCACCTGTGTGCAGCCACTGCTGACACCAATCCACTGTCAATRTCAGGACGTGAGAAGCAGGAAGCTGATCCCACTTCCTGTCACAGAAACCTCAGCTTCAACAGTGTTTAAGAAAACTCTGTAGGAGACTGTAGAAGGCTGGGCAGACTGAAATTGYTATTACAGCTACATAGTGAGGGAAGGTGAACACCATGGTGCTTGTCACCCTTCTGCTGAAAGCAGCTAATCAAAACTCAGCGTCTCGTTGATTGCTCTAATCAGGGAAGGAGAAAGTGGTGAAGAAGCCAGCTGGTAACTTCTGTGCCCAGAATGAATCAAACAAACAGCAGAAAATAAAACACAGAACCTGCTTACAAATTCAAGTGTTCTGCTGCTAGACTTGATCTCTTGACGAGTTTTTGGGGTCAGGCTAAATGTTCTGAGTTAAGATTACTTTCCTACCTCACCTGTGTTTTTTCAGATCTTTACCACTTCTCTCTTCTCTATATGCAATGACCTTTATACGTAATGCCTCAGAATTTTGGATGGATCATTTATCTCTGGAGGACAGACATCTGTATGGTGCACCTTTCAAAACCTCTTATATTTCAACCACCTGCTTCTTGAAAAACTTCCTTTTTATCTGCACCACAAACAGCTCTATTGATACCCAGAGTTTCAAAGCAGTTTAACTTGACCTTTACCAGCATAAGGTTTGGCTAGGAGGAGGGAAACTTTCATTTGGGAAAAAAAATTGATCTGTCCAGTGGTGGGAGAAAAGAAGAAATGAAAGAAAATATGGAAGAAGATATGGCCAGACAATGTATCTTCTGGAAAGCTGTAATATTTCCTGCAGAACCCCAGTTTTCATCCTGTGCCTATACTGGGTGTCCTTGAAGACCCAAATGTGCCGTTCCTGATTTTAGCAGAGTGACCCCAGTATAAAGCTTCAAGAATATAGCAGTGAGCAAGACCCACAGGATACAGAAAGATCTTTCAGTACACAACAGTAASTAAGTCTGTATTTGAGATGAAACATGTCATTTATTTTTTTGAGACTCAGAATACAAAATACCAGTTTATCAGTGTGAGGGACCTTCTGACAAGCAGTAGATAAAGCTTTACTGTGATGCAGAAAATGCAATAACGGTAAAGAGTTATGAAGTCTTTTTACGACAATCCATCCTATATTTAATCCTAGAAAATGCTGATATCGCCTTTTCACTGTGTCTTAAGTGTGCCAGCTCCATTACACAGATCTCGATCTTTACACCATGCTTTGGCAAATGTATCCTTTGTGGCACTTGTGTGATCGATTATGCTTTATTCAGTGCCATAATTGTTTACAACACACCACAGTCTTCCACTGCGTGAAGACACATTTATTACAGACAATGGTGCCAGTGCTGATCTATTCTTATTGGCCATTTCAAAACAAAAGCCAGACAAAAGGGCAGCTGTTTTCAGTGGCTGGTCAGGTTAGTACTGGAAGTCACTTCTTGGTGCTTTTCACCCTATGTTGGAATACAGCTGCCAGCACTCAGGGGCCCCTTTCACTGAGGAACACGTCCCTAGAAGAGCTGTGGACTCAGGCTAATTCTAGCACTGACCTGCCTTTCACAAGCTCTTCAGGCAAATTTTCACACTGAGTCATTAGAACCCTACAAATGGTTTATACAGTTAAAATATYCCAGAGTGTCAAAATGAGTCATATTTTTCAAGTGACAATTGCTATTTTGAGTGACTGTTTTGCATTACATTTACCAGGACATGGAGGAAACAACAATGTTTAAGCTTTCCTGCTGCTCGTGGTTTCTAGCACGTGACCAGCCAGGGCAGTTTTATCACTCAGCCACACCTTGCTCTTAACCAGAAATCATATTCCCAGGCATACATACCCTATCAGGAAGGAGTGACTGGGTTTCTACAAAAAAGTTATTTCAGGCAAAGAAGGATGTTGCTTTTGGTGGYCAGCCTGACTTGTAGACCGTACACCTCTTCCTTGGAGACAGCTGAGACCCTACAGGTATCTACAACAGCACCATCATGCAAAGGGAAGAGAGGCAAGGTTAARGACAGTAGTTGTGAGCATTCCCTTGGAAGACAAAAGCTGCTGAACACAAAGAAACAGTTGGACATGCCCATGGAGAGAAACAATTCCAGAAAATAAATGGTAAGGCTGCAAAATGGGGAAACTCATCAGCAAGCGGAGGAGCATGTTTCTATGATGCAGAGAGGGCAGAAGGGATTTCTGCATTTGCAGAGAAAACMTAGCAAGGAAGCAAAAAAGCACTGGAATGAGCATACTTGCTATGAAAATGAGCAGTGAGAAAAGCATGCGGTAGGAAAAAGGAGCGGGTCATTTAAAGAAAGAGGTGAAAAAGAGGTATTGAGGGTGGGAAGGACAGACTGATGAGAAATTGAAGTTCTCTACAGCCTTAACATAAGCAAACACAAGTCACAGGACATTCCCACCAGCCTATGCAAACACACAAACACCCCAAACAAACAAACCTGTTTACCACAGCTACCTTTAGTGTCCAAAAGCCATAAGAAGAAATGAAAGGAAATAAGAAGAGGTGAAAAAACAGGGCAGTTAAAAGGTTAGRTGAGGACAAGAGTCAAGTCACTTCAGAAACAGATACACAAGCAAAGGAAATTCTAAACGGAAGAAGAGCAAGGGGGGAGGAGGAGGAAGGCAGAGACCAGTGAGCTGAGTATGCAAGAGTAGTGCTGGTTTCCAAATAAACCTCCTTTGTTAGCAGCTCTTCCCGTTCTGGTCTCTGAATAGCTGGAGCAGTTCCCACTGTTCTGCAGGGGAATACTGCATTATTTGCTGCAGCCACAATGAAACAGTTAAGCGCAGTGTAAACTCTTGCAGTAGTACAAGCAAGGGCCTATTTGTAACAGCTACAAGCCTTGTTTGGCTATGGCCTTTAGGAGAAGGGGGAAAAATTCTTAAAGTAACCCTTTCCAGGGCTCTATGATTTCCTTCTGCTTTTTTTCTTTCTCTTTGGAGATGAGCTGCACTTTACTGCTCCTAATTGGTAGAAACAGGATTTAATTACTTAATGTTATATGTCTGGAATAATTTTTACAAGTAATAGGGAAATTTCAAACAAAATTGTAGCTGGTTTACAGGTTTTTTTTAAGTTGACCAGTGGTACCTCCAGTGGAGTTCCTGTTGAACACTTCCCTTTTTTTCCTGTTTGCAAGTTCAAATTCGGAGTCAAAGGACAGAATCCACAACTACTACTTCAGGCAGGTTTAAAGACAGTTACAGTTAAATAAAACTTGTTTGAAAAAGCACCTGTTGGAGACCTGCTTCTTGAGGAGAGCCACAAGCTAAATTTAAAGTTGCTCTCAGAAAATTAATTTCATCCTTGTTTCTTATTTGTCCCTACTCCAAACTGAAGACTTGTGCCCACCAGTTGGTTGAAAATACTCATGGTGTAACCAAATTCAGGTGGGAAAATGTCCACATGAGGAGGCCAAAATGCTGTACAAACCAGTAATAGAGTTCTAGCTAGGGTTCAGCTGGAGCGCTGCCTGTGTCCCTGGCATCTTGCCCCAGAGCCACAGATCAACCATATGTCCGTGTGCCCTGGGCCTGGGCCAGTCTGCCTGGGAAGACTCCTGGCTCCACAGAGATCCACTCCTGGCTCCACAGAGATCCACCAGGCTGGAGATGGCAGTGCCTCGTGGGCTGCATCCACCAGCTCTGACAGCCTTGGCAGCCCCAGCTCCAAGAGCCTGCACAGGCAGGCATTGGGATGGAGCCTGGCTGGAGATGGAGTGCTCTGCCGGACAGTTACCATGGGAGAAAGCAAACACACGGCCCTGGCACTCCAGCTTTCCTACTGCCATAAACTGAGCTAACGAGAAGCTGCTGTGGGTGTGTTCAGCTGCCCGTTTTGTTTCCTCATCTGCACATTTCTGTCACTTCCCTGAACGAGTTGCCAATGCACAGCAGTGTGATGAGCAGGAACAGCTCACAGATCAGGCTGAAGATGAATCTGGTGGGAGCTCTCTCTGCCCACCCACCCCATGCAGTCGGCTCAGCAGCCCCTTGGGAGGACACAGAATGGGAAACAGGAAAGGAAGGCAGTGGGGAATTGTCTGCATTTGCAGAGTGCACAGAGCTTGCACTGGTGGTCTAGCTGCTSCCTGCAATGTCAGTCTGTGATTCTCCATTAGCTGTTACTGTGTCCTACCAGACTGAAGAGTTTCACCACACAGGCAGGCAAACRGTACATACTAACTAAACCCAAAATACTCTGCTAATTATTCCAGTACTTAGTTTTTCTTACATTTGAATTTGCTCTTGAGAGCTTCTGTTAGAGAAACTATTAAATGATCCCACCTCTACCTCACAAAAGCTTTTGTTTCAAGACAGAATAGATTCCTTGCTGGCCACTCCTTTCTGGACTCTCATGAATATAATTTTGAAAGACCTTCATGGTTAAATTAAATATTGGGGAAAAGAAGGGCAGAATGCCAGCCACTTTATCTCATACTGTTATAATAATAGTTCTTGTATAATATTATTACCCTTTTATACTCATTTTGGCCTTTTCCCTATTGTCTTGGAACATCTCCTTTGTCATTCATTGATTTTATTCTTAATAACAGCATTGCACTGAAGCACAGGCTAGGCTGAGGCTCATGCACATAACCATACAAGAAGTCAGAGCAATCATATTCACCCACGGTTCTTTTCAGTGTAATATCTGTTGTCTTCAGTRCAAGTTGCACCTCCTCTCTCTTTCCATTATGGGCTCTAATATATGCAGGAAATGAGAACTCAGGGAGTCTGAGCTAAAATAGACTGGAGGCTGAAAACCCAGGAAAGTAAGAACTATCGTATACATTTGCCCTTGTCTCCGGGCATCCACATCTGGGCACTCTCATTACAGGACAGGGGTCAAACTGCTTTTAGGGCAGACCCAGCACATCCAGTTCATATATTCTACATATATTCTGAATTTGGCTCCAGGAATTGGTAAAAATTAACTCTCATGGAGTTCTTGCCATCAGCTGAAGCTTCATGGTTAGCAAACTACACATCATCACAAATCACCTCGCACACTCACTGGGGAAACATTCCTCAGTCAGTTCTGTTTCCCTGTTCAAGCAGCTTCATATGCTACTCATAATGCTCTACAGAAATGGCATACATGACATTACATACACATAAAAAGTTGCTTAAAAATAGACACTTGCTAATCTTGTGGGGATATTGTGCTTAAAGTGGTGTATCCATCAAAAGAAAACCAATTCCATTTCATGCAAGCTTATCAAGAAAACATACACAATATGCAATCATTTCACAGCTGCCAAAGGAGATCAGTCTAATTTCTTTTTTTAGCTAGAAGGGGAAACTTAACCAGGCAAAGCAGTTGGAAGCCAAGA